>NW_027185876.1:14553364-14587033 GCF_028583685.1 Petaurus breviceps papuanus
CCTCCCTCCCTCCCTTCCTCCCTCCCTCCCCTCCTCCCTCCCTCCCTTCCCTTCTCCCTCCCTCCCTTCCTTTCTCCCTTCCATCCTTCCTTCCTCCCTTCCTTCCCTGTACTGTACACCTTTGGAATCTAATATCTTTCTCAGGTGACTCCCCCCAAATGTCTCTCCTGTCCCAAGACCCACTTCTCTCCCTTTTTCACCACCTCCCTTTTTTCTCTTTCTTTTTTTGGGTTCCTGGACAATGAATAGTAGCAACAGTTGCTATGGTGACAGCATCTGAGTCATCTCCTTGGGAACCTGAATAAAGGCCTTCCATCTCCAGACCAGCTCAGAGCTCTATCACAGGGCTTTGTTCCTTTGAATGTACCAGCATGGGGGAGCAAACTTTTCCGTCTCTGGATGCCAGCGTTTGCCTTTGGCACATGATGCTTCTGCCCTTTTGATGGATGCAGCATCAGTTATAACCCATGTAGGAAACCTGCAGTTATTTGCTCAACCTGTACTAAGTCTAGGCTGCACTGTCATGTCATCTAATAATGACACATATCCTGCTGATCGTGCCGTTAGGGCTACATGAGTTTTTGTACATGCTTAAAGGATACAGCCTGAATCCCATAGCACCTGGCCAACGGTCAGAAGAAACAGGGACAGCCACTGGATGCAAACAGGAGGGATATATTGGCCTAGTCACTAGGGGATTTCTCAATCAGGGCACCCCATACACCCCTTCCTGTATAGCACCCCCATTCTGCCTCCTTTCTGAAATCTTCCATATCTAGACCTTTCCATCCTAGAATTTCTTATGATGAACACTTCTGGTTCCATGTTACACTCAACTAGATCTCTTAGCCAATCCCTGATTTCTATCTGTGACACGGAAGTGGTAAGCCAGGTCCATGTACCTGCCAGAGCTGCCACCCCTTCTTGTTAAGGCTTTGGGCCTCTTCAATCATTGAGATGCCTTGATATGGGAAGGTCACTCTAAGAAGAGTGATGAGAACTTGTCCAGGCTGCTCTGTGTCCAGAGAACAGTGGGATTGATGACCTACTTTCCCTTCTTGCCACAGGAGAAAAATTCATTATAGCAAGGTTATGATGACCTTCCTGCCCACTTTTTTTGGGTCTCAAGCCTTCCCATATGTTAATTAAAATACACCTTATAATAAAGGTAGCTAGGTGGCCCAGTGAATAGAGCTCTGGACTTGAATCAGGAAGACTTGTGTTCAAATCTAAGCTCTGACACTTACTGAAATTTTTAACTTAAATGAGCAGCTCCCTTAAACCTCTCAGCCTCAGTTTCCTTGCCTGCAAAATGGGTATAGCAATAGCACCTTCTGGAAGACCAAAAGTGATAATACATATTTACAAACCTTAAGAGGATATCCTTAGCTATGAACTTATTATTAATTAAAATTAGTTAAATGAATAATATTAGATAAATAAAATGAATTAAAGTCTACTTTTAGCACCCCTGTCTAGTCTGCCTTTTCCTTGAAAGTCCCTAAAGCAGTTGCAGCCATCTGGGCCAGGGATCTTGAAACAGTTTGTCCGAGGTTGTCCTCATGGGTTCTGCTAGATGTAGTGGGTTTGCTCTTCAGGTAAAGGCAGAATGTTTCTGTCTGCACTGACACCATCATTTATTGATGCTAGTATTGATTGAGCACCAGCTGGGTATGCAGCGAAGACCACCCGTGAGCCGTCTGAGAAATAAGGGCTGCGTCCTCTGTCAGTGCCCATCTTACATCCAGTTTTAGAAAGATCAGCCTCCCTCTAAAAAGCTTTCTCTGTTAAAAAATTTCATCTCCTGCCATGCTGTTCATGGCTGACAAGAATTTAAAATGCATAGTTCCTACTATCTAGTTGTCTTTCTGTCTGTCTAACGATACAGACATGGATGTAATAACAGATAAAATTTATATGGCCCTTACTGTATGTCAGGCACTATATTAAGCATGTTATTATCTCATTTGATCTTTACAACAACCCTAGCAGCTAAGTGCTATTATCACGCCCATTATACAGATGTGAAAACTGAGATAGGCAGGGGTTAAATGACTTGCTCAGAGTCACACAACTAGTGTCTAGGGCCAGATTTGAACTCAGCTTTTCCTAACTCCAAGCCCAGCACTCTCTCCATTGTGCCACTGAGCTAATATGATATGCTATGGATATAATATTAGAGTTGTAAGGGGCTGCATCAAACTCAAATAAAATGGATCCCTACAGGCCACCATTGACTTAGAAAACCATAACTAAGCATTGTCTATGTTGTACTTACTGTATTTTGATTTATTTTGTTAAATGTCTCCCAACTACTTTGCAGTCTGGTTCCTACTGGGCCTCTAGCCTGCCAGCCTCAAGTCTGACACCTCCAGGTCTGTGTGGCTCCCCTCCACAACATCCCAGACCAAAGGCCCTGTCACCTTGCTTGAACCCCCCAGGCCCTGGAGACTTCAATGAATTTCAATAAGGGATTTTAAAAGAGTTCATACCCAAAGAAATGAATCTGTAATGGTAAAACTTCAGGAAGTGCAATGAGCAGGTACAGCTATTCCACATCATTTTATTTCCTTTCAACCCTTCTACCTCTTGAAGCGAAGGACTTCACCTCCTGTTTTACTGAGAAAATTGAAGCCATCTGTTCTAAAGTCTTTCATCTTCCCTCTCCCATCGTTCCTCGACCCCTCTCCCTTCCTCCACCCCCAGAAGATGACCATGATTCATGTTACTTAGGAAATAGAAAATATCCATCATATAGTATTAAAGACACAAATTCAAGCTTGGCATAAAGAAAAACTCCCAGGCAGAACTCTCCCAAAAAATGCAATGGGGCTACCTTGGGAGGTCCTGGATTCCTCTTCAGTGTAGGGGATGGCATCAAGAAAAGGCTTCCTGACCTTTTACCTGGTGTATTGAAGCAAAAATTCTTTTTCAGCTATGGGTTGGTCTAGATGACAGCTGAGGACCCTTCCAAGTCTGTCATTCAAATCCAAGTCGCAGTGCATAGAGTGCTGGGCTTGGAGTCAGAAAAACTCATCTTCCTGAGTTCAAATCTAACCTCTGACAGTTGCTAGCTGTATGGCTCTGGGCAAGTCATTTAACCCTGTTTGTCTCAGTTTCCTCATCTGTAAAATGATCTTGAGAAGGAAATAGTAAACCACTCCAGTATCTTTGCCAAGAAAGCTCCACATGGGGTCAGGAAGAGTCAAAAGAACTGTAGGACTAAACAGCAATAAGAAAATATATAACATATGCGTATATTATACAGATATGCATACACATATACATATATATGCATACAATGCATATAACATATATTCTTATACATTTATGCATGTGTGCAACAGCAAACAGCTTCTACGAGATACCAGGGAAATGCTAAAGTTCTTTAGCTACCTCTTGGCAAAGATTGCCCTTCACCTGCTGGACCACTGACCACCAGCATGACTTGGGAGAAGTTGGTTTCTTGTTGCAAGATGAACAATAACAACCACTCCTTATATTTCTTTAAAGGACTGTCAGGTGAGGGTTGGGGAGTGAGGGGGTGGGGAAAGGAAGGTTAGATAAGTGAGTAACAGAAGACTATTTACAGGCTGATCTGTAAGGTCCTTGGAGAGTGGGAATGTACAACTGTGTGTCCTCTGATGCCCAGCCTGTAGTAGGTGCTCAGCCAAAGTGTGTTGATTCATCGCCTATGTCCTCTATAGCTATGCAGTCTTGTAATGGTGGGGACTGATGATTTGTTGCTAGCTACTCTCCTGAGGATTTGTGTCTGTTTGTAGGCCAGTGGCCCAGACCGGTTGGCAGGAGCATGTCAGGGACTTCATTGGTTGTAAATTATGTGAGTACTGGTCTAGAAAGAAATGTGGGAGAGTGCCGATGTGTGAAAGCTGCTCCTTCCTTTGCCAGCGAAGGCACAGCAAGTAGGCATGGTTTCCACTGGAGAATAATCTGAATTTGTTTAGGCTCAAGGACTGGTCTTCTCATTAAGATTTCATTCCCATCCCAGGAGAGAAGAGCTACCTCCCTGGGCTTTCTTGCTTAGTGTCTTTTGTTCAGGGCTTAAAAGAAAAAGTAAATAGCCTGTTAATGAAATTCTCAGATGAAAATGAAAGTGAGGGAACCCTGAGTACCAGCGGGGGCCAGTGTTAATGTAAAGGACCCAATGTGGCAACAGCATATGCAGCCAGGAGTAGCTCATATGAAGTTTGTGCTTGGCAGGAGTAATGCCTTGGAGTAGATGCCAAGGGTTGGGGAAACAGCCTCCCAGCAGACAGTTACTACAGGTGGGCATGTGCAGTCTTGCCAATTTCCCAAAGGTCTTCAATCTTTCTGTGCCTCAGCTGGCCAAAACTATGCAGCTTAATTTACCTGAATGTGTTCTAGAGTAGAATATACACACAGGCTCTTTTAAGTTTCTTAGACTACAGAGTTAACTTAATGGAAAGAACACTGGCTTTGGATCCAGAAAACCTGGATTTGAATCTTGACTCAACTACTTTCTAGCTCTGGGATTTTGCCTCTCTGAGTAAATTACTTGACTTTTCCCAACCTGTTTCCTCATCTACAATGTTAGATGGTTACAAAGTGGAATGTTAATATCTATACCACCTAACTTATTAAGTTGTGGTGAGTGCTAAATAAGTTAGCATTTAAAGTACTTTACTCCCAAAGCTATTTAAATATTAATTATTATTGTTACTACAGTGTCTAGAAGATGATAAAAATGAAAGAAATAATATAGAACAGAGGTTCTTAAACTTTTGGGTCTTAGGGCTCCTTTGTACTCTTAAAAATTAATGACTTCAAAAAGCTTTTGTTTACCTGTTTTACATCTATCAATATTTACTATATTAGAAATTAAAACAATTTAGTTTTATGAAAATAGTTTTGACTTTGCAGATCCTCCTGAAAGAGTTTCAAGTTCCCCCAGTAGTCCTCAGACCACACTTTGAGAACTATTGGGACAGATAGTAGGTACTTAGCTTGTTGACTTGATTTCTTTCCAAATAAAAATTGAACCAGCCATCCTGGCCATGAGAATCTAGACTATGTGACATCTCAAGGCCTTGCAGCCAGAACCAGCAGTAAGTGATCAGGAGAGAATTCAGGTGAAAACAAGGGCTTATAGAGAATGAGACTCAGGCAGACAAGTAGAGTGAGAAACGTTGGTTTGCCAGCCTCCAGTGACCCTTTATCAGAAGAAAGCCCCAGGAAGTCATCCATATTGAAGATAATTATTGGGTAAATGGATACACATCCACCCTGGGACTCTGGGATCAACAAGGTTAATTAATAAGCGTCTGGGCCTTCTCAAAATAGCCAACAAGTCCTCATGGTGCACCTGGGGAAAGAATTCATTTTGTGATGGTTCTGCTTGTTTGGGTTGAAGGTCATAATGGGTTCATTTCTTTCTTGCAGCATTTAATTCCAGTGGACATTTGCTAAAAATGCAGTGTCCTGACTTTTTTGTCCCTCCACGGCCCATCTGAAGTTATAGTTCTCATACCCATCTTCTCCCATCTCCCTAGTAACTTCCTTTCTTCTTGGTCCAGGAAGGACAGTCAGGATTGAGACCCAGTCTTCAGGAAACTGTGATTTCAGAGTCATATGATATAGGGTCAGAAAAAGACCATAAATGTAATTTAGTCCAACCTCTTCATTTTATAGGTGTCAAACTTGAGTCCCCCAAGATTAGTTTCCCAAGGTTGCCCCAACTGTCTGATATAGAAATCCAACTCATAATAGTTCATTGTTTTTGGTTCACAAAGTGTTTTCCTTGCAAGCAACCCTGTGAGATGGCAAGTCAAATTTTATCACCACCATTTCGTAGATAATGAGACTCAGACTCAGGCAGGTTGAGAGACGTGGCCATGGTGGCATAGATTGTAAGAGCCGGGACTTGAACTTATCTGTGTCTGGACTCCAGGTCCAGCATTCTTTGGGTTTTTAATAATAACAGCTAGCATTTCTATAGTTCTTTAAGATTTGTAAAGCATTCTATAAGTATACTCTCATTTGATCCTCATAAGAATCCAGGGGAAAAGGTGTTATCCCCATTTTGGAGATGTGGGAACTGAGGCAGATAGAGGTTAAGTGACTTGCCCAGGGCCATGTAGCTAGTAAGTATCTGAAGCTGGATTTGAAATCATCTTCCCAACTTTGGGTCCAGGACTCTATCCACTGTACCATCCAGCTGCCTCATACATTGGGCTATCCTTTACCTTTAAAGATGATGTTATTCTGATGGACTATACAGAGTTATTATTCTCTTATCGGTCTCCTTTGTCACCAAGGGCATACACTATCAAACCAGCAGGCCAGGGCAAGATGAGCTGCCAGATTTGGGGGAGGGGCTGTAATTTGTGGGTATGGAAGAGAAAAGACTTAGCTGGCTCATTTAGGGTTGGTCATGGTCTCATGATGTTGGTTTCAGGAACAGCACTGTTCATAGGCCACATTTGGAAATGGAATATGCAAAACTATGTCTACGTTTTAAAGGGAGAAAAGGGTCCAGGTGAGACTAGACCTAGCCAGTTGAGAGAGGGAAGTAGGACCACACTTCATTTATATCCATGACCAGAATAGTCAATGACACAACGGTAGGACCTGGGAAATGACACTCAGAGTCATAGGAGTATAATGGTGATGTGGAGGAGGGATTGGGCTTGTTCAGCTCAGACCCAGGGATCAGGACTGAGAACAATGTGTGGAAGTGGCAGAGGGTCAGATTTAGGCCTGATGTCAGCAAAGACTTCCTAACAGTTAATTAGAGCTATCTATACATTGAATGGGCCTTGGGAAGGAGCGACTTTATGCTACCTGGAAATTCTTCAAGCAAAGGCTGGGTAACCCCTGGTAAGGACATTGCAGAGGGTAGTCTTTGGGTATGATTCAGTGCATGTAGGTGGTGCAGTAGGTAAAATTATGGACCAGGAACTAGGAAGATCTGAGTTCAAATCCAGAATCAGACCTTTACTAGCTGTGTGACCCTGGTCTAGTCACTTAATCTCTGTTTGCCTCAGGTTTCCCATCTATAAAATGGAGATAATAACACCTGCTTCACAGGATTGTTGTGAGGGTCAAATGAGATAATAATTGTAAAGTCTTTAGCACAGTGCCTGGCATGTATTGTAGTAAGCTATTATTAAATCCCTTGCAACTCAAATTCACCTTAGTCTCTGGCATTGGTCAGGTTCAGTCATCATGTGGATTTTCTTTCCTTTTGAGAGGGTGCTTTAGAATGGATCATTGAGTTAGAAGTAGGGGAGACCTTGCAGGCCATATGATCCAACCTCCACATTTCACCATTGGATCAGCTGAGGTCTAATGAGGTCACAGAAGCAGTAAGCAGGGTCCTCTCACTCAAGACCCAATGTTCCTCTCTCCTTTCCTCCTCTTAATTCCTGTGACTGCCCAGAGCCTGCAAGGCCCATGGATGACTTTCCTCTTCCATCTTCCTTCCATCAGCCAATGTTCTCTACACACCAGTTAGGACTGTATTGACCCTGCCCTTGCCCTCTTTTCCTCCCCAGCAGTGCGTTTTGGCATTTCACACTCAGTTACACAGATGCAGCCAGCTCTCTGTTGTCTGGGCCCTGAGGCCGCCTGGGGGGTGGGGGTGGGGGGGGGAAAGGGGGGGCAAAAAGGGGGGGGGTTTGGCCCTTCTCTTGACAGCAGAGTGATTTGGTGACTCAGCAAGCCTGAGTTGTACCCACTCATTTATCACTGGCTTCCAGGGATGCTTTCGCCTCCACTATGCTTGTCAGGCCTGACAATACCAAAATTTCCCAGTTTCTTCCCCTATTCAGATAAGTGATGAGTGTGAATGGTGGGATAGGGGCCAAACACCCCTTAGATGCTTTGGAGCCAAAATAGTGGGAGCCCTCTGATCACTCTGCCCATAGGAAGTCCCATAGCATGGAACATCTCTAAATCCTTTCTGTTGTCCTGAGGTATCACTGCTATGAGGTATGTGGAATTATCCTGTATTCTTCTGTTTCCCAGGGTGCCCTCCCCCCATGCCTACTTTCCTGAAAGAGGTTGTTTTTCTGAGCCTTCATTCTACAGTCTCCAAAAGGAAACTTTTTCGTTTGGCCCCTGCTTTGCTCAAGTCTAAAGGCTCTTGGAACAGCTCAGGAAGCTGATTCACATCCATAGTCGGGCTGTCTTGTCAGATCCGCAGGACTCCATTGGTTCGGAGGAATAAATCTTGGTTGGGTATTACAAAAGACTCTTGCAGAAAGCAGCAGTCCCAACATTCGCTCAAACGCTATCAATTACTGCCCCTTCTCCTTTCATAGAAGCTTCAGGGGAATTTCATTAGAAGAAAAAGACTTCCATTCTCTTTGATCTAGCTACTGTCATTATGTCAAATAGACAGGGTATCCCCAAAATCTCAATATAGTTTTTTTCTTAAATAAGTTTTTATTGATATCTTTTTTATCACCATAATTATTCCCATTATCTCTCCTCCCTCCCCTTTCCAGAAATCTATCCCAAATGACTGATGATATTTTTTAAAGAAGAAAAAAAAACAGCACAAGGATCAATATTGAAAGGGGTTCCTTCTGATATCTCTTCATGAGAGCTGGGCTTGATCTTTATAATTTTGTTACATCTCAGTGTAGTTTTTAGAATACCTTGTAGATTGCTCTGCCTGGTTCATTTTAAAATCTGATCATGGTTGGATTTTGAAGGATTAATGATGAAACATGCTCCATATTTATAAGTTCATAAACAAGGAGGTGGCACCTCCTGATGGAGAGGTGAAGGTTTCAGAATGTAGAATGAGACAAGTATTTTTTGGATATGGCAATGTGGAAATTTGTTTACAAGACTGACTATACCCTTTTGTAATGGGTTTTATTGTTTTTAAATTTTCTCAATGTGTATGTGGGTGAGTGGAACTGTGATAGAAGGGTGAGAAGGTGGATCTTGGCTGATTAAAACAAATAAAACATTAAAAAAAAACCCAATCTGATCATAGTTTCAGTAAGTTCTTCCTACCATGAATATGATTGCAATGAATGGGGTGGAGGAAGCCTTGTTTCTTATTTCCCATTTCTCCTCCTTTAGCACTAGGGACTGTGGTCCTTCTTTTCATTTCCAGATGATCTGGAAGAATAAAGTAAACAACTGAACTGGAGTCTAGGTCATTACCTTCTCTCCCTCTTTCTGTCTATCTTCTCCCTCTCTTCTTGTCTGTCTGTCAACCCCCCTCCTGTCTTTCCCTCCTTCTCTCTCCCCCCTCTCCCAGTCTCTCTATCTCTCTCAGTTTTCCTTTCTTCTTCCCCTCCTCTCTCCAGTTAACACTATATGATTTGTATATAAATATCCATGCAGAGAACAGCTGGGAGAATAGCAAGACACAGTAAGTGGTCCATAGCCTGTCCCTGCTAGCACAATACACAGATGTTTGTGATGATAATAGCTTATAGCTTATTCCTAACTTCTACAAGAGACCTTTCCCAGGTTGCCTTAGTGCCAGTACCTTCCCTCTGTTGATTATCTCTAATCTGCCCTGTATATATCTTTTTTTTTTGTACATACTTGTTTGTACGTCATCTCTCCCATTAGATTATGAGGTCCTTGAGAGCAGGGACTGTCTTGCCCTTTTTAAAAAATCCCTAGTGCTTAGCACAGTGTCTGTCACCTACCCACTACTACTGGCTGGATTTTGATTTGGAGATCCATTTCCCACCTCCATGTATTTGCATATGCCTGGAACTTACTCCTCATTTGTGATTAAGGACGCTTCTTCCTTCCAAGGTATGTTTTGGGGCTGCGTCCTTGCTGGCACCTCCCTTGGTCCCATCAGCTGCTAGTGCTTATTCACTCCTCAGATTCTCTTATGCTTGTTGACGTAGATGTTGTGGCTTCCACAGAGGGTGAGCTGAAGGGAAGACACTGATGCATTCGTCTCCCCAGCTTCTTTCTTTCTTTTTGAAGTTGTGGCTTCCCACTGTCCTGAAATGGTATCACATAAGAGGTCACCTCCTGGATCAGGGCTCTGACTCCAAGTGGGACAAGATGGGTTTTAGGCCAGGAGTTGTTTCCTGCCTGGTGACATTTATAATATTGCTTGGTATGTTCAGTTTTGTTGTGGATACTGAGGATACCACTGGTGCCATTGGATTCATGTTGATTCACTCACTTTATCTTCTTTGTGACCCAAGGCCAGCATTAGCAAGAGGTTAGATGGCTGAAGAGTGACTATGGAGTTAACTGTTCCACACAGGGAGGGCTCAGTCCCCACGACTTTGACACTGGTCCTACTGTGCTATAACTTCCTGTCTTAACTAGCCTGCCAGGGAATCACTCTGACACGGGGTGAGGGAGGTGTGGCATTAGGGGATACTGACGGCTTTAGTTAGAAGTTTCTTCTTACTCACCAACGTTTCTTAGGAGGTATTGAAGAAAAGATGAAGGGGAAATTAAGAACAATAATACAAGCATTTATTAAGCACAGACTATGGGTCAGGCGCTGTGCTAAATGCTTTACAAATATTATCTCTTTTGATCCAACAGCCATGGGAGGGAGGTGTTATTATTATCCCCATTTTGCAGTTGAGGAAACTGAGGCAGATAGACATTAAATGTCCAGGGTCACATAGCTGCTGTCTAAGGCCAGCTGTGAACTCAGATGTTCATGGCTCTGGGTCTAGTACTCTATCCACTGTGTCACCCAGCGGCCTATAGAATCTGAAGACTCGGTAGTGAGAGATGTCCACTCATTCCAACATACTATAATGACTTCTTAGACTGAGTCAGCAAAGATAGGAGGGTCCCTTGGCAGCCTCTGATATAAATTCTTATTGTTTGTTGCTTATTCTGTCCATCGGGTTAGCTAATATCAGCTCTAACATCCAATTACTTTAACACAAAACACCAATAAACATTTATTTAAGGTTTAGGCATTGAGAAAGATGCAAAGATTAAACAAGAGAAGGTTCTTGGCCCTTCTGGGAGAACTTGAAATCAGCACATACCCAAATAACTATTGGAACAGACTGGATTACACTGGCGAGCCAAATGAGAGTCAGCCAGTGACCTTGTGGAAAAGCAGAAATGTCCTCCAGGCCTTCCAGCACATTCCAGTTGGCCCACTATATCTGGCGCCCTGTGATTACAAAATTCCTTTAAATGGCTCTCCCTAGTCTATATCCCAAGGCTGATGGGGCCGATTGAAATAGGGCAGTCTCCCCCACACCCCGCCCCCAGCCTTTTTCGGTTTTGAAAAAGAAATTTGAACAAAAGGCTTACCTTGTGATGTGAGTGTGACAGAGCAATTGGTTTAACCACAGCCTGGCTGAACAGGGAGTCACAGATAGAACCCCCACAGCCCCATCCCTCCACCTCTCCTTGACCCCACTTGGAAAACACCATTTCTATACCTTTGCCTCTTTCTATATTGATGTAGCAAAATGGCATATTTTAATCAACTGTTTTATTTCATTTAGACTGTGTTTAGTCATTTCAGTCATGTCAAACTCTCCATGATCTCACTTGGGGTTTTCATGGCAGAGGTACTGGACTAGTTTGCCATTTCCCTGGCCAGCTCATTTTACAGATGAGGAAACTGAAATAAAAAAGGTTAAGTGACTTGCCCAGGGCCACACAGCTAGTAAGTGTCTAAAGTCAAATTTGAACTCAGATCTTCCTGACTCTAGTTCCAGCAATCAATCCACTGTGTCACTTAGACTGTAAGCATATGGAAAGGAGATGTGGTATTTGCTTAACACAGAGATTTGTCTACACTCAGTGCCCTGTTGATGATAGTGTTACTATGATGGTATGCTTTAAAGTCCCAGTGTCTTGACTTGGCTCACACCTAAGGTATTTATCATGAATGAATGGTTTTCAGGGACAACATGAAATACTGCATCCTCCCCCCTTCCTACTCACTCCAAACAAATTGTTGTTCCACTGGGTGCAAGTGTGATGATCAGTTGAAAATTAAAAAAAAAATTAAATAGAGTGTTTCAGGTGCCCAATCACAAAATTGTGCTTTACTAGACAAGGAAAAAAATAATTGCAAAAACATAATCCAAGGGTTGGCAGCCTCTGGTGTTTGGTCAAGGATGGCACATGGGTCAGTTTTCCTTAGTGCAGGAGCAGGCTGATCATCACTGTTTACCTGTCTTTCTGCCTTTTCTGACAGTCCCCACTTGCTAAAGACAATGAACCAGGCAGGTCAGAAAAGTAGGCCTTACCAAATTTTTGGAAGGTTGCCTGCCCCTGGCCCAGTCACCAACCAGTACATCTACAAGCACTAGTTAAGAGCCCACTATGTGCCAGGCACTGTACTAAAAGTGAAATAGTCCAAATCATTGTTGAAATGTGCCTTGCTGGTCCTCATACAGTTAAGTGTGTGACCCCAAAGTACCCATATCATTTCTGTTAGGTAAAGTTTCTAGCCCGGGTTCAGTCTCTGGGAACCTAGAGAAAATGTCAGGTTTTTTGTGTCTGTTTGTCACCCAGGAAGGTATTTCCTAGACTTGTAAATAGTCTTTTAAAAGCAAACCTTTTGGAGAATATCACACTTTCTCCACGTGCAAAACAGACCAATTTCTAAATCTGGCTGTTTTCCTCTCTTGAATGTTTCGCTACAAACCCGCCCTTGCACTCATACTATAAGCAATTGTTTTTCTTCCCCAGAATTCCTCATTTTGTGACTAGAAGACTATTTCCCATTTATGTTTTGTTCCAACTTTATAATACCTTTAGAGTTTCTACTTCCATGATATGACGCTTCCTAACTATGGAGTCATGATTTAGTTCTTATATTACTAAGCCTTGGTCTTTACATTTCCTCATAGAGAATAGAGAAGGGTTAATGCCTATGAGATTCTTCTGTTGGGTCATTAAGCCAGATCTGCTAGAATGCAGGGTCAAATCTCAGCATTGACGGTCTGTGTAACCTTTGGCACACGTTACTTTATTTCCCTGAACCTCATCTGTTGAGTGGGTGTTAGGATGAATAACCTCTCAGGTCCTTTTCAACTCCAAAGTTATGATCAAGCTAATTGTGTCATCAAATTTGGCAGCACAGAAACGAACAAAAACCCTGCAGCAAATAGAGGCAATGTGGTGCAGTGGGGAAAGCCCTAGAATTAGAGTCAGAAGACTAGTGTTCACTCACCTCCTGGCTTTGATGCATACCTGCTGGGTGAAATTATGAGCTGTCATTAGACAGTTAATGACACTGATGATAACCTTCCATCTTCGAACATGCCCCATTTTGAGCAGGAGCTATAGGGGAGATTAGAGTAAGAGACGTTGCATTTGTATATCTTGCCTGACTTCATTTTCCTCCTTTATTTTAACATTTGCTCTTTGTCCAAATTCTATGAGCCATTTTCCCCAAGAATCTAAGGGCCTCTCCAGAAAACCATGCACAACAGCCTGCAGTTTGCATTTATGCAATTTGGGGTTTGCTCTCTTTCAAAATCCCTTCTGGTTCTTTCTCCCTTTGAAATGTGGTGATGTCGTTACTGTGGCAACAGTGATGTCAGTGGTATGAATGGAGCTGAGTGACCTCCATGAGTGCTATATATCAAGGCAAGTGATGGATCTCAACCCTAGCTATGAAGTTGGTCATAGGGATCCATTGTCAGCAGCTTAGAATTTATACCAGGGAGGGAGAGATTTGTGGGATGCTTGTAGTCAGCTGACATGAAAAGTATGCATAATTGTGTAGATGTGTGGTATGTCTGTGAGACACCACCTTATTGTGGTGGGATTGTTAGACTTTAGATCAGTTGGTCTTGGGTTGGGAGGGTGGAGGAGGGGAAGAATGTGAACCCTATGTGTCCAAGTCACTCCCATCCTTGGAAGGGATGGGACAATGTAGTAGTGGAAAAGACCATTAGTCTAGAAATCAGATATCTTGACTAACTAGCTATGAGACCCTGGATGAGTCACTGAACCTGTCTGGGCCTACAATCCCTGATCTGTAAAATAAGGGTGTCAGACTAGATGAGCTCTGCCAGCTCTAGAAGTCTATCCTTTTCTGAAATATGAATATATAATGGAGAAAATAATACCCGTTCTATTTACCTCACAGGCTTATTGGGAAAATTATCAAGTAAAATAATGTCTGTGAATTTGCTTTGCAAATCATTTTTAAGGATTCAAGTAATTTTTTGTATCTATTACTTTTAGAAAACCTACACATCTCAATAAATTCTTCCTACCTCCCCTTTTAAATATACATATTAGGGAACTGAGGCCCATAGACATTAAGTGACTTGCCCAGGGTCATACAACATTTGAATTCAAGTCTTCCTGACTTCAAGCCTAACATTTTACCCCCTGCATCACTTGGCAGCCTCAGTCTCAGAAGGTGAGGAAGTCATTTTACAAAGCTTAGAGCACTACGTGAATTTGAGTTATTTTTAATTTTTTTAAAAGATATTTTTGGAGAAAGCCTTGACCTACATGTGAATTTTCTAGGAAGTAGCATAAAGCCTCCATTCATTTTAAGTTTAGGCTGAAGAAGGAGACATCTGCTGAGGGGAAGCCCAATTTAATTCATAGGTGCCAACAGAAGTATCAGGGCAGCAGCCCAGAAGTTTTCACAGATAAGATATCCAGGCCAAATCCCATGGCAATGAATACTGTCAAAGAGAAGATTCCATTCTTAAAGGAAAAATAGAGTTCATCTTCTGTAAAACCTATGTTTCTTAGAGTGAAAAAAGGCCATTTTCTTAGGAATGCCTACTCCATAATTGCAATTTTGCATAGATTTAACAGTATAAAATGAGAGAATTAACTAGTTTCAGATGATTGTATGTGTTTGTTAATTAAATAGAGGGCATTTTACTGATGTGGCAGTTGTTTTGAACTGGACACTTGGATAGTTTCCTGTCAACACAGCCATGTTTCACCACTCCTGTATCAAGTCAGCAAATAAATCAGCAATATACCTGCTTATATGCAATGTTGCTGCCAAGTACTATGGAGCAGTTGAGCTTAATGAATGTTTATTAAATGCCTACTGTATGCTAGGCACTATAGTAGCTGGTGGGGATAGTCTACTGAGATGTAACAGTCTCTGACTTCAAGGTGCTTATGAGGAGAGGTAGAGGTGAGGGTCGGGAAAGGATACAATAAGTATATTAATAAGTATAGTGTCAGATACCAGAATGTGATAAGGGCCAAAAAGAGGGTGGGGGCTGAGTTGCTCTCAAAAATTGAGGAAGAAGAGTTTATTTTCATCTGGGATTTCAAGGAAGACTTCATTGGAAGCAGTGGTACCTGAGCCCAAGCATTGAAGAAAGAGACAAATTTCAGTGGGCTGTCATGTGGAGCCCTCAAATACTTTACCTGACAGTTGGGGAGAAAAGATTTCAATAGGTAAAAAGTAAAAATATAAGGAATAAATTTGTCATCAGGTGGTTCATACCAAGCCCTAATACTCAGACATCTCTTTTCCCATTCAGCTGCACAATTTAGGGGTTTCTTTAGCTTCTCTATGCTCATTTTGGACTTCTTCTACTTCACCATCTCTCTCCCCCCACCCCTCAGGTGTCTCTCTCACCATCACCTTGGCAGCCTTTTTTGTGTGTTGTTTTTCACTATTAGATTAAAAACTCCTTGAGGACAGGGACTATCTTTTTTCAAACTCATATCCCCAGGGTTTAGCACAGTGCCTGGTGCATAGTAACGTGCTTAATATATATTGACTATTGACAATACCCATGGCATGAACATTTTTTTTTATCATTTTTTGGTTATAAAACAAAAATTTTTTAGAGGGGTGGATGAGTGAGCTTCCTTAATATTCTCAGAATTCCCTTATTGGTTCTTCTGGTCCTTAGTGGTTTACTTCATCTCAGAAACTTACATGTGCTTCCTTCTACTATTTTAATGTTAAAGGAAAAAAGTCAGGCATTCTGTCTAGTAAATCAGCAGCTCCCTACAACTCCACACTGAATTTCAGGTTGTTAAATAACCAGATGATAATACAGTTCCTTGCCTGGTGCTGAAAGCAACATGTATGTGGGTTTAAATAAAAACAAAATTTATTCAAAGTAAATGCAAAGCAATTTAGAGGAAAGGGCCTTGTGCTTGAGGGAGAGCAGTAACCACTGAGGGACCAGGAAATAGTTCTCTGCCTTTGTGACCCCTGACATTTTAAGAAGTGACCAAGCCAAATTTACCTTCTCCATTCCTCTTCCAGATTTACTTCTATCTGGACTTCCCCACCATACCCCTCTCTGGGTACTTTCCCACATAGCTCTGCACCCAATGGAAGAGGAAAGACCTCTTGAAAAGAATGACATTTGAGCCAAGCCTTAAAGCAATATAGAGGATCCAAGAGGATCTTGCATGTTTTCAGCTGCCCTCTTAAGGACTTAACTATGTACCTGTGCTCAACATCTGAAACCTTCCTTTGGAGATGCTTACACTTAATGCTGACTTGTTCCCACAATATCCATGAGAGTTAAGGAAGGAGGTACATGCATTATTCACATTTTTCTGGCATGCCCAAATTGACTGTGACCTCTATGGAGGTCAGGGACCATGTCTTCTCTAATTTTTGTCTTTCCCCCAGTGCCTGCCTAGTGCCGTGCTCCAAACACAGCAGTCATTTAATTAATATTTGTTGAATTGGTAGGAAAACTGACTGCAGGTGTGGATTGTAACAATCAATAGAATTTTTTTAATAGCCTTCCGAAAATGCAAAGAGATAGATGCATTGCAGATTGCTTAATTATAGAAAGCAAAGATGGAAAATCACAAGGCAGGGACGAATTTGAAAAATCATTTAATCCACTTCTGCTTTCAGGTAGTATCATGAGTAAATGATCCCAAATAGGTAAGGACTTGACCTGTTTTGAGAAATTTCCCTAGGTTGAGAGGCCACACTTTTGCAAACCTCCCTCCTTGCTGCAAAGAAATCCCTTCTTGGAGCTCTCCTGACAACCCTCTTGCTGCAGTTTCTCAATTTCCTCTTTTGTCTCCAGGGGACATGGAAAGCAGCTGGCTGAATCTCAAAGGAGTTCATCTGAATAGTCAGCCACGTGTGCTTGGGGAGGGAGGGGTAAAGATGGAGGAAAAGATGGCAGAGAAAGGAGTATTTGTTGACTATGTATGAATCATCATGACTTCTCCCTTCTGATGAGATACCCATCGGCAGGGAAGGCTACGTGAAGGTGCCAGGGGCTGCATGGTAAAAGCTTTAAGCTCTAATTCTGTCTCTAACCTAAGGGCTTTATCTGCCCAACTTCCTTAACTTGGCAAGTCACAGAATAATCTGCCTGAATTGTGGAGGTCGTCATATGAACACTGCTTCTTTCCCTGGATTTGTGGACCATTTAATGGTTTGGGAACCTTGGGACAATTTAACCATCTATTCTTTTATATATATTTACAGAAAAAGGACCATGGTAGAGGGAGGTACAGCTCATGGGCTAACTTCTATGGGAAGCCTTTTCTTATTCCCTTAGTTGTTAATGGCATTTCCTTTTCCTTTTGGAGAGAGTGTGGTAAGAATGGTGCAGTGGGTAGATTGTTGAATTTGGGGTTCGGAAAAACTGAGTTCGAATCCTGCCCCAGATACTTTCTAGTCTGGGTAACCTCAGTTTATCTGTAAAAAAATGGGAATAGTAACAGTATCCACCTTATAGGGTTGGTGTGAGGACCAAATGAGATAATACATGTAAAGCACTTGGCTGATCTTAAAGCATTATATAAATGCTAACTAGCATTATTGATATTATCTATCTTTCTATCTATCTATATCTCTATCTGTCTGTCTGTCTATCTATATCTCTGTCTGTCTGTCTGTCTACCTGCCTATCTATCTCTATCTTTATCTTTATCTACCTATTCACACACACATATTTGGTTTTGTGTTGCATCCTCTTAGCACAAGAGCAGAGACTGCTTTTCACCTTGCCTTTGTATACCCAGAATCTAGCCCGGTGCCTTTTCCACATTAAGTTCTTGATATATCTTTGTTGTTTTGGACTAGGCTGCATTCCAGACATGTGGGAGCAGCCTATGCAAAGACACAGAGGTATGGAGGAGAGGGAATGTTGGGCATGAGGACAGTTTGACTAGAATGTTGGGTGTGTGGTAAAGAGTAATGTGAAATCAGTTTGGAGAGAGAATGGAATCATACTATGAAGAGCTTTAAACAAGGGGGCAGCAGTGGCACAGTGGATAAAATGCAGGTCACTGAACCCTGTTTGCCTCAGTTTCCTCATCTGTAAAGTGAGCTGGAGAAGGAAATGGCAAACCACTCCAGTATCTTTGCCAAGAAGGGTCACAAAGAGCAGGACTGAAAACAAGTAAACCACCACACGACAATAGGGAACCAGTGGAACATCTTGAACAGGGGACTGACATGGTCAGCTCTCAGCTTTAGGGTGAATTGGAAAAGACTACCAGCAGCAGGACCAGTTATGATTCAGTTGTAAGAAGTGAGAAATAATGGTGGCCTGAAGAGCGTGCCATGGTCTGGGCTGTTCTAATTCCAGGAGGCTCTCGCTATGCCAAAGCATTCCCCTCCCACCCCAACCCCCCGCCCAGCACTAATGCTGCAGATGTGAACCCCACAGTCTTTTCTCTTGGGAATTATAGATTTCTAACTCTGATCTGGCACATAGTAGGCACCCCAATAAATACTGATTGATCCAATGACAACTACTTATATTTCACTATGTGCCAGGCTGGTGGGAGGTTCCTTTTTGGAGGACTGAGCATGGAAACACTAACTCACTTGACTATAGCATAAGACAGTAGAAAAAATAGAAGATCTGGAGTCAGAGGGCCTGAATTTCATCTTTGGCACTTAATATCCATGGGATCTTAGGCAAGAACTCATTACCCCCTTGTCCCCAGTTTCCTTTTCTATAAGAATTTCTATTGAAATAGAACAGAGAGTTTTAATCTAGAGTATGTGAACTTGTTTATTTAAACATTCTTCATAATTATATTGAAATCTAATATATTTCTTTTGTAATCCTATATATTTTATGAATTTAAAAATAAGAAGGGCCTCTTAGGCTCCAGCAGTCAGCCAGAGGAGTCCAGAACACAAAAAATGTTAAGAGTCTCTGGACCTGAGAGATGATCCAAGGCCCTTTCCAGCTTTAAATCTGTGCTCCTGTCATTGCAAGGCAATTGCATCTTGAAATTCTGCTGAGCAATTAGACCAGGTCCCAGTGTATAAGAGCTTCTCTTTTTTTGTTTTGTTTTTTTTCTTTCTCTGTAGTGGCAATATAATAAAAAAATAAGTCTCCCTATGGTTTCTGCTTGACCCTCTTATTTGTCTATGGCAAGCTGGTCAGACAAATATAAATAAGCCATATTGGCCTGCGGCAGGTCATTCTCTTTTGGGACTGATTCCACAGTCAGGGAAGAGCAATTTTGTGTAGTGTGCCAAGAGGAAATGAAAACCAACAGCTGGAACTAAGTATGGGACCTGCCCCAGTGAGGCCATCACCAGCATGGCTTGTTTTTCAGGAGACTTTTAATTAAATCTTCCCTTCTGACCTGTCAAAGCAGAAAGATGTGGGCCTGGGACTGTCTTCTTGTTTAGAGTTGGAGGTGGGCTCTGTACCACCATTGTGGTCTAAACTAGGATTTTCCCAGGGGGATCAGCTGGGTAGCAGCATACTGATTTGTATATGCCCGTACAAAAATTGCCTATTCAGGTCATTTTCCAGCGAGCTGGTCAATATTTTTCCCCCCATGGGTTTCCATTGCCAAAAGAATTTATTACCTTGTCTTTGGAAGATTTATGAGAGAATGTGAACAAGGATCCCTGAGGATGTGAGGGCTTGGATAGGCTGGGGTCTGCATCCACAGAGAGCATACCCACATGGATGATACCACGGGCATATCCGAGAATTTAAACATCGTTAACAGAGAGCCCCTTAAGGTTGTTAGGTCTTGATTTTTCTCTTCTCTGCTTCTTCTTTCTGCCCATCATCAATCTTCTTTCCAGCAGTACTACTCCTTAAAGCAATCTGAATCCAAAGTTCATTTTAGGGACATAGTCTGTGAGAGACCTTGTAGTCTAAGAAAGAAAACACCAAGAGGGCTTAGATTGAAAGGAGATACAGACATGTGAAAATGCATCAGATTGAGTAACCAGATAACATGGGGTAGTAAAATTGATATACTAGGGATAGTGAACAAAGTGTAGGGCCCTAGGTGGAGTGTTGGAACAAATGCATGGGTGGAGGGAATTTCCTCATCTGGGAGTTCCCTGAGCCAAAGAAATCACTTGTCTGATGAGGTTGGGGACACCTTCCAACAGGGAAGGCATAGTGGAGGAGGTTGCAGCAGAGAGGGTGTCTGGTTAAGTTTGGTCAGAGTTTCTTGGTAGAGCAGAGAGAAAACCTAGTATAGTGAGAAGACTTACAGTCTTGGAGAGCTAAGTTCAAATCCTTGCTCTTATAATGATCTCTGCGACCAGATGCAAGTGACTTCAACTTTCAAGTTTTTGGTTATGTCAATCTATCTACAGATATTTACTGTATTAGAAGTTAAAATGGATACAATTTAAAATATTTATTAATTCATTTAAAATAGAAATAAACCTATTTTAGGTTAATATAAACAATATAATTTTTAAGAAAAATAACTACATTTTCTAAAATAAAAACATTTAATGAGAAGAATGGCATTGTTTTCTATTTATATATATTTATGATACATGATATATACATTGCAGATCTCTTTAGTGTCTGGCTTAATGAAGATAGTTGGATTCACATAGTGGGGCAGCTAGATGGCTCAGTAGAAAGAACACTGGACCTAGTCAGGAAGACCTGAATTCAAGTCTAATGTCAGGCACGCACTGGCTCTGTGACCTCGGGCAAGTCACTTAACCCCAGTTTGCCTTTCTCTGCTGGAGAAGGAAGTGACAAACCACTCTAGTATCTTTGCAAGAAAACCCCATGGACAGTATGACCTGTGGGAGTCACGAAGAGTTGGGCATGCCTGAAAAACATCCACTTATTCTATCTGTTGTGACATGTTGCTTTGGTTGAGTCTATGATTATAATTGGAAAAGGGAAGAGTATTTTAATAAGCAAATAAGATCTTAATATTATGAGAAAAGCTTTGACTTTACAGATCATCTGAAAGGGTTTCTTGCATACCCAGAAGTCTGCAGACTAAACTTTGAGGCCCAATCGAGTAGTAGATGGAGGCTAGGCTTGGGGGTCATGGTGATCTGGGTTGTAAATCCTGCCTCTGAGACTGTCTTCGGTTTGCTGGACAAGTCACTTAGCTTCTTAGTGGCTCCAGAAACTCTTCAAGACTGTCTGAGTTGTAAAACAGTTGCTGATGTGCATTGGTAGAGTGAGTTCATCTGGGAGTTCCCCGTGCCCGTGAAATCAATGAAATAACAATAATAGTGCTCATTGAGGTAGCTGTTCTATTTTATAAAATTGAATTTTATTGATAACTTTGATTTTTATGTCACCTAAATTTTCTCCTGTACCCTTTACCCCTACTCTCTCTGGGAGGGCCATCCCTCATAAATAAGAATTTAAATGGTGTTTGGATTTGATTTTTTTTTTGTAGCTTTAATATTTATTTATTTTTAGTTTTCAGTATTCATTTTTATAAGATTTTGAGTTTTAAATTTTCTCCCCCTCCTACCCCGTCCCCCTCTCCAAGATGGCATACAATCTGATATAGGCCATACGTGTACAATCATATTAAACATATTTCCACATTACTCATGTTGTGAAGAAGAATTAGGAGGGGTGGCTAGGTGGTGCGGTGAATAGAGCACCGGCCCTGGAGTCAGGAGGACCTGAATTCAAATACGGCATCAGATACTTAACACTTACTAACCACGTGACCTTGGGCAAGTCACTTAACCCCAATTGCCCTGCCTTAACCCCTCCCGAAAAAGGAGAAGAACCAAAGGGAAAAACCATGAGAAAGAAAAAAAAAAAAGGAAAAATAGTATGCTTCAGTTTGCATTCAGACACCATAGTTCTTTCTCTGGATGCGGGGTTAGCATTTTCACGAGTCCAAGAATTTAAATTTTAAAAAAGAACGAAAAAGACAAAATCAGCAAAATGAATCGTCAGAAAACCCGATGTTACGTGCAAACTTCCACATTTATGGACCATTCCCTTTCTTCAAAGGAGTGGGATGAAGTGCTTTCTTTTTTTCTTTTCTTAGGGACCAAGCTTATTCTCCTAATTTCACATTCATTTTGTTGTGATTGTTCTTTCCATTAATGTTATCTTAGACCTTTTGTATATTGTTTTCCTGAATCAGCTTGCTTCACTTTGAATCAATTTGTGTAAGTCTTTCCAAGATTCTCTGTATTCATCATCTTCATCATTTTTATAGCACATTAATCTGTCAATAAATCTCCCATTGCTTTCATGTACCATAATTAGTTTAGCCATTTCTCAGTCAATGGTCTTTTACTTTGTGTATAATTCTAATAGCTCTTTTATTAAGCAGAAATATTCTAAGAACAAACGAAGGGGAAATGAGTGGGAAAGGGAAATGCTTCTGGTAGAGGCGCTCAAAGATTGAGACCCATCATGGTTATTTCTTTTCCAATTTTGAAACAAGGGTGGTCCACTTTATGGTTAACCATTATAAATGAACACTTCTGAGTCTATGTTTATGGAAGTAGGAATCAACAGATAAGATTATTTTAATATGTTTGATAAATGGAAATGTATTGTCATGAGACAAGGAAGAAAATAAAATGTTGAGAAAAATATAAGAACTCTATAAATAGGAAGTTTATGGTCTAGTTTTCTGAGACCATAATTTGGCAACCAGTAGCCTCACTAAATCTTCCTGGTCCCCCCGTAAGACAATACAATTTCATAAGCATATATTAAGTTCTGATAGTATACATGGAACTATGATTGTGTTGTTCAGTTGTTTTTCAGTTGAGTCTAACTTTCCATGACTATGGGGTTTTCTTGGCAGAGATACTGGAGTGGTTTGCCATTTCCTCCTCCAGCTCATTTTACAGATGAGGAAACTGAGATAAACAGGGTGAAGTGACTTGCTCAGGGTCACACAGCCAGTATCTGAAACCACATTTGAACTCAGGAAGAGGAGTCTTACTGACTCCAAGCCCAGCTCTCTATGCACTGTTCCACCTAGTTGCCCCAGTTATGTCTGATGACTCTTTGTGACTGTTTTCTTGGCAAAGATAATGGAGTGGTTTGCCATTTCTTCCCTCAGGATAAAAAAAATGCTAAGGATAAAAAAAAGATAATAATAAATAGCATTTGTGCAGCATTTAAGATTTACAGTATACTTTATGTATGTTATCTCATTTGATCGTCACAATGTGACGTGGTCTTACCCCATTTTACAGATTGGGAAACTGAGGCTGAGAGCAATTGGGTAACACTCAGGGTCACACAGCTGGCTAGCATAAGAGGTAGCATTTGAATTCAGGTATTCCTGACTCCATGCCTAACACCCACTCTGTATCTATCTATCCTCAGAGGAAAAGCAAAAAAACCTAGCCCTTCCCTGAGAGTCAGCATTCTACTGAATGCAACTAATAGACCAGATGGTTATAGGTTCAGAATTGGAAGTGACCTTAGGGGTCATCGAGGCCAACCCCTTCATTTTGCACATTAACAGTCTGCATCCCTAGAGGTTGTGACTTGCCCAAGGTCACCTAAGTGCTAGACTGAGACCCACAGTGAATTCTGGTTTGTTGGGGCTCCAAACATCATTTGGGCTGCGTAGGTATCTGTGCACTTATGGGATAAACCACAGGCTTCAAGAAGTGGCCAGGAAGCTGTCACATGGTCCCTCCCTTCTGAGTCAGTGGCATCTCAGGATGCTGCCAGGCCATCCTCCGCTGAGTATCAGAGGTTCCAAATTTGGCAGATGTACAGTTCAGCTCCTGTGGTGATGGAGGATGCCAGGTGTCATTATTAGTCTCTGGATCATTTGCCTAATTCCCATTTCAATCCACAAGTTCTCTGGTTCCTCTCCAAAACTGGGCTCTCTTGCTAAATCTCTGCTAAGCGGATTCATTGCAGAAATATCTGCTTAGTAGAATTGTGAGGTCCTAGATTTAGTGCTGGAAGGGAACTGAGAGGTCAGATCTCTACTCTAGCCCTCCCATTTTCCACTTGGGGAAACTGAGGTCCCAGAGAGGCCAAGTAACTTGCTTAATGAAGTTGCTTATACAGGGATTAAGTATAAAAATCAGGTCCCAGATCATCTGGTGCTCTTTTGTCTTCAGAGGTAAAGTAGATAGAGTGCTGCTGTATTTTGACCGAAGTCAAATTCTACTCCCAATGTTTATTGACTATATAGCCCTGGACAATTCACTTAGCCTCCATCTGCTGCTTCATTTCTCTTATGTATAAAAAGGAGATTAAAAAGGGGGGGTGGTGACTAGGTGGCACAGTGAATAGAGTGCCGACCCTGGAGTCATGAGGACCCTAGTTCAAATTTGGCCTCAGACACTTAACACTAACTAGCTGGGTGACCTTGGGCAAGTCACTTAACCCCAATTTCCCTGCCTTCCCCCCCAAAAAAGGAGATAATAATGGTAACTACTTCACAGAATTGTTAAGGAGATCAAACGAGATAATATTTGTAAACTACTTAGCACAGTACTTGGCATACCTAAGGTGCTTAATAAATGCTCATTCCCTCCTCTTCCTCTTCAAATCACAAAAACTGGAAACTTCCAGTTGCCATATAGTTAATTTTAAATTTATTTTTCCCTGTGAAAAATAATATTATGGGTTTAAAAAAATTAAATCTATTTTTCCCATGCAAAAAAAAAATGTATGGTTTCTTTGGGGGGGAGGCTTAATGATCATAAGTGCCCCAAATTAAATGCAACTATACATACATATTCATATACATACATACTTCCTTTCTGCCACTTAAAAGAGATGAGTTTGAGAGCAGAAGAGGTATAAATGGGTTCCTTCTATCTCTTACCTTTCCCCACCTCTTTGAAAAGTCAGTTTTTAGAGGGGAAAAAGACAGCAAAAAGAAGCAATTATTTATATTTTTGGAAAGTGGGGTTTGCTATTCACATTTATTTTTTTTTAAAGGCAATGCTAATTTTCGAGAACTGATCTGAATGTAATTGGAAGCAACTTAGCATCTTCCTTCTCAGAGGAGGTTGAAATTGAATGATCTGCTAGGACTCATTTTAGCTGAGAGAAAAATAGCCTGCTTTTTGGCATAATCATTCCGTGGCAGTAAATTGTTCAAATGATATGTTATTTTGGTGCCTAATCATATGCATCCATGTTATGTAACGAGTTCATGTGTGTGCTTTACTTCCCTAATGAGTTTTATGTTCCTTTCAGGAAGACACTGTGCCGTACATGTACCTAGCATTGCCTGTAGTGTCAAATGTAATAGGTCCTCACTTAATACTTGCAGTAGTCTTGAATTTTTTATTTAGATTGGACCTAGAAGACCATCTTGTCCAACCATTTTACAAATTGATCATATTTAATATGATCTTCAGTAAAGATATATGTATATATGTGTGTATAATATACTTCTGGGGTATTGATACAGAGAGAGTGACATTCTTCCTTCTTCCCTTCCCTCCCCCTCCTCCATTTAGTGACCTTAGACTCTTGAAGTTTACACACAAGCTTTGACAGGTCCTTCCTACAAAGCTGGAAAGACTTTGAATATGGCTCAGTAACAAAATTTACGTCTGTAGTCTCAGGACCTGTCTAGTTAAGTCTTAAGACACTGGCCACTGGGTGATTTCTGTCCCCCCCCCCCCGCCCCGCAAACTCAGGAACACAATTTACCAAGTTGTAGAGATTTTAGCATCTGGATTAATGGAAGAAACTTCCCAAACAGAGAAAATTACTGACCTCCTTTTAGGCATTGAGTGATGTGACTTTTACTTTAACTTTGCACCTCTGTGGACCATAATTTAAAACAACATGAACCATAATAAAATGAGTTACATTAGGCCTCAGCAGATGGGATTTGTTGTACTGGAATGGGACCTCATGTGATCTGTGCCCAGCATGAGACAAGCTGGACAAGTTGGATAAAATCCCGTGGTAACTGCCATTAGTAGAGGCTATAATCAATATAAATAAAGTACCATTGGGAGATTCCAAGGAAATGAAATCCTTCCCTGGCTCCCTCATGCTAGTGAAACAACATCTGTCTTTATTTTCTGGGACCATTGCTGCTTCCCCTTTATTCCTTCCCATGAGAAAACACAAAAAGCACAATTTACTGCACAGGCTACTGTCCCACCTCCACCTGATAATTTTTGAGGAAGAAGTAGCGAGATAAAAGAACTGAGCTTATGGTTTCCAAACTGAAAATAGTATATTCAAATCCTGGATCTGTATAGCACCTGGGCCTCCCCTCCTATTCACCTGGGGTGATGATAAAATAGATGGAGTACCAGGCCTGGAGTCAGGAAGACTGATCTTCCTGAGTTCGAATCTGGCCTCAGACACTTACTAGCTGTGTGATCCTGGGCAAGTCCCTTGACCCCACTGGTCTCAATTTCCTCATCTGTAAAATGTCTGTAAGGTGAGCTGGAGAAGGAAATGACAATCCACTCCAGTATTTTTCCCAAATAAGGTCATGAAGAGTCAGATACAACTGAAACAACTCAACAACAACAATGGAAATTGACCAAATCCATCAAAACATCAGCACCAATGGACGTTGATCTGAGAAGATGCTATAGTATGGTTAGAAATAGCAAGGATGCCCATATAATATAGACCTTCATGCCCCTGTTGCAACTGGTCCAGGAGCCTCTCCTCTTGACACGTGCCTTGGAAACCCTTTCCTAGGAGTAAGGATTGGAAATGTGAAACTTAGCCTTTTTGTTGTACATTGTATTTTGTTGTATATTATTCTGATAACTATTTCAACGTAGTAGGATTTCTTTGTCATCTTGTGTCTTTTGTATAATGCATTTAAAAATGTTATTTTGAGAAGGGGCTTTTCAGACTGTCATGGCAGGGGTCTATGATACAAAAGTGGTTAAGAACCCTTGCTCTAGGACATCATAGAAGGAACGTAATCTTTAGGTATATTCATTTTCCCAGAGAGGATTAGGTTGCTTCCATTTTGCTGGTTTAGACCAACAATCCATTTACATGGGCCAATGACTCCTTACCTTAGTCTGATACTTTCCCAAAGTGATATCCAGTGTTATCTGTATCATCTTATGGACTGGGGAAAAAGATCCTCAAAGGATTTTCCTTCACTCCCAATAGATGGTTATCTATCTGAGCCCAAAGGAGAAAAAGATTTCGAGTAAGTTAGACTCTATTTCTATATATTCTATAAGTTAGACTCTACTCTCTAGTTAGACTAGAGAGATGGGCTTTCACTTTCTGCAGTCATGAGTTTTAAAGATAGCTTAGCACAGAATATTAAGCAGCAATATACTTTCATATCTTGCCCTTATGTCAAACAATTCTGTGTTCTCGTGTTGTTGGACAGGATGAATGGAAGAAACCAAAAGGGCTCTTTGATACCATTCATCATACTGAATCCTTCTTCCATATCTCACCATTGCTCCCAGGCTTCCTCTGAACTCTTTCTAAACCTCATTTACTCTGTATGGCTGTACAGAGAAAAATGATGAGTAGGCCAATAATAAGGGAAAAGACTGCCTGGGCATGATTGTGGAATATGAAATGATTGTTTCACTGAATTCTTTATTTGCTTTCCAAACATGATTAGTATTTCATTAGCACATCCCACACAAATGGTGGTGATATAAGTATGTGACATGTAGCTTCACTTCTCTGTTTCTGGAGAGCAAAGGCAATATTTATT
Organism: Petaurus breviceps papuanus; assembly: GCF_028583685.1. Classification (NCBI taxonomy): domain Eukaryota; kingdom Metazoa; phylum Chordata; class Mammalia; order Diprotodontia; family Petauridae; genus Petaurus; species Petaurus breviceps. The sequence goes on from NW_027185876.1 coordinate 14,581,154, forward strand.
TAGTAGGCTTACAGTGTGCCCATTTATTTGGTAGGCCTGATAGGTGACTACTAACGAATCAGAATTTCAATAACCCATGGGGCAATGTTGAGGTAAATGGTGAGCTTATGTAGTGCAGCATATTACTAAATGAGTTTCCTGACCTCATGGAGCTGATAGCTTAGTAGCAGAATAAGATACAAGCACCAGTAGATGTAATAGTTAATACTACATAATAAGTACATTAGGGAGTTACAGAACTGGCTAAGATTTGAGAGAATTTTAGTAACCAGAGGGAGTGGAGGGGAGACATTTGATTGGAACTTTGACAGATGGGTGGAATTCAGCTTGTTTAAGGGCTAGGAAGAAGAGAAGTCCAGCAATAGAGAACGATATAGCATGAGCCCTGAACAAGTGGGAGGGCGCTTTAATTTATTGGGGGAGTGGAATGGGAAGTCTCTAAAGGTTGGAAGAAGGACAGATTGGGTGTCTGGTAATAACATTAGGTCTCCAAAAATCTTTCTTCTGTGTCAAAGAGCATTTTCTTCTTCTTAAGGAATGTCATCCATTCCAAATAGTTCCTAAGCTGGTTTATATGCTTAAAATCTTTAGGCACACCCTTATGCATCTGAATCAGAGTGTACATAACTAAAGCATATATGGGTATGTGCATAGACATGTGTTTACAGCTCCAAGTCATAGAACATAGAACTATAAGGAAACTTAAAGTGAATCTAGTCTAAACCACTCATTTTAGAGGTGAGAAAACCTGACAACCTAGTCAGGCCTTAACTTTGTAAGAAAATAGTACCAGAACTGTGGCTGGTTCGGCAGTTCACATAAGTCATTCTCCTGGGAAATCATCTGAATCTGCAATAATAGCTTCTAACATTAGTAAGGGCAGCTAGGTGGTTCAGTGGATAGAGCACTGGGTTTGGAATCAGGAGGACTCATCTTTATGAATTCAAATCTGGCTGTGTGATCCTGGACAAGTCACTTAAGCCTATTTGCCTTAGTTTCCTCATCTGTAAAATGAGCTGGAGAAGGAAATGACAAACCACTCCAGTATCTTAGCTGGGAGAACCCCAAATGGGGTCACAAAGAGTCAGACATGACTGAAATGAGTGAACAAGAAAACCTTTTATATAGCATTTTAAAGTCTACGAAGAAACATTATCTCCTTTGTCCCTAACATCACCCTTGTGGGGAAAGCTTTATTGTCCCCACTTTACAGATGGGGAAACTGATGAGAAAATGTAAGTGATTTGCCCATCACCACACCCAGCATATGTCCTAGGTGGCTATGGTACCCAAGTGTGCTCTGATCCCCAAGCTCTACATACTCTCCATTACCCCATGCAGCCTCACCTGAGCAGGTGAGAAGATGGGGTTTCACATAATATTTATGAGACCTACTTTCTTTGGATAAGGCACTGGGATTGGTGTTTTAAAGTGTATAAAGTATCAGCCACCACCACTGCCCTTACCATCAAGGAGTGTGTAGTCCATTTGGAGGCTAGTACAGGAAAAATTAAGCAACAAGAACTTTAAGTAACAGAGGAAGACTGTGTTAAATTTTGAAATACGTAGTTAAAAAAACACACACAAAGCTGCAAGTAGGGGAGATTGACAATTTCATAAGCAGTCTTCTTTTCCTGCTTTTTTTGTGTGGTAAAATGTTCACGTTTGTTACTGTTTGTCAAGTTCATAATCATAAAAAGGGAAAAAAATTAAGACAGTAATAGAAGAGGTGTTCTAAGGCAGTGCATGAGTTGCTGAGTAAATTGTATAGACAGTAATTGCCATAGAATTCAGAGGAGAGAATTCAATCATTTCAGGCTCCGGTGGGTCGGGAAATGAAGAGATGGTATTTAAACTGGATCTTGAAGGATGGGTGAGCTTTTTCTGGGAGTTGGAAAGGAGAGGAAAGGCATTCACAGAATCTGCATTGGAAAGAACTTCGGAAGCCACCTTGTGCAATATGTACAATTTAGGAATTCCCAACAAGTAGCGATTTCTTTATATCGTCCCTCCTTCAGTGAGAGGGGACCCCCTCCTCCTAAGGCAGCCCATTCTACTGCTGGGAACTCTAAGGAAGTTTTTTTTGCTTATTATGGAACCTAAATCTGCACGTCTGCAACTTCTCCCCAAGCTCAAAGAAGAGCTGGTTCAATTTTTTCATCTGTTGGCTTTTCAGATCATTCACCACTCCAAGTGTTTTCTTCTTCAAAAAATATTCTCAGTTCACTGAGGAGATTACGTCATAACACAGAACTAAGAGAGAGAAAATACAAGTACTTTTGGGGGGAAATAGTGAATAAATTCTGAGCTAATAGAACACAAATTATGTTGGCTCTGTCTTTGCGTGGTTCCCAGAACTTAGTATGGTGCATCATGCATAGCAGGTACGTAATAAATGTTGACTGAGTTGAGTTGGATTGAATTAAGTTGAATTAGAGTCAATTTGCATAAGTAAGTTGGAGATAAGGTTGGAAAAGTAGATTGTAGTCATATTGTGGAAATATTTTAATGCTAAACTAAAAAGTATGGACTTTGTGCTGTAGTTCACAGGAAGCCACTAGACATTTCTGATTGGGAAAATGACAGGATGGAAACCAGATTGTTGGAAAATTATCTGACACTGTGTTAATCACATTGTGAGAGCACACTCATTGTTAGTTGTCTACAGTCCCTTTGTAGAGAACTCAGAGTTTTCATAAGAACAAAGTGATGACTTTTTATACTGAAAAGGGAGAATGTATAGAAATGGAAATACACATGGGGGAAAAATGAGAGGAGAAAGAATTAAGATCAAAGAAGACCAGGCTGGTGAGCTGTTATTGGAATTAAATGAAATTACATACATAGAGAATATTATTAGCAATAATGATAATCACAATATCTCATTAATTGGCAGTAATCAGACTTTAAAGATTATTTTGAGGGAGAACAAAAGCTTTAATAATGGCTAACATTTACATACAACTTTATAGATTACAGAGTACTTCCATCAATTATCTCAATCTACCATGTTGTATGTTGGTTTCCAAAGGCTGAGACTTGGGGTACAGATCTATAATGGAGGGTTTGGCCTCCTATTCTGCTAATGCCTTCTTTGATTTTCTCTGAGTCCTTCCTTCCCTTTCAGCTACTGTGGAGTCAAGAACAGAAATGGAATCTTGCATTGGGAATGGTTCCAAAAAAAAGAGTGGTTGGCTAAGGCTATATGGAAGTGGGGACCGTGCCAACATAATGCAATTCTTATATCTATAGAGGCTTCTGTGTAGGGAATGAAAAGCAAGACCAGAAACACAGAGGAGAAGAAACCCAGAAAAGGAGAGATGAAATAGTGGTGAAGTGTAAGGAGGGCTCAGCACATTGAATTCTCTACTTCCTCTCAAGTTGGTGACCTTTAAACGATTTCACCAGATATTCTTCCCCCAGAGGCCTTCTCTGCACTTACTGCTCAAACCCTTAATTCATCACTTAACTTGTTGTTTAGTCTCAGGGGTATATCTCAAGAGGCAGCAGTTCAGCCAAAGTCCTTGTTAGCATGTGCGGGTCCAGAGATGGAGAGTTATTCTTAAACTACAGTGTTATCTTTGTTATGGTTCTGTTGTTTCAGTCGTGTCTTTAAAGGCATGGCCTTCTTGTTGTTGTTCAGTCTTGTCGATTCTTTGTGACCTTATTTGGGGTTTTCTCAGCAAATACTGGAGTTGTTTGCCATTTCCTTCTCCAGTTCATTTTACAGATGAGGAAACTGAGGCCAACAGGATTAAGTGACTTGCCCAGGGTCACACAACTAGTAAGTGTCTGAGGCCGGATTTGAATTCAGGAAGATGAGTCTTCCTGATTCCAAGCCCAGAGCTCTGTCCACTAGCCATCTAGTGATTAGTTAACACATAGAGAGTACTTTGAGGCTTGCAAAGAAATTTATATATTTACATCTGACTTGATCTTTGCCATAACTTTGTGAGGTAGCCATTATTATTTTTCCCTCTTTTGACTCATTGCAGAATCAGAAAAATTCTGGGCTCAGATATTTTGTTCAAAATCAATCTGGTGATTACGAGATTGAGAGTAGGTCCTTCTCTCTCCCCCCTCCCCTCCTTATTTCCCTCTTCCCTTTAAATGCTTACTTTCTTTATCTTACTTTGTCCATGTTCACACCAAACTTGCCTCCCTACAGAGCCTCATATGTTTCTCAATCTTCTTACAGAGAAGCCCCATTCCTGTGTTACTAACATCACAATGGTTGGCCTTGGTAACAGTACATGATATCATGGGGGTTGGAGAGTGGGGGTAGAGTTAGCAGAAGGGAAATCCAATACTAAGTTGGGTGGAACGATGATAGAATGATAGGAAAAAGCAATTTTTAAAATATTAATTATATTAATAACAAAGCTACTCAACCCATTCCAGAATCCTTTGACCCAAGAAAATTTGTTGCCATGGGAGTAGCGAGTATATAGGTAGAACTTTTATAACTAAGTTCTGTGATGAATGAAAAACCTGAGAAATAGTTTCTAGGTAATTAATAATCAATGTATTAATTAGTCTAGTTAATCAATAAATTGATGGTTAGTGGTTTCTCTTGTCAAACCAAAGACAAAGCCATGGAGAAGCTGAAAGCCTGACGAGTGAAAGCAAGCCTGATTGGTGGACATTAATGAGGAGGTGGGCTAGAAGTCTTCAGCTCCTTCTGCTGAGAATGTGACTGTTCTCCAGCAATCTGGACATGGAAATCCATCTCTCTGTAGCTCACTCTGGTTGGTTTTCTACTTCATGAGTTGGGTCACCCTAAATTCTAATGGAGGGTTACCAGGACAGGGGCTCATTTCCTCCAGCCAAGAACTCACCCAAGCTGGATTCTCTTAACACTCTAAACAGAAATAGGGTCTCCTAGTTAGGTAGGCTCTGGAAAAAGATGGAGAAACATGTTTTCCAAAGCATTAGGGCCATCTCATCCATCAGTTCTACAGGGACTGGGCCCTAAATGAGGGAATAAGGGGAGAAAAACCTGGATCCCAATTTAATGATAGATTATTAATATAATAGTAAAATAATCGTTTCAGTTTTAAACTTCCTTTGCCCACATGGTGACGAGCCTCAGGGATGTAGCTACCTCTGTTCAAGGTCACTGCAGTAGTTTGGGCATCTGCAAAATGAGTTGATTGAGCATGAGAAGAAGATGTAGGAGGAAGTATGGTGTCCACTTGAATCTACTTCAGAGAATCCTGGGATGGCAGCTAGCCATGCTTGGAATTTAGTTGAACCCCCCATCTGTGTTTCCCCAGGGCTTCCTACAGCTATCAGAGTGTTGTGGTGGAAAGTCACTGCACAGGGAAACAGGAGTCCAGACTCTTTCCCTAGCCATACCCGAAAGCAGGGGGCAAGTTATCTTCATCTTTCAGCAGCCATCTAGGATCCTACCCTTTGTTGTTGTATGGGGTCCATTAAGACTCCAAGGAAAAGGCCGCCACCTGCTGACAGCTGAGGACGTCATTATGATCCTTTGAAATGGTGTCATTTTCCCAGGTCCCCTCTCCACTACGTGTCTTTTGCAAGTTGTTGGAGCACTGACCATCTTAGAATGCAAGCTTCTTAAATAAGAGAAGCTGTTCTGCTTAACCTGCTGTCGATGGAAGCCCAAGGGGTGTCTTGTGGAGGTGTGCCTAATACATGTGTGGTTTGGTTGTGTTTTGTCTTTAATGATGATAACTTGTTTTCTGATGATCCAGAGAATGTAACTAGTCTTGTGGGTGAAAATCATAAGGGAGGGAGATTTCAACTCAAAATGAGGAAGAATTTTCTAACAAGATCTCCCCAAGAAGGAAGGAAGGACAGATGGACAGAAGGAAGGAAGGAAGGAAGGAAGGAAGGAAGGAAGGAAGGAAGGAA
>NW_027185876.1:14587043-14597457 GCF_028583685.1 Petaurus breviceps papuanus
GAAGGAAGGAAGGAAGGAAGGAAGGAAGGAAGGAAGGAAGGAAGGAAGGAAGGAAGGAAGGAAGGAAGGAAGGAAGGAAGGAAACCAGCATCTATTAAGTGCTTACTGTATGCCAGACTGTGCTAAGAGCTTTACAAATAGTATCTCATTTTGTCCTTACCTGGGGGGTAAGTGCTGTTATTTTCTATCCCCCTTTTGTAGGTGAGGGTTGGTGCTACATTTATCCCCTGCAAGGTAGATACTATTATTATCCTCTTTTTATAGTTGAGGACACTGAAGTAGAGTTTAAGTGACTTGCCCAGGGTCACATTTAGCTAGAAAGTGTCTAAGGCCAAATTTGAACCCAGGTCTTTCTCACTCCAGGCCCAGTACTCTATTCACTCTATTCATGACACCTGGCTGTCCATAAAGAAAGAAATTAACTGTATAGTGAGTTAGGGAGCTCTTCTTCACTGGAAGTATTCAAACATAAGATAAGTAATCACGTTTCAAGGAGGGTCTGTGTGGCAAAGGAGATAGAGTGCTGCCCTTGGAATCAGGAAGACCTGCATTCAAATTCTACCTCTGACCTGTCCTAGCTGTATGACTAAGTTAAGTAACCTGACCCTCAGTTTTCTTATCTGTAAAATGGTCATAATAATGCCTATGGCACCTACCTCACAGAATTGTAAGATTCAAACGAGAGAATTAATGTTATTTTAAAACTTCAACTGCTGTAGAATCTTAAATAAGTATTAGATTAGTGTTGACCCTTAGAGTCTGGAAGATAGACAATAGGCTTCAGTTTAGCCTGGGACATGTATTGACTCTGACTCTGGACCAGCAATTTAATTTCTAAGTACCCTCAGGAAAGTCTCTGACTTTAAATTGTTTGACTCTTGCAGATCTTGCCTCAGTTTCCTCCTGAGTGGGGGGTGGGGGTGGTTCCTAGATTAGTTCAATCGCAAATAACAGAACTGTCAGTCATGAATAGAAGATACTCCCATTTGGGGGAGGAGGGGGAGGAGACTAAATGACCCCTGAGCTTCCTTCAATTCTAATTTTATGATTCTCTGACTCTTCGAATTTACAAATACTTGGATTGAGGAGGTGAGTGGGGAGCATGGTTTGTCCAATCAGGTTCAATTGGAAGGTTCAATTGCTTAGGTGGGTGGGACAGGTGATTGCCTCTTCTAGGAGACACCAGGAACCCCCAACTATTCCAAAACAAACCTATCAGGGTGCCAGGAGTCCCCCTCCATTAGTCACTCTTTGGGGGTAAGCCATCACTCCCGAAGACCCTCCATTCAAATATAATCGTGTTACCTGGGATGCATCATATTAATGTCTCGGATCATTCTGAACGCTGAGTTTATCCAATTAACCAGAGCCCTTTCCCTAGCAGGTTTACGAGCCCTATCATTTTTTTTCTAGCCTTGTGCTCACATTCCTCTTACGCAAGCTCAGTCCTTTTTCATTCCTTGTTTCTCTCAAATACTGACAGACACTTTTGTTATCCCCCTCCACTAATTCCCTAGCTAGGAAAAACACAGTATTTATAACTTGGTGTTAATTTTGGGCTACATATTAGAGGCTTGAACTGGCCTGCCTTGAGTTATTTTGTTCTCTTTTTAACACTTCTCCTTTTCGCTTAAAAAAAGAGCCCGATACTTGTTTTTAGTTTGCCTTGAGAGATAGTAAAGGGAGAAATAGCCTGTGGATATTACATTATTAATAGTAGCCTCAGTGCTTATCTGACTTCATGAATCAGTCCTTCAGGTCCCTTTCATCATCTCATCTGTTGTTCTGTTCCCTGTGACCTGTCAACATGCTCTCAGTCAGAACTGGGATTCAGGCTGTGTTCCAGGGGCTGGGTCACTTTATCCCTGTAGGGACCAGCTGTCACTCAGGTGTTCCCAAGAACCAGCAGCCTGAAATTATCTACACTGTCTTTCCTTGGAGAACTCCTATCTATTGCTTTTTATAATCTCAAGTGAGTCCCTGGGTACCAGAAAGAGGCCTCCTCTGGAACATCTGTGCTTAAGGTGGTCTTCATCCTTCCCTTCCCTTATGAACCTTCCCGTTGAATGATTCCAAATTATGAATTGTTTGCCTGCTTCTTGGCCCAGTCCCTAACCTTGATACCAGAGGACCCTGTGTCTTATGTGTCTGACAACAGAAGTTTACCCCCCCCCCCCATTTTGTGGCATGAGAATTTCTGGGCATTGCAGCTGGGGGAAGACTAAAAGGGAGTGTTACATGCCAGAGAAAGGAGAAAGTGGATGGATAAAGGCAAACATTTCTGTAGAGTCAAGGTTTTGCTTCTGTGACGGAGCAAGTGAAGGCACTGTTACCATGAAAACATTTGTAATTTGCAAGATTTCATTTCCCTTTGCTTCCTATAATAAGACAGGAATTAGGACTCCAAGACATTTTACAGTAGTAACAGGAATTTTGTTTGCTGGGGCATGGGTTTTCAACAATGAAAATCTGAATTTACACAAAAGGTAAATTGGGGATATCTTTTTTTTTAACAAAAAACTTCTTTGCTTTACAAAATCATTGTAGGGTAGAGGAGGTGGTACCTTAGCATAGAGAAAAGAACTCTTGGCTAGGAGTTAGGAGACCTGGATCTGTCATAATTAATGCCAGTTCTTCTATTAATGACCAAGTCACTTGGTCTTTTGTTCTTATCAGCCTCATCTAGAAAACTACTTGTAAAACTATCAGCAGTCTTTGGGGATATAGGCTTATGGGACAATCATATCCTAGTATGGCAGAGGATGAGTTCAACAACCATTTATTCATTTAGGGGAAGTAATACCGCCTGGCAGGGGGGGAATGGAGAATTATGGTGAAGTTTAAAAACAATAATAATAAAAGGCATGAGTAGAAATCTATTCGTAACAAAACAGAAGAGTCTGCTATGTACCAGACACTATATGGGGTACTGGGAAAGCAAACAGGAGAAGAAAATAGATCTATCCTCAAGGAGCTTACATTCTAGGGGAGGAAGAAGGAGCAAAACATAATTTGTATATAGATAAATGACTATACCCCATCACGCAGCCTCTCTTTCACTGCCAAATCTTTTGGTCTTTACTCATTCTCATTCAAAAGTGTAGCATTTGGGGGCGGCTAGGTGGTGCAGTGAATAGATCACCAGCCCTGGAGTCAGGAGGACCTAAGTTCAAATGTGGACTCATACACTTAACACAAAAACTAGCTGTGTTACCTTGGGCAAGTCACTTAACCCCAACTGCCCTCCAGGAAGCAAAAAAAGTGTAGCATTTGAAAAGACCACCTTCTCCCCCTAGACACCATCTTCTCTCTTCATTCTCATGACATGATTCTCTCCTACTGTCTGTCTTCTCTTTCTCTTTCCACTTTCCACTGGTTCAGCATTATCCATATCATGCCTTCAAATTGCGAGTTTTTCCCAAGGCTCTGTCTGACACTCTCTTCACACTAACTTGGTAACCTCTATCAGCTTCCATAGGTTTAAGTATCATCTCTGTGCAAATGGCACCTTCATCCATATATATCTGGTCCTGGTCCTTCTCCTGAGCTCCAGACACACATTTTCAACTGCTTATTGGAGATTTCACAGTGCATGTCCCATAGGCATCTCAAACCTCATTTTGTTCAAAACTAAACTGGTTACACTATCCCATTTCAAACCTTCCCATTTCTATTGAGACCATCACCATCACTGCAGTTACTACCCAGGTTTGCCACCTTGATATTACCCTGACTCTCTGCTCCCTTCTACCCCACATATACAGTCAATTGCCAAACCTTACCATTTATTTTTCCACAGTATCTCTCACAAGCACCACCTCCTTTCTACTCACATGATCACCTTCTTAGTACAACCCTCTGTCACCTTGTGCTTGAATTACTACTAGCTGCTAATTGGTATCCTTGCCTCAAGCCTGTTACCTCTCTAGACCACCATATTGCTGTCAAAGTGATTTCCCTAAAGTGCAGGTCTGGCCATGTCACTCCCCTACTCACGAAACTGTAGTGCTTCCCCATTGTTTCTAGAATCAAATTTAAATTTCTTTGTTTAACTTCTAAAATCCTTTGCAGCCTGGGTCCAACCTACCTTTACAACATTATTATTTATTATTCCTTTTCCTGCCCTGCTTAGCTTAGCCAAAATGGTCTTCTTTCCATCCTCCTGACCAACACTCCCTCTCCCGTCTCTGTACCTTTGTACAGTCTGTCTGCTGTGCCTGGAATGCACTCCCTCCTTATTTCTCATCAAGACTGTTCATTTTATTCCATCTTCTTAAAGTATTTCCTAATCCCCCTATTCTCCCACTCTCCCCTGGGCTTCTTACACTGGAAGTAGCCTCATTACCTGTAGCCTCTCTCTCTCCCTCTGATTGGTTCCTCTAAAAACTGGAATTTTAAGGAGGAGGACCAGACTAGCCACGTCTGCTTTCCTCTAGGCAGCATTTAAAGCATTGACTTTTTCTTCAAAGTCCATGCATTTTAGCTTCATTTTATGTATTATTTTCTCCTGTTAGAATGTAAGCTCCTTGAGGGCAAGAGCTGTCTTTCTTTTGCTAGTATTTATATTCCCAGTGCTTAGCACTGTGCCTGGCACATAGTTAAGCATGTGACAAATGTTTATTAACTTAATTCTCCCCCCTAGATGCTAGTACTCTTTCACTTCCAAACATATTAATTAGACTTCTATCTCACACATATATTGTAAGGATTCATGTACACATTGTCTCCTCCCAATAGACAATAGGGTCTATCTTTGTCTCCCTATTGCCTTTAATAAATGTTTATTGATGAACTAATAAATATTAATTTCAAGAAGGAGCAAGCACCAGGGGGAATTGGGAAAGATCTTATGTAAGAGGTGGTGCCTAATCTGTGTTTTTGAAGGATGTCAGGGAACCTACAAGATCTCCAGGGATAAGGAGGGACTGACTGCATTATAGACAAGACAAAGTGAAGGAGGTGGAAAATGGGTTGTTGTGTATAGGCAGCAATAATTGATAGAACACAACTGGAAGTCAAGAGACATGGTTCTAGTCATCCTCTGCTTCCATCTTACTGTGCAACTTTGAACAAGTTATTGTGAGGGTCGAATGTGATAGTTTTTATAAAGCTCTTAGCATAACATCTGGTCTATAGTAGGTACTATATAAATGTTAATTGTCATCATCATCAACCTCATCATTAATTGTCATTATTATTATTGGGGCAACTACGTGGTATGGAGGATAGAGTGTGGGGCCTGGAATCAGGATGACCTGAGTTCAACTCCAGCCTCAGACACTGGCTGCATGACCCTGGGTAAGTCATGGGACTTGTTTGCCTTAGTTTTCTCATAATAATAGCAGGTACCTTTGAGGGTTGTTGTGAGGATCAAATGAGATAGTACTTGGCACAAAGTAAGTACTGTATGAAGGTTAGCTGTTTATATATAATAATAAAATTTTAGGCTATTTTGGTTAGAACAGAGAATACATATAAAGAATAATACAGAATTAGATGGGAAAGGTCAGTGGGAGAATAGACAGGATGTCCTCAAAGTCCTGGTGTAGATTTCTGTTATTAAAAGCTTAGAATTGCGCTAAGCCTTTTGGGATGCCTTGTATTAGAGGACTGCAAATGCCAGATTGAAGATTTTGTATTTTATCTTAGATAGGGTTGAGCAGGAGGGGGGCAGGGAGTGTTGCACTGAAGACTTTTGAGAAAGTACTGTGCAGATGCAAGGGAAGATGGCGACCATGGAGAACCCCAAATAGAAGGCGTCAGAGGTATCAGTAAATACATGCAGGACATTTGATGGTTAAGGTGAGGGGGAGAGAGAAGGGGAGGGTGTGACACACTGCCCAGATATCATTTTGCTCAAGCAAAATACGACTCCTTTTTATCCATGAGTGTGAAGGAATAGCTGTTATCAGACTCAATGTGAATCAGGGCCATCCAGGAGCCCCAGGTCCTCACCCTGACAGGTGATCACTGGCTCCTGGGGTTCATGTGGCCTGTTTGGCCATACAAGGTTGCCCCTTAAACTTGTGTTCCCTTGGGAGACTGGGCTCTGGGAGTCTGATGGGTGATGTCTTTCTGGGGCTATAATGTTGGTGGAACAGACATTGATACAAGCTCTCCACTGTAGAAATGCCCACGATTGCTTATCCCTCCAGGTGCTGCATTTAAAACATCCTTACCTCAGAGTTTCTCTTATTTGTTCTCTAGGTCTGTAACCGGAACAGAACAGCCTTAGCCTAGCCTGGGAGTTTAATATGATAGAACACTGAACTGAAAGTCAGGAGACTTGGTCCTTGCCCTCCTCTGCCACCAACTTAGCACAAAAAGAATTAGAAGAGCTTTCAGCACCATAGATTTTCAAAAAAGTTGTTTCACTTCTGGGTCTTTATTTCTCTGTATTGTAAAGCAACCAGTATGGTCTCTTTTTGGATCTAAAACTCAGTGATGGTGAGTATGCCTTAAGGAAGTGGGACATTTAACATGCTTATATATCCCCTCCCCTCCCCAAAAAGATCAAGACCAAGGCTTAGCTTTTGGGAAACACACCTATCATTCCTAAAAGAGCTTTTACCTGTAACGAATTAGCCTAAATATTGATGTCTCTGCTTTCTCAGAAGAAGAATCATGAAAATTTAGAGAGACTGAAGTAAATTGATTTGGTTATTACCTTTCCAGAATTTCTTAAGATTCTGATAAACAATTAAAGAGACTGCTCTGGCTGGGGAATAACATCTGAATGTCAGTGCTGTCTGTACCCAGTTCCCAGCATCACAACTAGCATTTGAACAGTACTGTAAGTTTTTGTATTTTTGTTTTTGCAAATTCCATCTCATTTTATCCTCACAATACTGTGAGGTAGATGTTATTATTATCCCCACTCTATGGATGAGGATACTAAGGCAGAGCTTAAGTGACTTGTCCAAGGTCACACAGCTGGTAAGTGTCTGAGGCCAGACTTGAACCCTGGTTTTCCTGCCACCAGGCCTTGCTCCCTCTCCATGCTTCACCTTGCTGCTAATTAAATTGACATGGTGGCCTGGAGGAAAAAAAGGCTCCAACAATACTGCCAACCCACCCTACAAACTGCTACCACCAATGATGGCAGGGCTAATTGAATTCCATCAGCGTTTGAGTACCTGCTACATTGAGTGCCCAGAATGGTGCAAATGCCATGCAAGATAGAATGAACTTTGAAGTCTTTGTAAAGCTCCTTATGCATCTATAATAATTTGTTTAAGTAAAATTTGACTAATCACAACATGTTTAAAGTTTATTAAATTATGACAGATTGGTGTTTTTTTTTTACTTGGTCCCAGAGGGCAGAATTAGGAGCAGTGGATTAATGTTATAGAAAGACAGACTTAAGCTTGATAGAAGGAAAAACTTCTTAAGAATTAGAAGAGTAGGGGCAGTGAGGTGGCTCAGCAAATAGAACAGCAGCCCTGGAGTCAGGAGGACCTGAATTCAAATCCGACTGCAGACACTTGACATTTACTACCTGTGTGACCCTGGGCTTAACCCCGACTGCCTCACCAAAAAAAAAAAAAAAATTAGAGGAGCTTTCAACACAATTACCCCACTAATATAAATGGAAAAAACAAGAACAAAATTTAGAATGACCAAGCTTTTCCCAAAAATGGAGATATGTCCCTCTCTTCCTTCTTTGTAGAGGTGGTGGACCATGATGGACTGTCAGACACAGTTGAAGGGTTGGTTAATTTTGCTCGACTACTTTCCTCTTCATTTTTTGTTATAAGGGATGACTCATTGAGTATTTGGAAATGAAAGTGATGTAAAAACAAAAGATATCAATGAAAATTAAAGTAAAATAATAAGGATTTGACTGCTTTGGAGCTAAAGGAAGTAAAAAGTGGATGATAATTTATCAAGGGTCACAGAATCCAAGGGATAGAAGGAACCTCATTGGACTGAATAAGAATCCTTCCACAATAAGATTGGCAAGGGGTCATCTGGCCTCTCCTGGCCAGTTTCTTGTGCGGGCATTGGCTGGATTCAATGGCCATTGAATTCTTGTAATGATAATAATAATAAATAGAATTTATATATCACTTTAAAGTTTGCAAAGTGCTTTATGCATAGTGTCTCATTTGATCTTCACAAAAACCCTGGAAGGTAGGCACTATTATTATTCCCATTTGACAGATGAAGAAATTGAGGCAGAAAGAGATTAAGTGACTTGACCAGGGTCACACAAATAGTAAGTAAATGAGTTCAGATTTCAACTCAGGTCTTCCTGAAGCCAGACCCAATGCTTTATGAACTGAGCCACTTACATGCCCCCCAAAAAGGTATTTGTTGGGAGTCAAGATGGCGGAGTAGAAGCAGGACCTCCCCACTGCTCCAGCTTCCACCTTCCCCAATCCATGTAAAAAGGGAACTCTGAACAAACTTTGGAGCTGCAGAACCCACAAAATTACACAGAGAAGCTAACCTCCCACTGAGGACAGCCCGGCAGGCTGGCAGGAATCTGCCAGCTCAGTGCTCTGGGAGCCCAGCCCAGCCCCACCCAAGGCTTTAGCCCCAGGGCAGGCCTGACCAGCCACAGGCCAGAGGGACTCCAGATCAGCAGCAGCTGTGGCCTTTTCCAGAATTATCAACACATAGATGCGAAGGACAAAGTGAGAGGTCAGTGCAGTCTGGACGTTGGGACCCAGTAAGTGGGAGTGCTTTGGCTTTTGCCCTCAGGGTGAGAAGCCACTAAGATGCCAGCACAGCCAGCCAGCCCCACATGGCAGCTTCAGCTCCTGGCCTGCAGAGTATAGGGGGACCAAGCACCAATCTAAGGGGTAATCACTCTTGCTTTAACCTGCTTTGATCTGGATTGCAGTCTAGGGTGGAGGTCCTGGGGTGTGTGTTCAGCTTGCCAGAGTGTGTGCAGGCCTCAGAGAGGGCACCCATCTAATACCTCTGGCAGCTGAGAAAACCCCAGCATTTGGGATGAAAGCTCCCCTGTCTGGTGGCAGAGTCCTACTGTGGCAAAAAGCCCAGGAGTCAAGTGACTGAGGGGTGACATGACCAGGCAAAGGAAACAAAACAGACAGAAGATTCCAACATTACACTCCTATTTTGGGGACAAAAAGGAGCAAAGCATGGAACAGGAGGAAGACAGTGAAGTCAGAACTCCTGCACCAAAAGCTTCAAAGGAAAATACGAGCTGGTTACAGGCCATAGAGGACCTTAAGAAGCAGATAAGAGAAGTGGAGGAAAAATTGGGAAGAGAAATGAGAACAATAAAAGAAAATTACAAAATGATAGTCAACAGCCTGACTGAGGAAAATCACACCTTAAAAAAATAGACTAACTCAAATGGCAAAAAAGGCTCAAAAAGGCAATGAGGAGAAGAATGCCTTAAAAAGACGAATTTTCCAGATGGAAAAAGAATCTCAAAAACTCAATGAGGAGAATCATTGCTTCAGAATTAGACTGGAGCAAATGGAAGCTAATGGCTTTATGAAAAATCAAGATGCTGTTAAACAGATCCAAACAAATGAAAGAATAGAAAGTAATGTGAAATATCTCATGGGAAAAACCACTGACCTGGAAAGTAGATCCAGGAGAGATAATTTAAAAATTATTGGACTACCTGAAAGCCATGATCAAAGTAAGAACCTAGAAATCATCCTCCAGGAAGTTCTCAAAGAAAACTGCCCTGATGTTTTAGAACCAGGGGGCAAAATAGAGATTGAAAGAATCCACTGATCACCTACTGAAAAAGATATCAAAAAGAAATCTCCTAGGAATATTATAGCCAGGTTTCTAAATTCCCAGATTAAGGAGAGAATATTACAAGCAGCCAGGAAGAAACAATTTGAATATTGTGGAAACACAATCAGGATAACTCAGCATCTGGCACCTTCTATACTGAGGGATCGAAGGGCTTGGAATATGATATTCCAGAGGGCAAAGGAGCTGGGATTAAAACCAAGAGTCACCTACCCAGCAAAACTGAGTATCATGTTTCAGGGGAAAATATGGTCATTCAGTGGAATAGAGGACTTTCAAGCATTCTTGCTGAAAAAACCAGAGTTGAATAGAAAATTTGACATTCAGATACAAGAAGCAAGAGAAGCATGAGAAGGTAAACAGGGAAAAGAAATCATAAGGAACTTATCAAAGTTGAAATATTAACATTCCTACATGGAAAATCAATAATTGTAACTTATGAAACTTTTCTCAGTAGTTGAAGGGAATAGAAATATATATATATACATATATATATATATAATATATGTCTATATATGAGGGTATATGGGCATATGAATACATATGTGAATGTGAGTATATATGTTTACAAGTATACATAGATAGAGGGCACAGGACCAATTTAACAGGAAGGGATGATACTTAAAAGGTGAAATTAAGAGGTGAGAGAGGAATATAATGAGAGGAGATG
>NW_027185876.1:14602457-14642570 GCF_028583685.1 Petaurus breviceps papuanus
CTCTTCGGTACCACACAATGATTGGAGCAGAGACATTTGGGTAGGAGGGAACTGGCACCCCCAGTGGGCAGAGGACAAATGCCGGACAGCCACGAGTCATTCAAAGAGCTAAGCTGCTGCTTGTGTCCCTGGTACTCTTAATAACTGGATTTTGTTCTATTTCTAGCAGTGTTTACTAATCTGTGACTATAGCCAAGTTGGAGAGAATATTCTGGTGCTGCTCTCCTCCCTCCTGGCCCCCTCATCCCCTGCAATCACATCCACTTCAGTGGTCCACGAGGGGCTGAACTACCTGACAAAGTTGAAGGACGGTTGTCCCATTTCATGGCCCAAAGGATCGGCTGCCGCTGGCAGTCACATGTCAGTAGCTTGGTGGAAATGGATTCAGGTTGCTTTCATTATTCCATCAGAAGTCAGTCCCTGTGGGTCTCTCTCCTTCCTTGGGTTCATACTGCCAAAGCAAATACAGTAGTTCAGTTTGTTCATGTTGTGAGAAGGGGCTGGGCAAGTTGGCACAGACCCCGCCATTGGCGTGAGATTTGTGGGAGGCCAGGCAGGCAATGGGAAGCTTACGAAAGGGGGTACTGGCTGGCCTGTTTGTTTTGAGCCTTTATCATCCGCAACCATTTGGAAGTCTGGAGCAAAAAAAGAATGAATTGGTTTTTACCTAGCTCAAACCCAGGAAAACAGATGCTTCCTCCTCTGCAGCTCTGGAAATTAAAGCTAAACAGCTTCTGGGGATCCTGCCTTGGGGAAAATAAGACATTTTCTTCTCTGCCCACCCTCCTATACTCACTCCTGGACTAAGGCAGAGCCTTCCACAAAAGGCTCCCCATTTCTCCACATACCACCCTGTCTCCCTGGGATGAGAACAGTAGTTCATAGCACAGTTGTCTAAGTTTGAGGGGGGTATTGCTACTTAGATAAGCCAAATTTTATATTAAACATTCCCAGAACCTTGATTAACATTCATTTTGATGGGTTCCATCAGAGCTACAATCCAAAGTATGCTGGTTGAGCTAGGAAACAGCGGCTAGTGGTCATGGTAACTGTACATAGCACAGGTCCAGCCTTAGCCCTGAAGCTGATACTGGTGGCATCCAGGTGGTGTTCTGCACCGTAAGAGGACAAGTGTTCCTCTCTTGGAACTCTCCAGTTCCTGTTCATGGGGCAGAGTTGTAGGACGCTTCATCAAGTGTCAAGAGAAAAGCTATGCATTCCATGATGAGTACTCAAACAGTGCTCACCAGCGTCTCAAGGCACAGCTGGAAGGGACCTTCACCATCGCTGAATTACGTGTGATTCTCCCATCCACAGGGGCACATTTAATGCATGCTATGGCAGGGGTTATAAAAACACTTTTTTGGGAAGAAACCAGATTTAAGATACCCAGAAGAGCATAGGCATGGTATGGGATAGAGAAGGTTAAGTGTCCAGAGTGCTCAGCAGAGGTTCCAAGGAAGAGACCAGTAGAACTATCAAGGGGAGGACTAATTAAGAAAGGCGAATAGGACAGTATTTTTCTGGACATAAAAGAGGGCAGTTACTCTTACACCTCCTTCTCCCAACACATCCCAAAACACCTTAAAGCGGCTTCCTTTTGTCTGTGGAATGAAATATCATCTTCTTTGACTGGAATTTAAGTAAGGACCTCTGTGGTGTGGCTTCAGCCTTTCCTTTCAGTCTTATTTCAATCGTTCCCCTTCAGACAATTCTAAGTTTTGGTCAGGATGAATTATGAATTACCAGCTCTCTTTGGTTTTCATCTTAGCTCTCCTTGGTCTCCAGGCCTTCACTCAGGTCATCTCCCATGTCTGAGACACACTGCTTCCTTCTGTACTCAGCCTTTAAAATCCTTTTCTTCCTTCAGGGCAGCTCAGCTGTGACCCCCTTAAAATCCCACCTTCTACAGGAAGCCTTTCCTAATCTCTCTTAATTCTAGGGCCTTCCTTTTGTTGGTTATTTCCAATTTGTCTTCCCTGTAGCTTGTTTGTACATAGTTATTTGCATGTTAACTCCATTAGATTGCAATCTCCTTGAGGGCAGAGACTATCTTTTGTCTTTCTTTGCACCCATGGCACTTAATCTTGTGCCTGGCATATAGTAGGTGCCTAATAAATGTTTATTGACTAATTGATTGACTACATGAAGCCTGCCTTGGATGCCCCAGCTGAAAGTGATCTGTTCTTCCTCATTTTTTATAACAGCTCTTCCCTGTTTGTTACATGTAAGCCCTTTGAGGACCACAGACTCTGGCTTTTTTTTTTCATTTTTATGTCTATTACCTACACGGAGTCCTTAATAAGTATGCTTTGAATATTTATATTTATGTAAAAATGTTCAAAGAAAATTGGTGGGGGAGAGGAGTATTTAGCACCACATCTTACAGAGTCAGCTTTCTGATATTTGTTGATTTGGTTTTGTTGAGAGAGGAGGAGAGAAGAAGGACGAGTGTGGGTACCAGTGAGGGACCAAATGTGTAAATAAGATTTGTAGGAGATGTCAGAAGGGAGAAGGGACAGGAAGTTTTAAAAACCCAAGATTGTCCTACTTAATGCACTCTTCGTGTTCCCCTGATGTTTTACTTGGAATTCACATACAATGGTATTTATTATTACTGGCATGGGATGGTATTGGTTCTTCATTGAAATTCTCTGCTTATCTACAGACAAGGAGGACTGAGCATGTTTCACAGTCACCTCTTCCAGGTCCCTTTGGGAAGAAAGCCAAAGTCAACCTTCTTCAGTCAACCTTTCTCCTGCTGGTGCTGCCAGCCCAAGGGCCTTTCCATTTCCTGTGTCTAACTGCACTTGAGCAGGAAGTTTCCCATCAGGTGCAACTTAGGGTTGAAATAGTATCATGAATGTGTGTGCCCTAGATATGACTTCAGCCTTCACCAAGTTGCAACTGCTATCTCTGAATGATCTTCCTTCCTTCCTTCCTTCCTTCCTTCCTTCCTTCCTTCCTTCCTTCCTTCCTTCCTTCCTTCCTCTTTCTTTCTTTCTTTCTTTCTTTCTTTCTTTCTTTCTTTCTTTCTTTCTTTCTTTCTTTCTTTCTTTCTTTCTTTTTCTTTCTTCCTTCCTTCCTTCCTCTTTCTTTCTTTCTTTCTTTCTTTCTTTCTTTCTTTCTTTCTTTCTTTCTTTCTTTCTTCCTTCCTTCCTTCCTTCCTTCCTTCCTTCCTTCCTTCCTTCCTTCCTTCCTTCCTTCCTTCCTTTCTTTCTTTCTTTCTTTCTTTCTTTCTTTCTTTCTTTCTTTCTTTCTTTCTTTCTTTCTTTCTTTCTTACTTTGTCTGCCTTTCTCTCTTTTTCTTTCTTTCTCTCCTTTCTTACTTTCTCTGTCTGCCTTTCTCTCTTTTTCTTTCTTTCTCTCTCTCTTTCTCTTTCTTCCTTTCTTTCTTTCTTCATTTCCTTCTTTCTTTCTTGAAAAGGAAAAACTAGAGGATTTTTGTGTGTGTTTTGCCTTTTTTTGTAACCACCAGCCTTCAGCATGGTGTTTGATAAAAGCTTAAGTAAGAGCTTAAGAAAGACTTGTTTGTTGTTTAATTGATTGATAGAATCATAGATTTAGAACTAGAAGGGTCCTTCAGAGACATCTGGTCTAAACCCTTCCCTTTACAGATGAGGACACTGAGGCACAAAATCATATGGGTGATAAGTATGTTACAGAATCAGGTTCAGTCCCAAGTCCTCTGATTCCAAATCTGATCCTCTCTCCACATTACACATTACCCTCATCTCCCATCAATTTAGTTCAGCAAAGATTTACTAAGTCCCTACTATGTGCCACACACTGTGTTAGGCTCTGAGGATACAACAACAAAAAGGGAACACTCCCTGACCTCAAGGAGCTAATGTTCTGCTCAACCTGCCCTGCCTCATGGGGTTCCATTCCTTTCTTTCTCATTCTACCTGGTAGGATGGGTCCAAAATCTTCCCTTTAAGCATGTCACTGGGACATGGGACTGAGGACTCTGGGCTGCAAACCTGGAAACTGGGGGGCAGGCACTCAAAAGCAAAAGTCATCACCAACCTGCCAAGGAGATCTTGAAGAAAGGCCATCCACCTCAGTCAGCTGCTGCAGGAGAAGTCCTTTGTAAGAGGGAAGCAGGTCAACAGTTAGCTGGTGGAACATTAGTTGAATATTCAACCAATGGAATAGCACAGGAAATTTTAGTGATGGCTGAATCAGGGAAAACTGAGACTGCTGCTCAGACATAAAAGAAAAGATGGACCAGGGAATTTTCTCAGGAAGGCTGTGGATCCCACTGGGACTGGGAGTGTTTGGACTTCTCAAGAAATGGGTCAAAAAAAGGTTTGATTAAGAACAATGGAAAGTGGTATAGAAGGGGATGGATTACCACATAGATGCCAGATGTTGGTAATACAGCCAATACTTTGGAAAAAAGGTGGGGGATTTGGATTGAGGGTAGACCCAAGGAAACATTTATTGGTTGTCCAAATTGTAAAACATTGTCAGGGGTTCCTGAGGGAGGGTTGTGGAGTCTTAAGAACACTGAAGTAGGGTGTTTGCAGATCTGTGTTCTTCTAGTCCTGGTCTTGCTATTAATCAGCTTTGTGGTTTTAAGCAGGTCATTCTATCTCCATTTGTAAAAGGAGATGGTGAACCCCATTTCCCTAAGCCTAGATGATCTCTAAAGTGCTTTATAATGGTCACATTCTATGAAGCTCTTTTGATTTCCTAATTCTTTCTTTGGCTATGTGTTGGTGAGAAAATGTGGATCCAATCTGTGATTTCATTAGGATGGGAATTCCCAAAATTTGAACTCCCTTCACTGGTACAGATCAGTTACTAGTCTGTAATTTATATTTTTAGAGAGTTTACTAGGGATGCCAAGAGGTTAAATGACTTGCCTCATGGTCATAGAGCTAGTATGTGTCACCTGCTCGATCTGAACCCAGGATTTCCTGGCTCTGCAGTCTGGCCCTCTACCCACTGTACCCTGTTACTTCTCAGCAGATCTCTTCCATTGACTTATAGGGCATATTTACTTTAGCGCAAACCCATGCAGGCTGAATTAGACATATCCCTACCTTAAAGCAGGGAAATACAACAGATCCAATTTAAAACCTCTTTCTTGGTCCAAAGATTATGTGATTACATTTTTACAGCCACCAAACTGCTTACATTTTTTTCCTGAAATGACCCAGTTCCCCTGCCAACCCCCAGCATATGTCTTAAATTTTAATATATATATATATGTATATATATATATATATAATTTTTTAATTTATCAAATGAGATAGGATTTGAAAAGAATGTTTAGTACACACCTGGTACATAATAGGTATTTAATTCAGGCTTCTTTTTTATATTTCTGTATATATTCTTCCTCTTCCCCTACTCAGTGAATGATTCCTTGTTTTGTTTTTTTTTTTAAAAGTAGGGTGGAGGAAGGGGAATAAAGAGAAAAGAATAAATTCTTTTAAACTAATCATGTATCAGCTGAGTCTAATTATATATGCACCATTACACACTCATCCTCTCCTGACTCTCCAGTGACAGGAGGGAGGTACATTTTATCATTTCTTTTTTTTAGGGATAAGTCTGGTTGTTTTAATTATTCAGTATTTTGTCATATATTTTCAATGTGCATTTTCATACTCATTGTGTTTGTTGTTTTCCTGGTTCTTCTGACTTCACTTTGCTTTTAGTTCACATAAGTTGTTCCCGTGATTTTCTGAATCTTCACATTCATCATTTCTAGTAATGTAGTAACATTCCATTACTTTTATTACTATACTTTGTGATTTAATATTTCCACAATCAAAGATCATCTTTTGTTTCTAATTTTTTGCTACCACAAAAAGTGCTGATATATATACACATATATATGTATGTATATGTGTGTATACACATATGTAAATAATCTTTTGCCCCCTGTCTTTGGCTTCCTTGGGAGTATATATGACTGGTATGGCTGGTAGTGGGATCTCTGGATCAAAAATCGTGGACATTTTGGTCACTTTCCTAGCATGATTACAAATTGTTTTACAAAATGATTGGATCAATTTTCATAGTTCTTTCAATAGTGTATTAATCAATAAATATTTATTTAGCACCTACTATGTGCCAATCACTGTGATAAACACTGGGGATGAAAAAGAGGCAAATGATATTCCCTGACCACAGGGAGTTTATAATCTATTGTGACCAACTTATCATAGCACCTCCAGAGTTGAAAGTTCCCATCTTTTTTTTTTTTATTATTCTTTTCCAATGTGCAGGGAGTAAGGTAAAATGTTAGGTTTTTGGATTTGTCTTTCTCTTACTCTTAGTGATTGGGAGTAATATTTACACATGGTGGTTAAAATTTTTCAATACTTTTCATAATTGTTACATTCTTTGCTTCTCCGATGCTTCTTAGTCTTAGATACCTGTGTTAGTTCCATGTGTGTTTTGGACACTAGTTCTTCATCAGAGATATTGAATAAAAATATTTTTCCAGTCTATGGTATTGCATTGATCTCTGTTGATTTATTTTATTCAACTTCATGTAGTCAAAATTATCTGTATTATCTCTGTGTTTGCCTTTGTTCTTTGATTGGTTGAGCATTCTCTTCAGAGCCGTCTCTGTGAAACATACCTGAGCTCATTGTCCTTTTGCTTTTTTATGGTATAACTTTTAATATTTGAGTCATTTGTCCATTTTGGATTTATTGTGGTATATGGTATCAGATGCTGGTCTAAACCTATTTCCTGTCTGTGGTCTGTTTTGCAGTTCTTGTCAAATAGAGGGTTCTTCAACAAATGACATATGTTCTTGAAATTAGATTATTGACTTTAGGGGTTTCTAAGTCTTCCTTAGCTAGTCTGAAACATTGACTTACTTTTCTATTTTTAACCAAAATTCAATAATTATGATGATCTTGACTTCAAAGTATAATATAAAATTTCCAACCAATTTCTGCAGTCCTTCTGGCCTTCATTTACAGCCATCTCTCTAGGCAATATATTAGCAATTTAGATGCATTGACCTAATTGTTTTTTCTCTCTTTCTGTACAGTATGAATTCAAAGCCAAGAACATTAAAAAGAAGAAGGTGAGCATCATGGTATCAGTAGATGGAGTGAAAGTGATTCTGAAGAAAAAGAAGAAGGTGAGTATCCCTGAATCTGCAACTGGGGGGTGGGGAGAAGGTGTCGAGGAGGAGGGTAACCAAGTCAGTCTGAATGTATCCAGATCCTCTCCCCTCTTTTTGATACTGATATCAGAGCTCAGATTTTTAACCTTGAGAAAAGAGTAGCTTTGATCCTGGGGTGGGAGGGTGGGTGGGTTTGCATTTTCTTTATAAAAGGAGGTTCCTTCTTTATCTCACCTCCTTCCCATGATTGGTTATTGACACCCTGCCCTATTCCAGAATTTGGCTCCCACTATCCAGTTGATTCATTCAGCAACCTTTCATAAATTGCCCATTATGTGCCAGGTACTGGAGATTCAAAGACAAACATAGTCCCACCCCTCAAGAAACTTAAATTCCGTTGAGAGGTAAATGCAGGGGTGGGGAGGGGGGGTGAGTAAGTGGGTGGGGAGGATGACATGTTTACAGGTAAAACCAAAATATATAAAAAGTTGGGGAGGCTTTAATAACTCTATGCTGTTCATAGACTGCCTTCTTTCTGTTTTGACTACTGATTAGTTTGTTTTAAAAAGCCTGGTCAGGAATGTTTGGGGTTGAAACCAGCTGTGGGGCGGGGGAGTAAAGTGGGGTGGAATTCCTCAGGGTTCTGATCTTGCTGTTACTGCATGCAGAAGTGGCTGCATTGGTGATACCTGAGACTGGCCCTCCTAATAGCCCCCGAAAGGATTAATTCATATGCTGGCTTCCTGGGGTTTGGGCTATGCATGTGCTTATTATAGTGTGTGTGTGTGTGTGTGTGTGTGTGTGTGGAGGGGGGGTATGTGTGTGTGTGTGTGGGGGGGGAAACCTTGGGAAACATTTGGGTGTGGTGAATTTAAGCCCCGTGTTCCTATGAAGGAAGGATGATGGGGTCAGATGATCAGAATATTTTAAGTGATGCAATGGTGGTACTAACTTGGTGTTTTCCACAATCCAATTTGAATCTTGGGCTATAAGGTTGAGAACTGGAAAGGAACTTTAGAGGTCACCTAGTCCAACCTCTTCAGTCTACGTATGAATAGACTGAGGCCCAGAGAGGAGAGGGATTTACTCAAAGTAATACAGTCAGCTGAACTCTGATTTGAACTCAGGTCCTCTAAATAGCAGATATAACCCAAGGTGAGGCTGGCGTCCAAGGAAAAGGGGAAGAGGGACAGCAGGGTGTGCTGTCTTCAGGATCCCATTGCTACTTCCTAAGAACACTCCTTTGGTTGTGAGATTGGATTTGTGTAAGAAAAATGGGAGGTGAAACTGTTCCCCAAAGACTGCCACCTTCAAAATATAAGGGGTCCCTGAGGGGAGAGAAAAAAAAGAACAAAGTAAAAAAGTACACAGCAGAGAACAGAAGAAAACTTACAAGGAAGCAAAGAAAAGATGGAAAGTTCTCAACACAATGAGTATTATTTATCATACAGGCTTTCTTGAAATGAAAATTTATTGTTACGTATTTTGAATTCTCTCTTATGTTCTGCTATGCACACGACATGCTTTTTTTCTTTCTAACTTTGTATTTAAGTTCCAGTATTTAAGTTTATGATGTTTTTTCTTACTTTTTTCTATCCTATATTTGTGATATGGTATTTGAGTCTAAAATAATTTTTTTAATGAAATCAGAAAATGCAAGGGGTCCAAGGAATTTGTAACTGTTCCCTAATGAGCCCCCTCGGTAGGGACTGTACTGAGTGTTATGTTTCATGTTGGGGAAAGAGCAGGAATGCCTCTTCCCCTCACGGTAATTCGTTGTGACATCATCCTTGAAACAGAGTTCTCCCTGGGGCTCAGGTGGCATAATGAAACCAGGTGGGCAGCTGAAGCAAGCTGGGTCCTGACAGGTGGGGAAGGTCCCTGGGCACCAGTTAAAGAAATTAGGTGTGTGTATGAGAGAGAATGTTTAATACTAACCAGCAGCCTGAGGCCACAGATGCCCAGCATTGGCCTCTAAGGAGGACAGTTATGAGTGGCTTAAAGGTTGACTGGAATGAAGCACTATTGATTCTTACCATCCTGATAGGCTGAATCATATCCTGGCATCTGCTATATCCACCATGTGTCTTAGTGGGTTCAGTGGATGGGGGTGGGTGATGATGAAGAGGGAGGGTAGCAGGTAGGCTCCCATGAGTCAATTATGATATGACATCTAGGCTCCTGGTGGGAGTAATTAGGCAGCCCTGGGGTATATCCTTGAAGAGAAAGCTGTGAACTCCCCCAAATTGCCTTTTCAAAATCAGCAACATGCCAAGGCATCAGGAAAAGGAGAAATGCCCCTTCTAGCAAGAGAATGAAAAATATGCCAGAGAAAGAACAGTCTCCCCAAGGGAATCAGGAGGAACTCTGTGAGTCACTGAAAACTCAGCTCTTCAGTTTTCTAGGAGGAGTGGGTCATAGCTCTATCCCATGTGATTCTTCTGATGCCAGGCTGAGAAAAGAAGTTCACCTTTCCTCTAGTCCTCCCACACCTGGTTTCTCTTTCAGGGATGAGGCTGGGAGCATGGTGATAGCTCTAATCTTGGTTTCATTTTTCACAGTAACTGACGGTGGAATGTACAATACAGAGCAATCAGTCTTGTTGTTTTTCTTCTACGCTAGCCCACGTGGCACCAAGCTCCCCTGACCCTGCATTTGTCTCTCTTTCTTCTCATAATGATGATAATCACCATCAATCTCATTTCCATTTCTATTAAGCATTAGACTTGATAATGTGCTATCATTAGTGCAGTGCTATCAGGCAGGTAGTATAATATTGTTTTAGCCCTTTTTTTTTTTTACCAATAAGTAAACTGAGGCTCAGAAAGATGAAGGTTTCAGACCTAGTTCATTGTGGGAGGCAGGATATGAACCCAGGTCTCTGGATTCCAAGACTAGCATTTATTTTTTTACCCTGCTGGGAAGGTGGTGAGGGTTTAGATACAACCTGCAGATGCTCAGTTTTCTCTGAGAAAAGAGCAAAGGCAGCCTTATCATTAGCAAGAAGTAAGTTGCAGGTCTTAACATCCCAAATGGTATACAAAAAAAAAAAAAAACACCTTAATTTGCATTATTCTCCTGCCCCCAGATGGCCAGTGTGCAGGCACTGGGATCCAGATCCAAACCTAGGCTCTTGGGATCTAATGTTTAACTATCGTCTGGTCCTGTGTCCTATAACCTAATTGGAGATGGGGGCCTCCCAGCAGACAGAGCAGTGATCATAACATGTATATACAGTGCTTGAAAGACTGCAACCCACACTGCGTGCTTTATGGTCTTTCAGTCAACAAATGCATATGAAGTGTCTGCTGTAAGCCAGGCGCTGGCCTAACCACTGGGGATATAAGGGGAGGTAAAAGTATGATCTAATGGGAGACAGGACATGCAAATAACCAGGTACAAACAAGCTACACGCAGGATATCTGGCGAGGTCCCCATTGGTGAGAATAATGAAGCCTGGGGAGAAGTTGCCTTATTAGAATTTTCATTACTTATTTTTACTGGACTAGAGCCAATTACCATATTTTACATATCATTTCTTTAAAGAGTGTGAATTCTAATAATGTGACTCCTTTGGGGGATGCGTTATCATTCTCACTCACCAAGACCTAGCTGTATCTCATTCAGTCCTCACCTCATCATGCAGGTGCCATTATAATCCCCTTTTTACAGATGAGGACATTGAACTTAAAGAGGTTAAGTGACTTGCCCGAAGTCACGCTTTTGGTGAGCATCTGAGGCAAGATTTGAATCCAGGTCATACTAACTGAGTTTACCTGTCTATTCACCACATCGCACTGTCTCTGTGGGTGGCCCCCTGGAAAATGGGGAGAGATGGTGAAACTGCCCCTTCTTCAGGGAGATCTCTATCTAGAAGGAGCAGGGAGGGGCACTAAATATGAAGGCAGCCCCCTTCTTTGGTATATCGTTTGCATCAATCACAGCCATATTAAACACAGTTTCTATACAGAAATTCTCTTGCAGGAATAAATGGTAGGCACCACTAGGGTGGAGGGAAGACAGAAATGAAAGATAAAGCAATGTTTGTGATTTTGGCTTCTAGCATGACGGACTGAGGATGGGGCAGGGTTAGAGAAAGGGACTTCTCTCCTCCCCTTTTTCCCCATCAGACAACCAGCAAAAGGCCACTAACATTCTCGTCTATCAGGACCCATTCATTGTTTTTCTTGGTACTGGAAAGAAACGTTGGAGACAAGAGAACCCACTGGGAAGATGTGAGCAAGTCACTGGTTCAGGAAATATGATTGGCCAAGTAGACCAAGAGATTGGGTAGTGAAACTGAGCTGTTTGCTTTTGATGCACATGGCTTCTTCCAGCCCTCAGTGTGCGCATCTGTGAGATGGGGATAAGAGCCATTCCCACACATAGGAGGGCCTGGGACCATCTCAGATAAAAGTGGTAATTACTGTATCACCATCTTTCTCCGATGAATCTTGTTTAAGAGATGTTGTAAGAGTGTGGGTACTGGCCAAGTACATTGTAATTATCTCTAGTTGATTTTTTTTAAACCTTCTGGATATGTTAACAAGTACCTAAAGGTCCTTCCTTCTGAACTGATGCCAACCTACAATGAATTCCTGGTTCCTTCAGAAGTTGAGCTTTGATGTGTCTCAGCTCATTTGTTCCTGCTCATCTGCTAAATCTAAATTATTACCTTCTCTATGCATGTGAGGACTGTGGCCATCTGCCTCACAGTGCAGAACTGTGTATACAGCAGAATGAATGGAAGTCCCTGCAGGCAGGGACTGCTAGGTTTGACCTTCATGTCTCCATCCCCTCTGTACTGCCAATAACATGGGTAAAGGGGCTGTGCTAGACAAATATGAAGGATTCTGTGCTGGAAGTGACAGTTTTGAAAGCGTTGAGGGATTGTTTTACAATTTATAAACAACTAGGGGGCAGGGTGGATAGAGGATTAGATCTGATGTCAGGGAGGCCTGAATTCACATTTCGCCCCAGACACTCATGAGCTATGTAACTCTGGGCAAGTTACTTAACCTCACCTGCCTCTTTTTACTTTTCTGTAAGATGAGGGTAATAATAGCTTCTCTCAGGGTTGTTGTGAAGATCAGTGATATTTAAAAAGTTTGAGAGGGTGGCTAGGTGGCACAGTGAATAGAGCACCAGCCCTGGATTCAGGAGGACCTGAGTTCAAATTCGACCTCAGACACTTAACATAAAAAGTAGCTGTGTGAACTTGGGCAAGTCACTTAACCCCCAAAAAGCAAAAAAATAAAAATAAAAAGTTTGAGAGACATAATTTCAAGGTAATTTAATCATTTTATTAGTAGAGCTAGTATGTTTATTAATAAAAAGAGGTCAGTGTGGCACTCTCAAATGCCAAAGACCCCTCATGACAGTGGGCTCACAGGGAACACCCCTTTGGAAGAGGGGGTGTTCCTGAAGGTGGCAATCAACTCTGATTGGTTGATAATTAATGAGAGATCAAATATTACAATGAGATATAGGCTCATTCTAGTGAAGGTCTTGAGGTATGTGACTTGAATCACCCTAGTTTTGGTCAAAGAAACTTATCAATTTCCATATCACCTGTCTGACAAAAGGGAAAATACACATTTTCCCAGACCTGTCTAAGTAAACACAATGAGCAGGAATTCAGTCTTTGCCCAAGATTTCTCACACTGGTTGATTTCTAGATGAGGGAGTAGAAAAGGGGAAAAACCTTGGTCCTAATTCAATAGTTAGTTATTAATACAAGAGAGAAATAATCATTTCTCTCATTCAGACAATATTGTAAAGTGCTTTGTAAAATATTTAAGCACTATGCAAATGCTAGTATTTATTGTCATTATGATTACATGGGGAGTTCAAAATATAATCTCAGAAACTTATAGGGAAATAAAGAAATAATGAAAAGGAACATGAATGAATAATCCCAAAAGTTGGTGAAGAGAACATTAATAACTATTCACCCGAATCTTGACTTTCTCAGCTTCATAAAATCTTTATGAGAATGATTTACATGCTTATCAGTGGAATTTGTGGTAAAAATAGGAGATGGCAACTGTGAAACTTTCATAAATAATTCTGTTCAGCAGACTTCATCTATACAGTCACACAAATGGAATAAAAAGTGCTCAGAGCACGAGACACATACAAATATATGTACAATGCAAATGGAAGACAGATTCCATATAGATGGTGAGGTCCTACTGATACTGCTTTTTAGAGATGATATTATACTAATTTCACGAAGCTCCCCAACAGTATAGGGCTTTCTCAATGAGACCCATAATTAATCAAAAGAGACTGGCCTAACAATCCATATAGGAAAAATTGAGTAGAAGAAAAATGCCTATTGCCCAGACTCTGATGACTTGTTCATTGCGTTAATACATCATTGAGTATTTTGGGGATGGGATCCGCAAAAGGACAATGAGTTGGAACCAGAAATGAATAAGAGATAGAAGTTGGACTGGATTGCATTTGAGTAATTAATTGTATAGCATATTCTTCCTAATGAAGCCAGATCCTTTTAGCCCACGAGTTCTCCCAGAGATGCTATGTGCCTGAAAATCTTACAGTTCATTAGGAAACAAAGTTGTGGGTTACCAAAAGGACAAAGGAGGAATTCGTGTATGGTAGGGGCAGGTGGGCCCACCTTATTGACCTCACTGTATAAAGTGGCATAAGGGATACCAAGGAAATATAAAGTCACAACAGAAAGAGAGAGTAATGGATAGATAGCCCATGAATTCTAATGGTAGCTATTAAATGTTCAAAGACCTTTAAAATGATGGGTGGATTCTCTGGAAGAGCAATGATGTGACCTAGCAAATATCTACACCAACCAGGATTGGGAAGCCTACAATTTCCGTGGAAATATTGCCGTGAATGTCCCCAGTCCTTAGAATGGTGCCTTGCACAAAATAGGTGCTTAATAAATCTTTATTGAGTCTGGGACGGCTAGGAGTGCAGTAAATAGAGCACCAGCGCTGGATTCAGGGGCACCTGAGTTCAAATCCAGCCTCAGATACCTAACACTTACTACCTGTGTGACCTTGGGCAAGTCACTTAACCCCAGTTGCCCTGCCCTCCCCCCCTCAAAAAAAAATAAATCTTTATGGAATTGGAATCAATTAACTCTTTAATCTCATTCCAAGGGAATTTGCTGTTAAAAAAAGAAAAGTAAAAGTTCCTTGTTTTAATCTGATTTTACCTGGCATAGACCAGGAAGGTAGCATTACTGGAAAAGCTATAGCATTGTCACCAATAAACCTTTATTGGATACCTATTGTGAAGAACACTGGGCAGCTAGGTCGTGCAGGAGATTAGAGCACTGGGCCTGGATTCAGGAAGACTCACTTTTGTGAGTTCAAATCTAACCTCAGACACTCACCAGCTGGGTGACCCTGGGCAAGTCACTTAACCTTGTTTGCCTCTATTTTCTCACCTGTAAAATGAACTAGAGAAGGAAATGGCAAACCGCTCCAGTATCTTTGCCAAGAAAACCCCAAACAGGGTCACAAAGAGTTGGAAACAACTGAAAAAATGAACAACAGTTACGCTACAAATGCCAGGGTGGTATTTCAGATATCAGGAACAGTCGAGTTGTGGCTTTTTTTTTTTTTAGGAGAAGGGAGGTGGGGTGACAATTTTGTGTCCCATCTCAATTCAGTTTACAAACATATATTGATTCACCTACTCTGCCAAAGCATTAGGCTGTCTCTTATAATTACTACCATAAGACTAAGAGGGATTTCTTTTGCATTGCCCAAATATGGATTACATTCTCATGGGAACAGATTTTTGACCTGGAAATTTTTTTTTTCCTAGAAAAATACTGGCTTCACAGGAAGATTTGAATATATACTGTTGTAATAGTAAGGCCCCGCCCAAAGTAATAATATTAAGTATGACTAGCATTTATATGAAGCTTTGATGTTTGCAGAGTGCTTTATAAATATTTTCTCATTTGATTTTAACAATAAACCTAGGTGCTATTATCCCCATTTTACAGACAAGAAAACTGAGACTAAGAGAGGTTAAATGCTTTATCCAGGGTTGCAGAGCTTATAAATAAAGTCTAAGGCTGTATTTTGAACCCAGGTCTTCCTGAGCCTGGTGGGGCACTCTCCACAGATCCACCACATTTTATCCAATCAGATTGCTTCTGAACTTTCAAACTAAATCTTGAAGCTTCATGGTCAGAATACTGTTTTCAGCTTTGTTTTCAGTTATAAATTTTAATAAAATCCAGTGGAGCAAAGTTTATTAATGATCATGGAAATGGAATTTACTGAAGTTTAAATCTTAGAAGAACAGTCTTCTATGAATGAATGCAAAAATGAACCAATGTCTGCAGAGAAAAAGTCTTCCTAAAGCACCAAATTCATCATGCTCTGCCCCAGATTCAGTGGCTCCTTGTTGCCTGCCATATTTCTTTTCTTGGCATTCAAGATTCTCCACAGTCTTGCCCCATTCTGCTTTTTTTTTTTCCAATTTTATCTCCCACAACTCCTCAGCCCAGATCCTCTACTCAAACTAGGCTGGTACGGTCTCACCAAAAATATAACTTGTCTCACATCACATGTTCCTGCAAATCCACCAATAAACCTTCTCTGTGGATTAATTCCAGCTGATAAAATTCAGATTATAGTCAATTAAATTCTGGAGAGTCATTATTGCTTCCTTTCCCAATTCTAGTGCACCCTGTGTGTGGGTCCTAGAATATCACAACCCTCAGCCAAAGAGTGACTCAGAATACCCAGACCATACACCTATAAAATCTGTCCATCAACTGTTTATTAAGTAATTACTATTTAAACAGGCACCATACTAAGTACTGGAAAAATAAAAATGAAATAGACCCTGTCCTCATGAGACTTACGTTATTCTGTCAGGGGGTCACCATATGCATATATACAAATGTATAAAATTCATACAAAGTAACTGGGAGGAAGACAGTGTAGGTTCAGGGAAGATTTCATGTAGAGGGTGATGCTTGTACTGAATTTAGAAAGAAACAAGGAATTCTAAGGGGCAAAAGCGAGGAGGGATGGCATTCTAGGTACGGGGAACTGCCAGGGTAAAGGATTGGAGGTGGGAGATGGATTGTCATGAGGGAACAAGAAGTCAGTTTGGCCCTAGACTACCATGTGTATGAAGGGAAGTAATATGTTACAAGTCTGGGGAGACAGGCTGAGATGAGGCCCCAGAGGGCTTTCTACCCGTGCACCATTCTCATAAAGATTTTAGAGAAGTCAGAAGGTAAACATACAAATTTGCAGTTGCTTTATCTTCTTAGTCACCTTTTTTTTTGGGGGGGGGGGGTGGAATCCTGGCCCTGATCTTTATTTTTCTTTACAGATCTTCTCCTCTTTCAGATAGCTTAAAATCAGTTCCTGTGGGAATTGAAACCACCCTGCCTCCAGCATGGCCTTCTTCTGTATATATTTGCTCAGCCCTAGGCAGTTTTCCTAATTAACTCTTATAAGATTATCTCCCAAGTCTTCAAATATTGCAGATTAAATGACTGTAGAGACCCAACTGAAGTCAAAAGAAGAGATTACCTCCCATGGTTTTTCAGATACCTAATTAATCATGATAATAAAATTATGTGGTATGTTTCAGAAAAATTTCCTTGAAAAATTGGAAAGAGGAAGAAAATTGAATTTATGACAGAATGGACATTACTTATGACAGATCTATCTCAGCAGCACTGAGATACTAAATTGGTAATTATGCGACTCTGGCTCCACGCTGAGAGCTATCAGGCAACCTGTTTCTGAATCATTTGTTCAGTCTTTTATCATTTGTGTCCATATCTTTGTATCCCCATTTTGGGGTTTTCTTGGCAGAGATACTAGAATGGTTTGCCCTTTCCTTCTCCAGCTCATTTTACAGATGAGGAAACTGAGGCAAACAAAGTTAAATGACTTGCCCAGGGTTACACAGCTAGTACTTGTCCTAGGCAGGGTTTGAACTTAAGGAAGGTGAGTCTTCCTGATTCCAGGCCTGGTGCTCTCTCCACTGCTCCACCTTAGTGCTCATTCTGGCCCATAGCGTTTCTGTATGTGATCTTGGGCAGTAGGTGGGAAGTTGCTCTAAGAACAGAGGAACCCAGTTACTTCTACAAGTGTTTTCTATATTCTTTTACTCAGAATTGTTGGGCCTTGTGGCGTAATGAGTAGAGTTCAGGCTTTGGATGGGGAGATCTGGCTTCGAGTCTTGCCTCTGATACTTAATACTTGAATAGCCATCAGCAAGTCACTTAAATCCCTAAGAGTTTCTGTTTCTTCATCCACAGGACTTTTGTGAGGATCATATGAGCTCATGTGAGCTAAGCACTTTGTCGATTTTTAAAGTACAGCCTAAAT
Organism: Petaurus breviceps papuanus; assembly: GCF_028583685.1. NCBI lineage: Eukaryota > Metazoa > Chordata > Mammalia > Diprotodontia > Petauridae > Petaurus > Petaurus breviceps. The sequence continues at coordinate 14,619,921 of NW_027185876.1, forward strand.
GTCATTTATCATTATGATTCCTCCTTCCTCCTTTTGACACAGACTGTCTGGGTGACTGTCAGTGAGCCGTTTAATGTCTAAGATTACAAGAGGTAGAGTAGGTGTCAGTCTACACTGGGGGGAAAGTTTCCTCACGAGGAACTCTGTGACTGAAGAGACCATAGGTCTAGTCCAAACAAATGTTCAAAAAGAAACCAGGTCCCATAATTCTCTTTATTGATAGTCATGTCTTCTTTCAACTAAAAGATGTCTAGTCTGGCTTCTAACTTAGACCAGCTCATTGCAGAGGGGATACATTCATTCATTCAGTCAGTCAGTCATGCATATACTCCTTGTGTAGGTAGTAGTTAGGTGGCACCATGATAAATGCTAGACCTGGAGTCAGGAAGAATGCAGTTCACACCATGCCTTAAACACTTACTAGCTGTGTGACTTTGGGTAAGTTACTTACCCTTCCTCTGCATCAGTCTCCCCATCTGTGAAATGTAACAGCACCTACCTCTCAGGGTGGTTGTGAGGATGAAGTATGATAATATTTAGGAAGTGCTTCAAAAACATTAAAATGTCATCAAAATGCTAGAAATATAAACGCAGGTGACTAGGTGGTTCAGTGAATAGAGTACCAGCCCTGGAGTCAGGAGGACCTGAGTTCAAATCTGGCCTCAGACACTTGACACTTAATTGCTGTATGTCTTTGAGTGAGTCACTTAACCCCAATTGTCCTGCCTTCCTCCCTCCAAAAAAAAAAATACCATGGAAAAGAAGGTGATCATGAAAGAGATGTGTAACCAGGAAATGAATGATGGTCCCATCGTGTAGGGAGAGTGAGAGATAATCTGTAAACAAACCGAGTGCTCCATTGGTATTGATATAATGTCAAGAGAGCTGAAGAAAGTGCCACAGCACACTGGGGCAATCAGTCTGTCAATCGATAAACATTTATTAAGCACTTAATGTGCTGAGCCCTGGATCACACGTCAGGGAAGGTTTTATGATGGAATATGGCTGGGATTTACATGGTGTTGGCTGGCACTCTGTATCTCTGCAGATATTACAATGATGAGAGGACAGATCCATGGAGATTCCAATGTCAACTAATAATAATATCTAGCATTTGTATAGTGCTTTGAAGTTTGCAAAGTGCTTCACAAATATTCTCATTTTATCCTTCTAAACACCATGGGAAGTAGGTGCTGTCATCATCCCCGTTCTACAGATGAGGAAATTGAGGCTGATGTTAAGTGACCATTGTCACGCAAGTAGGAAGTATCTGAAGCCTTATTTGAGCCCAGGTCTTCCTGACTCCACCTCCCACACTCTGTCTGGTGTACACAGACGTGGCTTAGAAAAGGAAAGAACGAATTAAAAATGATGGGACCCCAAACTGTAGAGTTGGACATTAACTTGGACATCACCTCATTCCTCTCATTTTATAGATGAAAGTTAAAGGTCAGAGTGATTAGTTAACATCTACTGGAGTTATTTCTAGTTTTGGTGGTTTTTAATTTTTTTTTAATTTTATAAAGTCCTATAGATGCTTTTTATTTTCTGTACCAAAGATGCTTCCTGATGTGTCTGTCCATGTAACAAAGACAGAAAGCTAAACCAAACCACCCAAGAAAATGACCCCATCTGCCAGTACGTCTAGCACTGGACTCCCATAACGACCCACCTCTCTCCCAAGAGAAGGGATGTGAGTTTTAACATCTCTTCTCTAGGACCAAGACTGGGCATTCCAACTGATCTGAGTTCAGTGCTTTTATTTCCATGTTTGTTTCTGTTAGTAATTAGAATCTCGGCCATTGATATAGTGCATTAAGGTTTGCAAAGCCCTTTATGTACACCTTCTCATTTGATATTCTCATTGTTCTCACTGTCTTCCCTTTGCTCATGCCATTTTGTATAACCCATGTTTCTCTGAATCCCTCACACTTGCCATTTTTCACAGCTTAGTAGCATTCCCTTACATCCACGATTTGTTCCCCATTTCCCAGTGGAAGGAAGGGTGCCCACTTGCCTTCCCTCCATTTTTGCCATCAGCTAGTTAGTTTTAAACCATACTCACTTGTATTGAGGTGCTTCATGCTGGGATTCTCAGCTGTTCTGTCTTGAAAGACATTTTGCATCCCCATGTCTGTTGCCTGGGAGAAGGAGATAGCTTTGTCTCGTATCACCATCACTTTTAGTCTAGTTCTGATGTACTTTGCTTAATCCTCATCTGCCATGAAGCATGGAGATCTTGTCAAGCTGTATTAATATGGCCTCGCTCTGATTTTTTAAGAAGTCCCCACTGCTGTCAGGCATACCAAACGATAAAGCACCCGTATTTGATGGCAGAATTGCTGACATTTTCCAAGAGGGAGAGGGAAGTGTGCCTGCATAGGATTTTCCTTTATATTTAGGGTGCTGTAAAAAATAAAAATGCTGTAGAGATTTCAGCGATGCCACTAGCATTTCCATCTGGTGCTAAGTTACGGAGAGTCAGATTTTGGCAGAGCAGAGAGAAGAATTTTTCTAATGATGAGAGCTTTCAGGACATGGAACCTGAGGAGGTCCTTAGTGTCCCAACAGAACCTTCTAGCAGCGGCTAAGTAATTATTTGCCCAGGGTTATTGTAATGGAACAAGAATTCCTTTATAAGGCAAGAGGTTGGAATGAATGCTTTCTCAGGTCCTGTCTAGTTTGAAGACTTTGATCTCCTAGAAAAAAAATAATAAGAAAACCAATTATTGTATCACTTTCCCTTAGCCCATGAGATTCTGACAACTACTCCTGGCCCAAGAGCCCAAACTATAAGAGAAAGCCAGGGATGTGAACTTTGTACAGGAGACTTCTAGCTTTCCTACTTCCTATCAGTATGACCTTGAATCCATAATCTCTCTGGGTCCTGGTTTTCTCAAGAATAAGATGAGAAAAAATAGACTAAATGATAATTTTAAGTTTCTGATCCATCCTTCCAAACTGCTGTGGTCTTCATATTATAGTCAGTGTATTTCAAAGATGGTAGCTGTTGGAGGTGGGATTTGAACTCAAATCCTGTGGTCCCAGGGCCAAACTGCCCACCCTGTTCAGTGGCCTTCCAGATATTTGACACCAGATATAGCATGGTTTAGTGGAAGGAGCATTTGATTTGGAATCAGAAGATGTGAGTTCAAATGATGATACTGCTATTTCTACTTGTGTGACCTTAGATAAGTCACCTCTCTCTTCTCTCCACTACCACTCCCCTGATCCTAACTCAGTTTTCCTTCTTCATGAAATGAGAAAATTGGAATATAAAATCTTTAAGGTTCTTTCCAGCTTCAAATTATCTATCCCCCTTTATTCCTCTGTGGGGGAGTAAGGTCCTTATTGAGAAAATGAGCTAAAATGACCTTTCTAAAAGGAGGATATATCTAGATGTTTGATACAGCTGAATGTCTAGGAGTCCTCCAGTCCTATGTAGAAACTGAAGACCCATCATGAAAGCCTGTGTTTCCTAGAATCCCCTTCTACAAAAGGGGGGTACAATTCCAGGAAGACCCTATTTTGGGGGGAGGGCTTTCCTCCTGGAAATTTTTCTTTTTTTTTTCTTAGGAGAAATAAACAAAGAAGGCAAGATGAAAATGAATTTGATTTGCCTTTGTCATAAAAAGGGAGGGAGGGGAGAGCAGATAAAAATGAAGGGGAAAGAGAGAAGTGATTTTAAAACAAGTTACAAAGTAGGAGATTTTTAAAAACTTTTTCTGTTTATAGCCCCGTAAAGCCAAGACTTTAAAAAAAAAATAAACTTCCTACTTTCAGATAATTGAGTAAGAGTGGTTTATATCCACTGTAATTAATCTGGAAAATTTCTCAGTAAGTTTGTGTATAGACCAGGCAATGTATTTTCATAATGGGAAAGAGAACAGATTTTCCTGGGATGCCCTGAGAACAAAAGGAATAAGTATCATGTAATAAGTGAAGGTCCTGCAGGGATGTTCAGTGGGATTCTATGAGCACCTACTGTGTACAGGGACAGTACGCGGTTGGTGATTTTAAAAAAATAGTAAATATAAGACTGTCATACAGAAGAGAGAGACAACTCATTTTGCTTTGCCCCAGAAGCAAAAAAAACTAGGAGCAGTTCATGAGAGATGCCAAGAATCACATTTCAGCTGGGGTCCAGAGTAAAAGTTAAGAGTACTCCAGAAGTGAAGTGGGCTGTCCTGGGAGGCCATGGATTTCCCCTCAATGGAAGTTTTCAAAACAGAATAATGGGGCAGGGAGGTGGCCCAGTGGATAGAACACCAGGCTTGGAGTTAGGAGGACCTGAGTTCAAATATGGCTTCAGACACTTACTATAGCTGTGTGACCCTGGGTAAATCACTTGACCCCATCGCCTCCAAAAAACCCAAAAAATGAATCACTACTTGTTAAGTTTGCTCTAAAGAGTATTTGTATTGAGCTATAGGTTGGACTGGTTGATTTCCAAAGTCCTTTGCCATGATTCTGTGAAATGATACTTTTTCACTGTTCTCTATGTAGGACCTAGTTGCGTCCCTGAGTTTTGTTTTTCCCTTCTCCCTTTCATTTGCTGAAGACCCTCATTTATTTGCATGTTAATATGAGGTTATAACCTGCGTGTCAGTGTTCTTTTATCTCCACTATAGCATAAGTTTAGGCTTTTTGGTGTCATAGTTTTAGAATAGGAGGTCATTCTTGGCCTCTGTCGAATTTCCAAGAATCTTATTCATTGACCCCCAGAGCTTCCCAGAATCTTATTCATTGACCCACCTTTTTTTTCTTCTGGTTCCAGATTTATTTCTTACCATTTACTTCTCAGAATCCAATATATTTGAACATATATGTATTTATGCATGTATGTTAATGTATATGTGTTTGCATGTGTGTATATATGCATGTATGCATTCTTTTAGTTAGCCCACTTTAATCCAAATTTCAAGACTGCTTGCAGTCCCTGGATGCATCCCCCTCCATACCTGCCCTCAGCATCCTGGAGAGACTCTTTCCTGATGTGCATGAAGGAAAGTGATTAGGCCAGATACTTGACACTTGGCACTTTCCCTTCCTGGGCAATTAACTGAAGAGACCTTAGAGGGAAATTGGGGCTAAGAGTAAAGCTGATATTGATGTAAACATTTCTGTCTTAACCTGCCCTCTGGTTCTGTAGCTGAGGATAATGACTTAATTTATTCATTTACAGCTTCTTTTATTGCAGAAAAAGGAGTGGACCTGGGATGAGAGCAAGATGCTGGTGATGCAAGACCCCATCTACCGGTAAGGATGCCTTGTGTGCCAATGGAACCCAGATCCCTTGGCATGGGAAAAATAGGAGGTTTCCAGAGAAGCTTGTTGGGTCACTTCACATTGCTTCTGCTGTTGTTCCTTCCTTGGCTCTATTCCTTCTTCTGGATCTGTCTTTCCAACTGAAAGTAGAAAGAGGAAACTCCACTTTATGGACAAGGGAGAAAGGACATTCTTGTCACTAGGCGAATTGATCCATCTAAATATTACATACTCTCCAACCCATAAATAAAAAGAGGCTTGAGGAACCATCCAGTCTATGCCCCTGTCTCAAATTCACATTATTTTTAATAGATTAATATATGTCCATTATATGTCATGGAGTATGCTACATGCTAGGGATAAGTTCCTGCCCCCAAATTTTACATTCTCGGAGGTAAAATAACTAGAATATAAGTTTAAAATGTGTAGGAAAGGTCCAGAATGAGTGGAGTGACATATTTGAAAAGGAGAAGATCACTTATTTGGGTGATTCAAGGCAGGCAGCATCTGCTTTGAACTTTGGAGGAGAGGCCAACTGATGGGAATATAGTCAAAAAGCATCGCTGCATGAGGAGGTGGCCAGCGTAAGTAAATGACTTTCAGGCAAGAAAGGGGTAACCATTGGGATATGGAAAGCTGTATGTATGCTGTAACTGGAGCATAACCTATAAGGAGGGAAATGGCACATGATCAGACTGGAAAGGCACATGGAACCCAATCATGGAGGACCTCAGAATGGAGGCTAAGAAGTTTGTATTATTTTTGGTAGGCAATGGGAACGCTGAATTTATTAAGAAAAACAAAGCAAAATAAAATGGAGGGATGATGTCAGATCTGTGCATCAGGAACATTACTCTGGCAAAAATGTGAAGAATGGAGTAAAGACTTCTTTGGAGAGATATGTATATAAAGTTGGACTTGGTTGATGTGCTGACTCTTTTTGCTAATTTTTCTCCTTTTTATTCTTTGTTATAACATATGACAGTAAGAGGGGAAGAGGGAATGATGTATGAGGGAATGTAGGTGATCTAAAATACACACACACACACACAAAATTTAAATAGATTAGACAATCCAAAAATAAGAACAAAAGATAAAATGCTGAAAATTAGAGGAGAAATAGATAAATTGGAAAAACAGACTAAGGAGCTCTTTCTTTGAAAAGATTCACAAAATTTTAAAACCTCCATGTGAGAAAAATATTCCTATCAAATATTTCCAATATAGATATGATTTCCAAGATATACAAGCAACTAACAAATATATAAAAATAGAGAACATTCCCCAGTATATATATGGTCAGAGCATATGAACATACAATGCTTAAAAGAACAGATTGCACTCTATTAATAACCACATGAAAGAATGTTCCAAAACACAAATATTAAGAGAAATGCAAATCTAAACAACTCTGAAGTTTGGGGGTTTTTTTGTTTTGTTTTGTTTTTGCTTCTTGGAGGCCAATTGGGGTTGTCACTTAATCAAGGTCCCACGGCTCATTTTTGTGTTGTGTTTGAGCCCGGATTTGAACTCAGGTCCTCCTGACTCCAGCGCCAGTACTCCATTCACAGCACCACCTAGCTGCCCCAGCAACAACTCTGAAATTTTGCCTCACTTTTGCACTCAGAAAATTGGCAAAGATGACAAAAATGGGGAACAGTTGATATTGAAGGGCTTGTGGAAAAACAGGCACATTAATGTATTGTTAGAGCACAAGACTGATCTAACCATTCTAGAAAGCAATTTGAAATTATGCAAGAAAGTAATTACAATGTCCATAGACTAAGACCAGAGCTTGTTGGAGAAGTCAGGCTAGATATGATAGATCTGGGAGTTGTTCATGCAGAGATGATTAATGGAAGCCTTGGGAGTGAACATCTTGGTATAGTAGAATCAGGAGATCTAGGTTCCTATCTGCCCCTTGAAACTAGCTGGGTAACCATAGGCAAAAAAAATTATTTAACCTCTCTGAATCTCATATTCTTTGTCTTAAAATGCTAATACCATGTATGACTTTCACCAAAGGATTGTTGGAAGGAGAACACTGTATGAATTTTAAGGACTATCTACATGTGAGTTGTTATTTTGGTGGATTTTCAATTTCTTTCTTTTGGTGTTTATTCTCTCCTTTACACTTAGAAAATTACTCCCTCTAAGGAAGAAAGTAAAGAATAAAATTAAAATCAAGTCATTCTGAAATCACGTGGTGTCACCATGCTACCTTTTTTTTTTTCTAGTTTCACTTCTTGAGAGACCCTTTTCCTGTCCTACCAAATCACTGGGAGAGTAAAGAATTTTGTTTAGACAATTTCTAAGAATCTTATGATCCATCATACCAGGGATTACTGTGACAGAGAAGTGAAGAATAGTTTTGACCAAAGAAACAAAAGGAATCTGATCTGAAGTTCCCAGTGGCACCCTAAGTTCACCTTCCATCACTTATTTTGGGAAGGTGCCTGCCATCAGCATAGCCAATTTAGAGATAACTATGGGTTAATTATAAGTCTAGTTTGGAAGGCAACATATTCCCAACAGATATCCAGGAAGTCCCTACAATAGGCCTGATTAATAGCACATAGTAGGTGTCGAACAAACATTTGCTACATAAACGAATGTCCAAGAAACTGTTGTTTTTAATTATTATTGCCTGGGAGTCAGCAGCTGTTGGCTGCCCAGCTGACCCCTAGTTTAGTTTTGAATAAATCGGAGACATACTGTCTAGATCTCAAGTGATGTCCAGTTTTTTTTTATTATTAAAGCAATCAGGGTTAAGTAACTTGCTCAAGGTTACACGGCCAGTTATTTCTGGGTGTGGTGCTGAGTATCTGAGCCCAGATTTGATCCCCAGGTCATCCAGACACTGGAGCCGGTGCTCTTACTCACTGTGCTATCTAGTTGCCCCTTGATATCCAGTTTTTAAAGCAAATATTCTTATTCACCCACCCTTTTATTTGATATTTTACTTTCACCATATGAAAATTTCAAGTCAAATGTCAAAACCAAGCAACTGAATTTTAAAGCAAGCACGCAAATGAAGAAAGTCCAGCTTTCTGTGAATTAGCCTAGGGATCAATGGACTCATTCACTGAACGATAGGATTTGGGGATTTTGTCTGCAGATGTCAGGCTGCCCCGAGAAACTTTATCCTTAAATCTTTGCTGCTTAAGTCACATAATTCAGGATGATCAGGAGAGGCTTATGACTTCCTAATGAAGGGAGGCATTGAGGTGGGAGGCCAGGGACACAAGCAATGGTCCACATTCCCCTTCTGCCATACTGAGAGTTCAGTCCTGAAATTGAACATATCCAATTGGAGGGAAAGTCATTTTTACTTTGAAGTAAAGAAGTCAGGAAAATAGGTTACCCTGGCTTTTCTTACTATGGCATGTATTCTGTCTGCAACCAGCTGATTTGCTCACTTTTGGAATAAAGATGATTGAATTCCTCTTATCCCTGCCTAGGGGTGGAGCTAAGAAGGGGTGGATACCTGGGAGGTTTCTAGAGATCTGAAGGAGGGTTTTTTAGTGTACAATGTGGTTCTATAGGGTCAGTTATGAGTAAGGCTTCCTGAAGGGTGTGGAGCATAGAGACAGGTAGTATATTCATTCATTTAATGGATGAGCAGGCCTGATTATTTAACAGTCTGGGAAGTCCTAGAGGAAAACAGGAGGGTTGTAAAAGTAAGGCAATGTGTGCTGTGATGGAGCGTTACTTATCTTGGTTGTCAAACACAAAATCAGGGAAGGGCTAGGAGCAAAGACTCAAGTCAGTACACCATGGAAAAGTAGCCAGTTATAAGGAGTGAATAAGAACTGAGGGGATGGGCAAATCAGTGAGTGAAGGACAAACCTAAGGGCCCAGTAAACAGGTTAAGAGAAAGGTTCCTGAGCATGAGCAAAGAGTTCCTCATTTCTCATGTTCAGTGATCACAGTGTGCCTGTCACTTTTAAGATCAAAATATGCAGGGGTAGCGGCACCTAGGCAGTACAATGCATGGAGTGCTGGGCCTGGAGTCTGCAAGACTCACCTTTCTGAATTCAAATCCAACCTCAGACACTTGCTGGGCAAGTAATTTAACTCTGCCTCAGTTTCCGCACCTGTAAAATGAGCTGGAGAAGGAATGGCAAACTATTCTAATATCTTTACCAAGAAAACCCATTCACGAAGAATCAGATATGACCGAAACGACTAAACAAGAAAAACCAATATTCAAGGCTAGCTTCACTTGATCATTAGATGAGTTACAGCTACGTCTTTCTCATCATCTCTGCCATCTCCTAAATGGAAGGGTGCTATGTTCAGATGGTGGTAGACAAAGGATGATTTGGGGAGACTTTTTTCCCCTTCAAAGTTATCATTACCTCAGAACTTTGAGATGGAAACCAAATTCACTCATTCTTCCAGATGTCATGTTGGCCCATTGATTCTGAAAGCAGCTGTAACATTAGAATTTACTATCCATTCTTCATTTGAATGTCGTTATTGAGTATTGACTGTGTGTATGCAGGCTGTGGGGAACCCTCTCTCCTAAAGAAGGCTGTGGTTCTTATAAGGAAGACAAGACTGATGCATGTGAAGTGATTAAACAAGAAACAATTAGAGAAGAGCTCAAGATAGCACACAGTAAAGAGATGAAAGGAATATAATTAAGAAACTTGTAAGGGACCATTACTGTGCCATAAGAAATCATCAATATAATGAGTGCAGAGAAGCCTGGGAAAACATATAAACTTATGCAAAATAAAGTGAGCAGAACCAGGAAAACTGTTTTTACAACAGTGTCAGTGAGACAGTTGGATCTGTTATAGAAATTATAGTGACCAAACTTGGCCCCAAAAAAGAGTTACGAGAAAATGCCTCACTCTCTTCTTCTCCCCCTCCTCCACCTTCTTTATGTGGCTGTACAATGCTAAATATAATGTCAGCCTTTTTCAATGGTTTGCTTTTGCTTCACTGTTTTTTTCTTTTTCTTCTTTGTTATAAGGGATGACTCTCTGGGAGGGAAAAGGATACTTTTGGAAATGGAGGTCATATGAAAACAAAAAATAACAAAAATGCATTTTTAAAAAGAAATAGAAAAGATATGAAACTTGAGATATATCATGGAAAATGGATAGACTTTGGATGGTTAGAGAAAAAGGAAAGGGCATTATAGGAAGAGACAAAGTAGAAAAAATCAAGATGCTTCTAGGGGATAATGAGTAACCCAGCTGGACTATAGCAGAAGGCATACATTTTGTAAATGTTGAATGAATAGGTGAATTTTATGGAGGGCCTTGAATTCCAGATGGAGTAGTTTAGATCTAATCAATAGCCCAAGAAACCCTTTGATGGACTTCTGAGGAAGGAAGTGACATGATGGAAATCATCTAGGTATATTCATGGGACAACATTGTATTAGGTAAAAAGGTAGAAGGACCAGTTTGAGGCTATTGAAGTAATCCAGGCTAATGTAACGAAGGCTTGGACAGATTAGAATGCAGATGAATGAACACAAGAGATATTTCAAAGAAAGAATTAATAGGATTTGGTGATTCATGGGGTTAGAAAAAAGGGAGAGGTTGAAGATGGTTCACAGGCTTTGAGTCTAGGTGCCGGGGAGAAGGGTGGTGGTGCTTTTAAAAATAAAATAAAATAAAATTTGGAATAGAGCCTGGCTTAAAAGGAAAGTCCAGTTTTAAATATATTGAACTCAAGGTGATCATAGGATGTTCAATGTGTCTTGATCAAAGTTCACATGTATTGAAGACAGCTTGAAATTTGGGTCTAGAGAAGGGCTGAGGGGTTAAATGTGGAGATATAACTTTAGAATCATCAGCAAATGTGGGATGATTGAAGTCATGAGATTAGTGAGAGAGGCTGAATGGAAAAGCACAAACTTGGCACCAGTCTTGGAAAGAGTACTGAGAGAGGGCTTTGTTCAAATCCTAGCCTCTGACACTTACTAGTCATGTGGTCTTATAACCCTTTGGAACCTCAGTTTCCTTATCCATAGAATGGACATAAGAACACCTATATAGCGCCCCACAGATCTCTAAATACTGTGTAAATGTGATGCATTATTAATATTTTGAGGATTCAGTCTCATTTGGCAGAAAGAAGGAGGGAGAGTCACCATCAATGGAGACAGCAGCAACAACATGTATTTATTATTAAAGAGCCTACTATGTGGTGAGCACATAATAGGAGGAAAGAATAAATCATAGAAGCAGGAAAAGAATAAGAGTCCTCTGATGTCATGGAAGCCAAAGGGAGAGGATTTTTAAAATTTTTAATATTTTATTTTTCCCCAATTACATTTTTAAAAATTTTTTTTGAGTTTTAAATTCACTCCTTTCCTCCCATCCCCCCTCATTGAGAAGGAGGATTTTTTGGAATGGAAGTGGCAATATTACCTAAATGAATAAATCCAGATTAAGAATAGAAACAAAGGTAACCCCACTATAACTGGTAATAAGGAAATTTTTGGTGATTAGATATAACGGCATCTTAAGTGAAATAATAGATAATGCCAGACATAGATTTAGGAAGGTTGGAGTTTGAGTCCTGCCTTAGAGGCAGCCAGGTGACACAGTGGATAAAATGTTGGGCCTAGAGTCAGGAAGACTTGATATTGAATCTAGTCTCAGAAACTTACTAGCTGTGTGACCCTGGGCAAGTCACCTGACTTTCAGTTTCTTCAGCTGTAAAATGGAGGTCATAATAGCACCTACCGCTGAGTTATTGACAGGATAAAATGAATTGGTATTTATAAAGAACTTAGGGGTAGCTAGGTGGTGTGGTGAATAGAGCACTGGTCCTAGAGTCAGGAGGACCTGAGTTCAAATCCAGCCTCAGACACTTAACACTTACTAGCTGTGTGACCTTGGGCAAGTCACTTAACCCCAATTGCCTTGACTTCCCCCCTCCAAACAGAACTTAGCACAGGGCCTGGCACAGAGTAGATGCTTAATAAATGTGTAATTCCTTCCCTCATATACTCACTGACTGTGTGACCCTGAACAACTCACTCAACTTCTGTCAGCCTCAGTTTCTTCAAATGTAAATGGGTATAATAATAGCACCTACCTCACTTGGCTATTGTGAGGGTCAAATGAGATAATATATTTAAAGTGCAAACTTGAAATAAATAAATTAATAAAAATAAATTGAAATAAGTAATTCTAACTGCTAGTATTGGTTATAGAGCATTAAATAATAAGAGTACTGAGGATAGAAGCTGGGTTTCAGGAATTCAACAATAAAATAAACTGGGAAGGAAATGGAGGCAGTGGGACTTAGCGTTTACCTGAGAAATTTGTCCATGAAAGGAAGAGATCGTCTAATATAATCCCCTAATCTTATAAATGAGGAAGAGGAATTACCTAAGAGATGAAGGGGCTTGCTCAGAGTTTCCTAGGCAGAACAGGGATGGAAAAATTCCATGCCACAGTACACCACCCCATACATGTTCTTCATAGGACAGGACCTCAGAGCTTTACCCAGGCTGACCTCTCCTTTTACAGATAAGGAAACTGAGGCCTAGGGTCCTACTAGAAGAAGAGAAGTGGCATTTAAGAAGGTAAGACATTTTGCCTCTGGGTCTGTGTTTTCGAGAGCAAAGGTAATGAGATGACCCAGGTCTCAGATATGCACTGTGAGGAGCTGGAAAGGGTACAGGCCCAAGGGCCTGTGTGACAAGTATGATCATTGTGCTAATGAGGAAACAGCGATGCTGCCAGGCCTTAGCTCTGTTCACCTGAACCAGCTACAAGCCAGGACCTGTAAGTGTTTGTGGCAAGTAGGGAGTTTAGCTGGAGTAGATAAGGTCATAGTGACAGAATGGATTTGGAGACAGGCCTGACCTTAGTTGGAAGGGGCAGCCAGTTCAGCTGAGGGAGGTTCTCTGTTGGTTTTTTTAAGGGAGGAAATACCTGGCATATTTGAACAGAAATAGAATTGCTCCTATGGAGAATAAAACGTAGAATTTTTTTAAAAAAATATTTATTGAGCATAAGAAATATGCCGGGTTCAGGATGAGAAATGGGATTAGACTGGAGATTAATAAGCAGATGGTGACCAGATAATGAAGGAAGGTGAGTGATGATAGGATACAAAGTTTAGGACTGGTAAGAATCCAAAGAGCTCACCTGGAGCCCTCAGAGCACACCTTTCAAAATGGACCCAGTCAGAGAGGGAGGCTTCTGCCCCTTCTCCACGCGTCCATCTCAGAGAGGCAGTGGAAACGTAGCAGAAGCTAGAACGGTCAGGTTCCTTTCTGGACCCTGGTCTAGAACCTGGACACTCATCACCTCTTAGGACTCTGGGCAGCTCTCCTAAGATTCTAGAAGCTGCAGAGCTGGTGCCAACCTGCATTGGTAGGAAATGACCCCTCCCCCAGGCACAGACCCTGTGCCTCCCCAGCTCTCCACAGGCCCATATCCCTGACTCTCATCCTGGATTTTCTTACCTTGCATTGTTTCCATGCTCTGGAGGGACCCTCGAGTATACAACACAGGGTGTAAGAAGAGCAGAGACAGATGTGAATCCTGCAGCTGGCAACTCATTGCTTACCCCTGACAGAGGCAGGTGTCAGCCTTACTCCAGAATGATAGCTGAGGCCATCCTACCTCTCCCCCAATCCTGCATGGTTCCACTTGGGTCAGCATCTGTCACTGAGATAAACCAGTCTGAGCTCATATTCTTCTCTGCCCCCCTCCCCACCTCACCCCCTGTGGCTGATAATCCTGAGTCTTCCTCCACTGCCTTTGGAAGATTGACAAGTGAGGCCACCTGCCTGGCTCTAGATATGTCCCTTCTGGGAAAGGGTCATCCTCGTTGGCCATGAAAAAATGCTTCACAGTTACCTGAAATCTTGATTCTACATAGTCCTTAAAGACTGCACAGGTATTACCTCTTTTCCATCTGTACTCAAAGCAACTATACTCCATACCTGATGGATGGAGAACCCAAAGGGGGAAAGCACATAGAGTTATAACACTGGAAGAAACCTTAGAGGTCATCTGCTTCAGTCATTCCAGTGGCTGGAGAAGCCAGAGACCTGAAATGATCTGCCCAAAGTCACTTCACAAATATTTTGTCATAAAAGCTCGTGTGTGTACTATTTTACAGTTTTAAAATGATCGTACATATATAATTTTGATCCTCACAGGTCCATCTAACTTATATATTACAGTGTTATTGCCTCATTTTTTTTCAAATGAAGCAGCTGAAACTCAGATGAGTTAATGTCAGCGTGGAGGCACCAACCCAAGTCCTCCAACTCTGAATCTAGTGATTTTCTACTTTGCAGCACTAAGAAGGCCTATGATTCAGCTGTGGCTTGCAGGCCCCAATCAAGCTATAAGCATTTATAATGTCCTATTAAGTGCCACTTAGACCCTAGTAATAAGGGGGATAGACCTAATTTTCTGAAGGGAGGGAAGAAGGGAGAGAGAGAGAGAGAGAGAGAGAGAGAGAGAGAGAGAGATTTATTAAGTGCCAATCACTGGGTATTCCAAACCAAGAAAATCATGTGGTCCGTACTAATATGAGCTTATATTCTCATAGAGGAAGACAAACTATAAAGAGGGAAATGGTAAGTGATGGGGTTAGAGGAAGGGAGAAAGCAATTAGTATGGAGGTGGAGCAGACCAGAGAATGCGCTAGAAGGAAACTGAGCAGCATGACTGAGGTTCTTCCAGATGGCACAACCCCAGGCAGGGCATTTCCCAATCAGGGAATGCACCAGCAGCATCCTTAGGTGGGCAAAGCAGCGTGTAGGGAGATTAGAGCAGCCCTAAGAGAGAGCTGGAGCTAAAGTGAGGGGACTCCCCAATGAGTAAACTCCTCGTATTGATGCTGTCATGGAAACCAATGTTGGTCTTGCAAATGTACATTTGCTTTACAAAAAAAGTCTCTCCAGGTTTTCTTCAACTATTCATCTTTTTTTGTGTCCCAGGCCCCTTGGAAGTCTGGTGAGATCTATCTATCCTTCGGAGGGTAATCTTTTTAAATGCATAAAATGAAATAGAGAAAACAAATTACATTGAAATATAACAATCAGTATTTTTTTTAAAGTTTCATAAACTCCAAGTTAAAAACCTCCTGCCCTAGAGCAACTAAAGTTTATTCAATTTACAAAACTCCAACCTTTCAAAAGTCCTGGGTGCAGTTACCACCTGAGATGCTTAATTCCTGTGAGAGCTTGGGAGAATCATTAAGCTTCCCTCAGTTTCCTGACTCGATGGTCTCTGAGGTCCCTCCCGGCTCTATCCAGCATCCTTCCATTCTAAGAACACATCTATTGTCTAAAGCTTATAATACCCCATTGTATAAAGACAATCTTATGGCCATTGCTCTTTTAACAAAAAGACATAGATGAAATAGAAAGACAAATGGCAAGGGCAGTTGAAAAGACTGGAATATGGACAATGGCCTTCACTAGAGTCCTACTCTAATGACTGATGGTGGCCGGGAGATGACCCTGTATTCTCTAAGTTGAAGCCAGCCAAGCATAAGTTGGAAAAGCTGCCAGTGCAGGTAGAGCAGTGAATGGGGTGTCTTAGCATCTGAGGGCCTGCCCCAGTCTCATTCCCAGATGGTTGGGCACCAGCACAGTGCTTTGTACACACCAGGCATTTAATACATGCTTGTTGATTAATCAATTGATATAATGAAGAGCAGAGCCACCAGGAAAACCGTAGTTTGGGGGAGAGAAGTAGGAGGGGAAGGGAAATGGAGAATACTTCACAGCAGGAAGCATAGACAGCTGCCAGACTGATTAAGCTGAAGTCACTGCAGCAGGTCTCACAGAACCTAGCCTGAGAGAGCATCTTTAATACTAATAATGATAGAATATACAATTAGGTTAAAATAGGAAAACCTCACACACACAATTAAACATTATCTACAAGCAGGTAATAATTACACAGAGGAGGAAAGAAAGGTTTGGGGTAGGAGGGAACTGTCACGACCATTTGTCCAGCAGACCAGGAGAGAGCTTGGCACCGTGGAAAAAGCATTGTACTTGGAATTACAGGACCTGGGTTCAAATCCCAGCTCTGCCACTTCCAGTATATGTGCCCTTGGCGAGTCCCAGAACCTCACTGGGACTCAGTTGATGCATCTTTCAAAAGAGAAAGCTGGCCTGGAGGGCTTCTGAGGTCTGTCATGGTTCATGGTCTAATGAGGCTTTTAGACTCAAAGGAGTTGCACTATAAATCTAGCAATAGGTTTGATGTTTTGTGATGCTGCACTTTCTGCATCCGAAATGCATAGCAATTGTATTTTGCATAACCAATGCTTGTCAGAATATGCTTACAAAGTCTCTTAAGAGAAGAATGCAGTGTAAAGTAATACAAATACATTCACTTGACTAGCTCCACTAATGCAATACAGAATCACAGAGCCTGAGTCCCTCTGGGATGTCCAAAGGCATCTGTTTCATCCCATATCTTTTTTTTAAGTAAGATTTTATTTTTATTTCCCCCCAATTATATGTAAAATAATTTTTAACATTCTTTTTTTTTGGTTTTGAGTTCCAAATTCTATCTTTTCCTCCTTCCCTCACCTGACCCTGAGATGATAAGAAATCTGATATAGGTTGTACATGTAAAATATATTTCCATATTAGTCATTTTGTGGAAGAAAGCTTGAATTAAAAAAAAAAGAGTGAAAAATAGTATGCTTTGATCTGGATTCAGATATTATCAATCCTTTCTCTGGAGGTGGATAACATTCTTCATCATGAGTCCTTTGGGATCAAGAATACTTAAATCATTCACAGTTGTTCATCATACAATATTGCTGTTACTTTGTTCAACATTCTCCTGGTTCTGCTCACTTTACTCTGCATCAGTTCATATGTGTTTTCAGGTTTAAAACA
Source organism: Petaurus breviceps papuanus (assembly GCF_028583685.1). Taxonomy (NCBI): domain Eukaryota; kingdom Metazoa; phylum Chordata; class Mammalia; order Diprotodontia; family Petauridae; genus Petaurus; species Petaurus breviceps. The sequence goes on from NW_027185876.1 coordinate 14,637,055, forward strand.
TGTATTAAGTTGCTTTCAGACTGAAGCAATCTAATGATGTTCCCCATTTTCCCAGTGACAAATCTGAATTCAGTCTCATTTTTCCACTGGCTTTTGGCTGAGTTCTTCTCCATGAGTGTACTTCTTTGATGTCAGTGTCCATTGGCTTTCTAGTAATGGCAATGCCAATAAATATGAAGGCAAAATGATGTGAAGGAGTTTGTTGAGACCTGATTGCTCTCTTATGATATGATCCACTTATTTCCCAAAGAGTCCAGTTATCTCCGGCATGGACAACAAGTACTTGTGACACATTGATTCAATAATTTACTGTTCTCTGGAACCATTTTATAGACTGTTAGACCTGACCTCTCTCCTATTTTTAGCACTTTATTTTTTTATTTATTTCCCTCCCCCCACTTAATTATTTTTTCCAATGACATGTAAACATAGTTTTCAACATTCACTTTTTTTCGTTTTTGCTTTTTGGAGGGCAATTGGGGTGACTTGGCCAAGGTCACATGGCTAGTTTTTGTGTTGTGTCTGAGGAGGGATTTGAACTCAGGTCCTCCTGACTCCAGGGCCAGTGCTCTATTCACTGCACCACCTAGCCACCCTCAACATTCACTTTTATAAGACTTTGAATTCCAAATTTTTTGCTCCCTCCCTTCCCTCTCCTCTCCCTAAGAAGGCATGCAATCTGATATAGGCTATACATGTACAATCCTAATTAGACATATTTCCACATTAGTCATGTCCAACCCATATCTGAAAAAGAATCTCTTACAACAATGATGTGTGATCATCCAGATCTTACTTTGAAACCTCTAGAGAGGGAGCTCACACTTCCTGATTCAACCCATTCTACTTTTGAAAATCTCTGGTGGTTAATCAGAGATTTTCATCCCTAACACAACCTTCATTGACCCCATTGCCTAGTTCCCATGGAGTGAAGAACACCTACTCTCAGAGGGATGTTAACCCCTACATCTTCACTTCTGCTGTAGGTGCTAGAGCATTGCTCCACTCAGACCTTTCCATCCACTGTCCTCATATTCAGGGATCATCTACTTTGCTATTGTTCCCCCAGGTTCTTGGGCCCTTACCATCTGCCCTGTTGCTTTCCATGTTAGTACTCTCTGGCTTTTCTATCAGATATGAACCAAATGTGGACAAGAGTCCTCTTCTGGTAGTTATCTCCCCTAACTAGAATGTAAGCTCCTTGAGGGCAGGAACTACATAAATTTGTTATTTGTATTCCCCATGCTTAGCATAGTCATTGGTATGTAATAAACAACTTTATAAATGCTTTTTCATTCCAGTGAATTTCCTGTCCTTTAGAAGCCCCACATCTTTTTTACCAGTTGAACTGAATTTTAGCTATCTTTCTACCATCTGCACTTGTACAAGTTGATTACTTGGCCTAAGACTTTAGTTTTATCTCTACTAAATTTTATCTTATTAAATTCAATCATTCTCACCTGTTGATCTTTTTGAATGTTGACTTTTGCATTAAATGTGTTAGCTAGTCCTTCTAACTTTGGTTCATATGCAAATTTGCTAACATGCTATTTCTGCCTTTATCTGAGTTAATAATAAAAATGTTTTAACAGCACAGAACCAAGGACAGATTCCCAAAACACTCCTTTGAAGAACTCCTTTCAAGTTTTTCTTGAGCTCTTCATTACTATTCTGGTCATAGTCGCTATCACTTTGGTATTATATTCTAGAATTTTGCCAGGAATTAAATCAGATCACTGGTCCACAGTTTACAGACTCTATGCTATGCCTTTTTAAAATTATTAAATCAGGACATTTGCCATTTTATAACCATGTGGCATCTCTCCTGTTCTCCATCATTTTCAAAGATCACTCTTGGTGGTTTAGCGGTCATGTCCTCAAAATTCTGAGGATGTATTTATTCTAGGCTTGATGACCTGAACTTATGAAAGGCAGTTAGGCACAGTCTAAAACAAGTCAGGTATTCTTATTGATCTTGGGTTTCAACTCTTTTTTCCCCATTTTTGTTCTTTTTCTTTCTACTCCAAAGATCATTCTTCTTGGTGGAAGAAGCAAAAACAGACTAAGACATGAGCAGGTCTCTTTGCCTTCTCTCCATCATCATTATTATCATTTGATTCACACATAGCCATAGTCCAATGCCTTCTTTTATCCTCCTGTTTCTCCCAATGTAGAAACAAGAGGCTTTCTTTCTCCATCTCAGCATGTTCTGTATTCCTGACACCATTCCTACGGGACCACATCATGCTCTGGAATTCATCTTCCATTCATTTACCTTGCTTTTTCTTTTCCTGTCTTTTTAAAATTTTAAGTTAGATGAAAAATTCCCTGTGAATTGACTTGAGTATCTTTAAACAATTCTCCCTTTTCTACTTTATTAGAATTGTTTCTCTTTGTATATTCAGAATTTCCTTCTTTACAGCTTCCTATTCATCATGGGCTAACTTTCCTTTTGGAATTGTCGATAAGATCCTACTAATTCTTTTCCCCCAAATCTTGGCAGTCTCTTCTCCAAATATCCAAGGTGCACATCAGAATTAGCCTGGATTTACTCTTCTCAGGGCTTCTAAGGTAGAGATAGTTTCCCACTTCCACCCCAACACAGAGCTCCTCCTTATTGATCAGAATCTAGTACGGAATAGTAATTGGTTCCTCCACTTTTTGTAAGGTGAAATTTCATTAAGCTAAGCCAAAAATGAATGAGATACTCCACTTTTGGCACAGAAGGACAGAGTTCCATCAGCAGTCTGGATAATTGGAGTTTCCAAGCACTACCATATCACCTATCTGTACCAGACTGAGAATTTATTCTCCTTTTCTGTCCCTATAATCTATAGTGCCATTTGGTGATAATATCACTTTAATGTTTCTCCAATGTTCTTCATCCCTTTTTTTTGGAGGGTGGAAGGCAAGGCAGTTGGGGTTAAGTGACTTGCCCAAGGTCACACAGCTAGAAAGTTGTAATGGGAATGTAAATTTTTAAGATCTTCCCTGCACCTAGGCTAAAGTGTACCTGGAGCCTGGGGTGGGAGGCTTGTTTTTCAGTAGATACTTCTTGATTGGCCAGTGAGTCAATAAGGTTGTTACATTCTCTGAGCCAGGAGAAGGCTATATAAGCCCTGATGTGTAGCTTTGTTTTGGGGCTCACTTTGAGAAGTGTTCTGTCATTTGATCTGGATTCTGGGAAGCCGTTGTTGAGAGCCCTCCTCGACTTTGAAAAACCCAGATGTTGAAACCCAGATGTTGATTTGGTATGGATGTAATGGTTGGACAGTTTGAAATCTGTCTACTTGATCTGTTTCTCCATCTTGATAATTCTGTCTGTATATTCTGAAGTTCGGGGTGCTGACCTTTTTCCCCTGAACTAGGTAAATGATACATATTTGACTGATTAAAGTAAGCTTGTTAACCCATTTTGAGTTGCTTTCCTTTAACAAAGCAGATCCAAGAACCTGTGTTGGCAGACACCCTGGGGACGCTGTGGTGCTTGCTGCTACAAAAGTGTGCCAAGTATCTGAGACCAGATTTGAATTCAGGTCCTCTTGACTCTAGAGCAAGTGCTCTCTTCACTATGCCACCTAGCTTCCCCTCAATGTTCTTCATCCTGCTCCCTTCTTCTGGTACCAAGATTTCCTCACATGAGTATATCTCAATATATTTAATATAATATGCTACTGTCCTTTTACCTTTTATCATTTGTTTTAAATACAGTATATCCATTGAAATCTTTACTTGAGTCATTGGTTCCATTCTACCTAGTTTCAAGTGAGAACCATGAAGTTGTATTTTCCAAATATTATATATATATATATATACATACATATATAACAGTATTATATGTAATGATATATATGTATGTATCAGTTGCTATTCTTCCTGTACTCTCGATTCTATTTCTGGTTTCATGGATATTCTTGGACAATTTCTTCCCTTTTAGTGCAAGGTCCTTTTGATTATATTTGCAAGATAATACAAGTAAAAGGACCAGCTAGGTGGCACGGTGGATAGTGCTAGGTCTAGAGTCAGGAAACTTTGAATCTGGCCTCAGCACTTACTAGCTGTGTGACCCTGGGCAAGTCACTTAACCCTATTTGCCTCAGTTTCCTCATCTGAAAAATGAGCTGAAGAAGGAAATAGCAAGCCATTCCAGTATCTTTGCCAAGAAAACCCCAAATGGTGTCAGAGTAGGATATGACTAGAAAATAGCAACAATGACAAGTACAATCTTATGAGTCCTTGTTAGATATACTCCATTCCTGCCCAAGAGCTTGTCATTTTTATATTGTAAGTTGTGTTTTAATAAATTTTTGCTAGACCCTGGCCTTGGGTATGTAAGTTAGTCAGTTCAAGACAGTGGCCAAGGGCTGGCTTCATAGACAGTCAAGGTAAGAATCATTGACCTTGATGTCTAAGCCAGGTGCCTACCCTTCACAGGAAAGCCAAAAAAGCTAATGAGATCTCTTGCTGCATTAATGGAGGCTCACAATATCCAGAAAGAAGGAGGTAATAGCCCTGCTGTACTCTGCTCTGGTCAGACCATATTCTAGAAATCAGATCACCAACTGTTTGGTGAAACTACTGGGGAAATGAATCCTGGAGAAGAACAGATTTGAAGAGAGTATGAACACTATTGTCAAATATTTGAAGTGTCATTACATGGAACAGGGAATTAACTTGTTTTCTCTTGTCCCAAAGGGCAGAACTGGGGCGATTAGGTCCCAGTCACAAGGAAGCAGATTTAGGCTTGTTTTAAGGAACATCTTCATGACAGTTCATGTTGTCCAGGATGGAACAGGCTGCTTCTGTGGCTGGCAAATTCCCTGCTACTAAGGAGATCCAATGGTAACATCTAATGAATGACTGCTTGGTGGGGATAGGGTAGAGTCTCTTCATGCTTCCTTTAGGGGCTCTAAGGCCTCTTCCAACTCTCCAATTCCATCATACTCACCCTATAGACCAGTAAGGTAACTAACATGTATACAAATAGCAAAGGTGAAAAATTAGATCAGATTGGGGAAAACTGAGTTGCAAGGAAATGAAATGGTTTGCTCAACCTTACCCACTGATTCTCTAGGAAAGACATGAGTTATGGTCCAGGGTCTTTCAGCTTTACGATTCATTTGGCCATCCTGCCTTTGAAAATATGTCCTCCTTTCTCTGGCTGGCATGGCCTCCCTGCCTTCCCCCTGCCCTCATTTTACAGTGAGCTCTCCATTACTAGAGGCCTCATTATCCCATTGTGTGGGTCATCCAGCCCTGTGGCTTATTTTGCCTCATCCCCCTGGCTGTCAGCATTTTGGCTCAGATTCTTCCTAATTCATGAGCATCAAGAGGAAATGGAGGAAATGAAGGTACATTAAGGGGTAAATCTGTTCATTTTGCTTCTTGCTAACAGCTCTGATGAAAGCTTCTTTGAAGGGAGAGGAAAAGAGAGGAGGAAGCAAGGGAACAGTGGAAGGGCAACTGTTGAGTGGACAAAATGAGGGTCATCTGTAGATGCCATTTATCTGTGAGTG
>NW_027185876.1:14642580-14676783 GCF_028583685.1 Petaurus breviceps papuanus
TTCCTTCCTTCCTTCCTTCCTTCCTTCCTTCCTTCCTTCCTTCCTTCTCAAGGAGAAAGCTTTCTCTTGGCAGGAGCACATGAGCCAAATTTTTCCAATTGCCTTTGCTCAGAGATGGAAGGACAGAGAACCAAGGAAGCAATTAAGTTTGTCATACTGATGGAGATGGATTTAACAAGCTAAATGCAAAACCATAACTGCTGATGAACTTGATCCCAGGAGATCCTTTAGTCTCACTGTCTTTCCTCACCATTCCTTCCCCTATCTCCTTTATATAATCAGATTTATACTGGTTTCACAAAACCCATGTGAATTATTGTTTTTATTATAACACATTTACAGTGCTTTGTCTTCACAAACAGTCCTATAAGCTTGATGGTGAAAGTATTGTCATTCCCATTTTCCAACAGGGAAACTGAGGCTTAGTGCCTTTCCCAAGGCCAATTAGTAAAAACCTGAATTTCCATTAGGCTGTGAGGTTCTCTCTTTATGCTCTGTTCTTGGTAAGAGACCATACTGTATAGTGGACTGAGGGCTGACCTTCGAAGTTAGGAAGGCCTAGGGTCAAGTCCTGTCTCTGAAATATGTGACGCCTTGGTAAGTCACTTTAACCTCTTAATTCCCTGGGCAAATATCTAAGCTATCAAGTGTCAATCTGCATAGGTGGAGGGAATTTTCTCACCTGGGGGTTTCCTGCTCCGTTGGAATCATGAGCCTAGATCCCCCTCCAAAAATTAAATGTTTTTGTCTGCATTCTGCACCCAGATAACTGGGTGACAAGGGCAACTTGGGTGTTAATGAAGATGGATTTTTCCATGGAGTTTTTCATCTCTTCCCTCAGCTGAGAAGTTATATTGACCTTCTCTCCTCATCTCACTTAGTCAGCACGTCATCATGAGAGAGAACTATGGTACAGTAGATGCGTCATAGGATTTGGAGTCAGAAGACCTGAGTTCAAATCCCAGACCTGTCACTGACAACTTGAGTCACTTGGAACAAATTGCTTAAACTCTCTGGGACTCAGTTACCTCATCTTCAAAGGGGGTTTGAGCTAGTGAACTTCCCTGGGACTCAGTTACCTCATCTTCAAAGGGGGTTTGAGCTAGTGAACTTCCGGAGCTCCTTCCCCCTTTAAATCCACAATCCTATGACCTGAACTCCAGTTCCTGCTGTCACCTACTAGCTATGTGAGCTAAGACAACTCACCTACCTTTGAGCTTTGATTCTGCCATTTTTTAACTTCTCCCAACTCTAACATTCCATCTGAGAAGGGAGCTAGTGTGCTGTCTAGCAGAAAGTGCACTAAATTTAGAGTTAAAGGGCTGGGGTCTGTGGCCAGCTCTGCCTCATACTTACCTTGGTGAAGAAGTCTCTTCCCCTCCTGAGGCCTTGGCCTTCTCATTTTAGAATGAGGCTTTTGTACTAGATAATCTCTGAGATGCCTTTCAGAGCGAAATTCACTGATCCTATTGAAGATAAATCTGTTAGTCTGGAAGTTGGACCTCTAAACTCCAATACAGTGAGAAGAAAAGTTATTTGAAGGAACCACTGGAGAGGGAAGAAGTGTTATTCCAATCCAAATTAGATAATTCACATTTAAGAAGTACCTACTAAGTGCTAAACACTGGGATACAGAGACAGAAATACAAGTCCCTTCCCTCAGGTCACTTACATTTTATTGATGAAGCATAGGTATTGTTTCTGGAGGAGCTTCCAGGGCTCTGTGTCCTTCCCTAACCAATCACTAATTCCCAGATTGTTCTCTTTTGTCTTAGACTTTCTCAAAAGGCTACATGAATTGTCACCTTGTGTCCAGGTGGCCCTTGGATCCACCATGTAAAGAAGCAGCAACATCACTAAGAGAGGAGTTTGTATTTGTTTTGAGAAGAAAGAACACCTTGAGGGAGCACACTTTGCCCCCAAACCAGGAATATCTTGATTCTTAGAATGCTTTGGCACCTGGATATTGGGGCAACATATCATTTCCTCTTGTCTCTTCGTTAACAGAGAGAACTCACCATGTGTTTTTAACAGGTGGTGGACAAATTATATCATAATATACTATTACAAAGCATATCATGGTGTGAATCCTTGGAGATTCCAATGGGTCCTATTGGAATCCCACTTGAAAAGGTAAATGAGAGGCAGCTAGGTAGAGCAGTGAATAGAGCATCAGCTCTGGAGTTGGGAGGACCTGAGTTCAAATTCAGCTTCAGACACTTAACAATTACTAGCCGTGTGACCTTGGGCAAGTCACTTAACCCCAGTTGCCCTTCCTTCCCCCCTCCAAAAAGCAAAAAAAGAAAAGGTAAATGAACACATCTATACAGTATAATATTAAATAATGATATTATTGATATTAATAATAAACAAATACAAATATATGTTAAATCACCGATAATAGAAATATAATTGAAATAACAAAATTATCTCTAAATAGCTAATAAAAATAAACTTAATAATGAACTTTTATAAATATAGTTTGTAAAATAAATGTGCCTTTCATACTGTTTAAAAATGAATAGAAATATTTATGTATTTGATGCTGGAAGAAAGATTTGAGAAAATTGAACATAGAGATAGGGATCCAATCACCTCGCCATGATGTCAGATGGCACAACAAAAACATTGGTCATACTGGACTTCTACAAAAACTAAAAAGGGAGGTGTCAGTAAACACTTAACCTCAGAAGCATGAAGACACAGGGACTTGGCAGAGCGGTGGGAAAAGGATTGTGGAATTTGAATGGTCTTATGATTATTGCAAGATGAATCAGAAGGCCTGGGTTCAAATTCTATCTATGTTATTTTGGGCATGTCACTTAGCATCCCAAGTCCTCACTTTCCTCATCTGTAAAATAAAGGTGTCATAACTAGGTGGCTTCCATCTTTCTATCCACGATCGTGGAGTATAGAGCGACAGTCTTATATGGCAAGAATTACCCCGACTGAATAGTTTGCTATCCCTGTGAACTGTTCCTTTAAGCATCATAAGATACTTATAATTATCTTCTCCAATCTCCCATCAGTACATGACTTCCCTCTAGAGTATCTTCAGTGTATGGCCATCCAACTTCTTCTTGAACACCTGCAGTGACTTGGAACTCATCTCAATCATCAATCCAAAATATTCATTTATCCTACTCTACATTTTTTTCTCCCCTCCTGAAAACTCCAGCTCCCTAAAGGCATGTGAAATCTATTTCTCAGTCTTTTTGATCATCTCCATCATGTGTAGGGAGAGAGGAAATGAGTCAGGAAAATTCATTTAAAGGGCCAAGCTTGGTGGTATCCCATGTAAATATGGAGAGTATTATAATGAATGGGAGACCCATAACTTTAGAAAATAGAGGGGTGACAGCCTTGAAGTATACCAAGAGATTTTAGAGGGGAAGAAGTCAGAAGGTAGGGTGGTTCCTCCACATCTGAATAAGAGAAAACCATTAGACCCGAGAAAGACCTTTTTGACAGCTGAGGGAGTAAAGTGCTGGAAATGAACTTGTGAAGCCTGTGTCCCTGGAGGGCCTCAAGAAGGGGACAATCTAAACCTTTACGGTTTAGTCATTCACATGCCGAAGACAAAGAGATGAAGCAGATCATTTATTAAGGTTTCTCCCAGTTTGTGTAGTTCATAACACTCTGATTCTTTTAAAGTGAGAGATGATTGAATCAGTGCTGGATGAACTTGGTCTATGGCTTATGAGCGCATAGGAGACATGGTTATAAATTAATCAGGCAGTTGAGTGATTTGCCAGATGATCCTCATTATTTCACTGTCACTCCCCTTACCCACACAGCAAATAATTCTGAAACTGTAACTGAGTCACACAGGAAATAGCCAAGCAGAGATTAGAACACCAAATTGGCAACAGGAGGAAATCAGCAAAACTGAAGTAAGAGAAAAATTGAAGCAATATCTGGAGTAATTTTGTCATAGTGGACAGAGAACACTGAATTTGGAATCAAATATATGATTTTTTGTTTTTTTGGAGGCAATTGGGGTTAAGTGACTTCCCCAGGGTCACACAGCTGGTAAATATCTGAGATTGGATTTGAATTCAGGTCCTTCTGACTCCAGAGCCAATGTTCTATCCATTGTATCACCCAGCTACTTCCACATTGTATTGTTTTTAGACCTTAATTTTCTCCTCTATAAAAAAGGAAGACTAATTATTGCATCGCTTACTTCACAGAACTGTTTTGAGGTTCAAATAGTAGCAGCCATTTTTAATATACGTACAGAACTTTGTGAACAGTGATGTGACACATATCCACAAGCCTCTTTGCTAGAATTATATTCCTTTCCCTATCAGGAGTTGAGACTTGGAATAAGGAAGGCAGTGAGCTTTCCAGGTTCCCAAAGGAAAATCATGACAGGCTTAAAGCTATGGGCCCTTGGGGTGAGTCAGTGCTGACACTGGCTGGCCCAGGCTCAAACCTAGAACTTGGGGGCCTGCTACTCCCTTCCGGCTCTAGCTTCCTGTTCATCCTGGGGCCTGAGGCTCTGGACTGCAGTTGGGTTTGGGTGTCATAGTGTGTCTCCAGCAGGAATGGAGGCAGGCTGTTTTCACCCAAATGTGTATGTATCTGGGGTACTGAAGGCACATGATTACAGACAGAACCAGGAAATCGGACATTTAGGAAGTCCCATAATCTAGGATCGATATTCCAAAATCAGAGAAGTAGTTGGGGGTGGTGTCTCTACCATGCCACTGAGGAGCTTGGGAGGGGGAGGAGAGAAAGAGATAGGAGCAGTATGAGGTCAGATGACAACTCATGTTTGTATACCTTTGAACCTCTGGAAGGGCTTTCATATGTGTGTGCAAATATATATATACATATATACACACACATATGTAAATGTGCATGTATATACACATATACGTCTATTGTATAATACAACATATAATTCTATATTATATAATACACATATAATATAGGATTACATTATGTATATGTGTGGGTGTGTGTATATAATTTATCCTTAGAGCATCTCTGTAAGGTAGACAGACAAGACCTATCTATGTAAATATATATTAAGGCAAAAGAAGAATTCAAAAGACCTTTGAGGGCCTACTGTGTGTACAGCCCTTTGCTAGGTACAGGGGGCCATGCAAAGGTTAAATAAAACATAGCCCCTGTCCTTATGGAGCTTAGAGTTTAATAGGGAATCAGATGTTGTTTTCCTTACACTAGAGCCTTGATTTCACTGTTGTCAAGAACTTTCAGTGAGGAAACTCTCTCTAGTCCTGCTCTAAAATTAGTAACCTTAAGAGAGTTTCCTGGGGTACTTAGAGGTCATCACAGAGTATGTTATGTGTATGTTTTATATAATGTGTGTATATACACATATACATACACTCAAACATATATAATGTACACACATATGTGTGTGATGGGAGTTGAACTCAGGTCTTCCTGGCTTGGGGCTGGTTTCTATCCACTACAATATACTGCCTTTCAGCCCATATAATACACAAAAGATGGTATCTTACTAGTACCTAGTTTGATGGAAATGGTTAACATTGGTTACTATTCTTATTTGGTCAGTGAAGAAACTGAGGGCACAGAAAGGCTAAATGGACTTCCATTAAGGTCACATAATAAGTTAGCTCTAGAGACAGGCCCTAGAACCCACCCTACATCTCCTGACTCAGCTGTCAACACATATTTATTGAGCACCCACTATGCATGCCTAAATCCTTTTATGCTAGGTTTAAATTGTTAAAGATGCATGTGATATTATATACCTAGGCATTCCCTCTCATCCAAAGACCCCCACCCACCCATTTGTGTGTGAAGAGGCACCATGTGTTTCAGCAGGGCCCAGAATCAGGGTCACATCAAGCAGAGCTCCTGCCCCAGATTTCCTCCAGAAGGTACCTGCTGAAAAAACTCAGTAGCTTTGTTTGGCAGAAGAGAATTCTGGTGGCTCAGAGGCTTATCCCATCTCTTTCCTAATTATGAAGGTAAGTGCAGGACAGAAGGAAGAGAGAAGATTTACGTCTGTCAAGCTGTACATCAAAAACCCTTTCAAATGGAGAAAGCTTGACTCTCATCAAAGTAAAATATGTTTCTGGTTGTGTCGCCTAAGATTGGATGGGATTGATTGCATCTGCCCAGCAGATGCTTGGGCGTGAGTCTGAATTCAGGTCTGGAGTGCACCGAGGCAGGATGGGGACCTAGGGATGGGGCAAAGATCCTCAAAAATGGAGAGCCTCTTTCTGGATCAGCTGCTGACTTACTGACAGAGCTAGAGGGCTGTGGCAGTTATATGGGGTGTGGGAAGAATGCTAGAAGGAAAGGGTCACTGTCATTGACCACTAATTCCCAAGTATCCAGAAGGAGAGAATGTTGTGGCTGGTGACCTGGCACCAAAACTGCCCAAGGCAGGGGGTACACTTATTATTCCTACATTGTGGCTGTACCTCTCAATAACCACTAGGGTCCTTGGAATTAACTCCGTAGGCTCCTCCATTGTGCCCAGGCTTCTCCAGTGTGGAAGAAGTTCTAGGAGCCTTGGTACCTCAGCGGGAGATCCCGATCTGACATGTAGTTAACCAGTGTACCCCTGACTGCCTACGGGCAATGAGAAACAACAAGTAGTCAGTGATAATATATGGTGGTTGGCCAACGGGGTGCTGGATCCAACTGCCTGTGAAATGGTGGGATGTGGGAGAGATTGTCTTTATCATCATGATCACTTAGGGTATTGTCAACTGACCACCTCCTCTTGCTTAGGACTTACCCTACTCCCTTTGTTGAGCATTAAAAATCTCATTTTCCCAAAAAGAAAGTTACACTACAGCAAAGACACCTAAATATAATCAGTTTCTTGTTTTCTTTTATTTTTGGAAGATGCCTTCTTATGTCTTAAGCATCCTAATACGAAGAGATCTGGGAAAAGAAAGGACAATTCATTACCCATCTCTGTCCTTGAAATCATTGTTAAGTCATTTTCCCTTTGCTGAAAAAAGAAATCCTTACTTGACCCTGACATGCCCTCAAGCTGTCATTCTTCATCTCTTCTCTCTTTGAGATCAGATGGGGGGGTCATCTATATTCATTTGCGTTTTCTGTCCTCCCACTCAGTTCTCAGCCCCTTGCTTTCTTGTTCCTCATTTTATTTAATCTCCCTGAACCACCCCTATCTTGGAAATGCTTTCTCCTCCCTTGGCTTCCTCAACCATGATTTCTTTTGGGTTTGCTTCTTCTGAATCTGGACTGGATTACATCATTCATCTTCTGCCTCCTGATCATTCATGTCCTCTAAAGCCCTGCCCTGGGCCCTGTTCTCTTTCTCAACTCCCTCCAATTGAGTTCCCAAAGGTTTAATCATCACCTGTAGGCTGGTGGCTTCTAAATCTACCACATTTTGTCCTCATCTTGGATGGCCCAGGGGATAGAGTGTTAGGCCTAGAGTCTAGAAGACTTGAATTCAAATTCAGCCTCTGATACTTCCTAGCTGTATGACCCAGGGCAAGTTACTTTGTCTCATCTGTAAAATGGGCAAAATAACACCTACCTCTCCGGATTATTGTAAGGATCAAGTGAGATCATTTAGTATAGTTCTTAGAGCAAAGTAAACTCTATATAAGTGCTAGCTATTATTATTAATCCCATTTCTTGATTCTAGTCCTGTTTTACCAGAAGCCTGCTAGATATCCCTTTGACCTCTCCATCTGGACATCCATATGAACAAAATGGAGCTCATTGTCTTACCCCCAAATACCACCCCAATTCAGGCCCATATCATCTCTGGCTTCAACTATTCAATTCACCAAGCCTTTTATTACATGGCAGGCTCTGCAGATGCCATAGCTTTCTTGTCGGTCATCTTGAATCTATTCTCTCTCCTCTATGACCCATCCACTGTACAGGGGATGAATTAATATCCTAAGGCAGAAGTATGATCATTTCATTCCCATGCTCAAAAATCATGAGTGACTTGCCTCTAGGATAAGTTACAAAAATTCCTCAGGCTAGTGTATCAAGCCCTCCAACCGTCTGGCTCCCACCCGTATTCCTAGACTGATTTCAAATTACTTCCATTTTTACGCACTGTTCCTTCTAACTAAAATTACTTGTAGCCTGTCTCCTTCTTGCCTGGAATGTACACCTTCCTAACCTTTTAATCCTCTGCCTCCTGAATCTCCTCTTTCCTTCAAGATTCAGCTTAGGTATCACCTTCTCCTCATGGCCTTTCATTGTCATTCCCCTTGTCTTAATGTCTTCCTCCTTGCTTATCTGTTCAGATACATGCACCCACATGTTGTAGCCTCCCAAGAGAACTCAAGCTCCATGAGGGCAGGAACTCTCCTGTGTCCCCAGGACCTAGCACAGTGCCCAGCCCAAGTTGTTGCTTACTAAAAGCTTGTTGAATTACTTAAAGTACATTCTTTTCTAAGAGCATTAATTAGTAGCTCTTTCCAAAAACAAATGCATCTACATTCAGTCTGCCTAGGCCAAACACTCTAAGAGCCAGTCAGAACAGAAATAATTAAATAAGAGATACTGCTGGGAGAGGGATGAAATCCCTCTTTAATGAATCACTCTAAGAAAGCAATCCATCTCTTTTTTCATGGGGCGAAAATTCTTCTCTTATCTTAGTCTGGATGTGGTAGAGGAAATATAAGATCTCATCTCCAACCAGCCACAGATAGCTAAAGAATTGTGTAGGTGATGGGGTTGTAGACAATACCCAGGATCTCTGTAAACCCAGAATGGTTTCTTCACTTCCTGGACTTTAGGAAGAAAGAGTAACTTGTCCCCTGTTTTGATTAAATTAAAAGATTAGGTTGGTTTGTGGATCAAGAGATTGTGTCCTAACTATTCTGCCTTTAAGTGGGCCCATGCCGTCACAGCCAGATGAGAATTTTTTTTCCAACTTAAATTCATTTTGACAAGTGGTAATTAATGAACCAATGTTGGCTTGCAGATGAGTGTCTAGTGGGATGCCCAGGTTCTACACTTGTTTCTCTTACATTTCGTATTTTGATTAAATGACTTAGATGAAGACATGCATCAGTAACTTCGATGGAAACATGGGCGACATGCTTATCAAATTAATGAGTGATGTAAAGCTTGTAGGGATAGTTAATGTGCTGGATGATAGAATGAAGTCTCCCCAAATCATGAAAGGGTAGAATTACAGGCCCAAATAAACAATAAAATCGCTGCAGTTACTCCCTCTGCTGATAGATTGTACCTTCGGTGAGGTCTTTGTGAATTGCTATCACTACCACATCCCTACTCCCACCTCCCAAAACACAGGGAATAATAATAACTGCCTGGTGGAAAGGTTCCAGGTGATGGGCCTCTCCAAACTAGCTAGACCTCAGATGGTAGACAATGAAGCTGATTGCTAGATCTGTGCCCTAAACCTTTCCAGTTTAGTAGGACCTGCCACGATCTGGTAGCCACAGCCTTGAGAAAAGCATTGTCATTGCCAATCCATGATTATTCACCAGAGTAGTGCTCCAGTAGGGAAGGAGGGAGGAAGGAAGGAGGGAAGGAAGGAAGCAAGGAAGGAAGGAAGGAAAGAAGGAAGGAAGGAAGGAAGGAATGGGAGGGAGGAAGGAAAGAGAGGGAGGGGAAGGAAGGAGAGGGGGAAGGAGGGGGAAAGGAAAGTAAGGAGGCAGAGAGAGGGAGGAAGGAAGGAAAGAAAGAAGGAAGGAGAGAGGGAAGAAGGGTGAAGGAAGGAAGAAAAGGAAGGAGGGAGGGAGGAAGGAAGAATTTATCAAGTGACTCTGTGCCAAGTGCTTTTATAAATATTTTCTCATTTGATCCTCACAACAACCTTGGGAGCTTGGTGCTATTCTTATTCTCATTTTACAGTTGAGGAAACTGAGGGAGAGAGTGGGGAAGTGCCCAGAGTCAGAGCTAGTAAGTATCTCAGGCTAGATTAGAACCTAGATCTTCCTGACTCCAGGCTCAGCCCTCTATCTACTGCAACAGCTACTTGCTAGGTGGCAAAGTAGGGCTTGGCATTTATTTAACTTTCTCAAACAAGGTAAGTCTAATAGAGATAAATGTAAAGTCCTATGCTTAGATTAATTGTGAAAGCCTAGAGAGTCACAAATGAATAGCAGTTCCTATGAAAAAGCCCCGGGGGTTTGCAGGGAAGGTTAACTCAATGTGAGCCAGCAATGCAGAGTTGGTGCCCCAAAGGCCAATGTCACCTGCACTAAGGCTACAGAAGGAGAGGGTGTGGATTTCAGAAGGTGAGAGTCTCACTCTACCGGCCACAGCACTTCTGGAGCGTCTGATTCTGGTTGGGGCACTACACTTAGCAAGAACTTTTTCTAAAGCTGAAATGCATCTAGATTAGAGCAACTGGGTTCTTAATGGGATTGGAAACCATGTTACATGAAATGTACCTGGAGAAAATACAGATGCATGTAGCTTGGAATAGAAAATATTTATAAAGGAACTGATTCTCACTTTCAAACATTTGAAGGGTTGTCATGTGGAAATATCAGTCTTACTGTGTGTAATCCCAAAGGGCAAAGAAAGAGCCAGTAGATGGAAGCTACTGGGAGCCATGTTCTAGCTCAGTATTCAGAATAACTCTTCTAACAATTAGAGCTATCTGAAAAGGGAATCCACCACCTTAGGATATCTGTGTTCTTGTTGACTTAGGAAATAAGGCTGGGGAAAGTCAAATGAAGGTTCAATGAGCCCCTGTCCTGGTCCAGTGAAGCTGCTTTGGATAGTTGGGTGACCTGGCCATTGATGCCAAAAGCAGGAGGCCTTTGTTTTAGCTCACACACAAGGGAAGGCTTGAAGTGTAAGGGGATACACAGCAGTGGGAACACAGAACAGGGAGCCAGAGATAACAAAATACTAGACCTGAGGTGCAGTGCAAGGGAATTCAACCATAGTTCTGCAGAGATTATTGTTTGGTCTTGGTGCTACCAACCTAGTCATGCCTCTTAAACAGTGGGAGAGATGGCAGGGGTCCTGTCTCCTTTATCAGAGAAATGGCTGAAACTCCACCCCCACATCTCCCTCACTGGGGCTGGAAACTATGACCTGCATGACTAAGGTGCCCACCCTGGTGCTGGGAATCAGAAGAGTCATCCCTAACACAAGGGTAGTGGGCTGTAACTTTTGGGCAGTGGACAATGGGTAATGGGCAATAAATACTTGAGGCTGTGCATTCATACTCAGAGAACCCTCACAGGCTTAGGAGAGGCTGGAACAAACTCTCTCTATGTCAGCGATGAAACAAGTCAAAAATATGGGGTTTATAAAGAGGAACAGGGGCTCAAAATCCTAGTGCCTCTGATTGGTTATCTTCCTTCAGGGCCATAGGAAGGGAGCCACCCAATTAGCAAGGTTGCAAGGGGTATGTAAGGTTCTAGCACAGAACATTCTGTGCTAGATATGGAGGGTTCCAAAAGAACAAGAAACAGAACCAATCTGAGATGGGGAAAGGAGGAATGAGAACTGCAAAAAGAAAAGGAGGGGTGAAGTCTCAAGGGATTATAGAAACAAACTCCTGTGCCAGCCATCCCCAGGGGGATGGGATATTCCAGTTGTCGCTGCTTGTTAAATTTTAAGCATAAGCGTTTGTACCTCACACATTTTCTGTGGCTACAAATCAGAACTTGATTTATTGTCTTGTTGATTGTCTAGACTGAAGAAGGTGAAGGAGAAAATGTTAATGATATCAATTAAACTTAAAAATGTTCAGCACACATATTTTTTCCTCCCCTTTAGAGAACCAGTCATTAACCATTTACCGGCACATCCCTAGATGTGACCCACCTTTTTGTCTTCTGATTAGTTGATCCTTTGGTGTCAAGTCATGGCTGCCATTTTTGGAAACTCGCCGTTACAGAAGCCTATTCATTGTGACATGAGATTTGAGAATCGTGAAGCCTAGAAATCCCTTACTGCATCCTACCCTCTTTACATCCCCAAGAGAGCCATGTGGCCTGAAGCATGAGAGCTCCTGAGGTCCTGGAGGGCAATTTGATGACAAGGCATATCACTGGCAAAACTTTCATTGGAAATTTTCTCTAAGCCAACTAGTTGATGTTTTTTTCTTTAGTTAGAGGTTGTTTGCTTTTAATACTGAAGTATTCCATTTCTGAAACTCAGCCATAGTAGAGCAGTCTTCAGAGATCTCTGAATCAGGGAGAATGGCTGTCCCCATACAGAGATTGTCATCAGCTTAGCTGAAAATGCCCTTGGTCTGGGAAGGTAAAGATTAACCTTGGCTTCACCTCAACCACTAGCTACATGCTTTCAGTGCTGCTATGTCTTAAAAGTATGCCAGCTCACGCTCATAGCTCTCTTATTGGCTTTAAATCTAGATTTCTGTCTTTGGGGCATTAAAAAATAATAAATAAAAAACTCCAAGAAGAGTAGTTCCATGTGAAAAACAAACTGAACAAATTAAATCTGCCTTCTTGTGAGGAAAATATATAGTAGGCACTTAGCACATTGTGGGTGACTAGTAATAACATGGGACAGCTAAGTGGTGCAATGGATAGAGCATTGGGCTTGGAGTCAGGAAGACTCATCTTTCAGAGTTCAAATCTGGCCTCAGACATGTACTAGCTGTGTGACCTTGGGCAAGTCACTTCACCTTGTTTGCCTCAATTCTTCATCTCTAAAATGAGCTGGAGAAGGAATTGACAAACCATTCCATTGGACATCACTTAACTCAAGAACAAAAATAATAATACCAGCCACTCAGCATGTCTTTGATCCCAAAGTCCAGAGTCATAAGTTAGGAAGGCCCTCTTGTTAACATTGGAAGGATGGGGGCTATACACAGACCTAGTGACTTTGTAAACATGCCCTCCTCCCAGGCCAGTATAAAAGGCCCAAGTTTTCTTCTTCATTGTCTTTGTAAAGTGCTCAGCACAGCTTGGCACATAGTAGGAGCTTAATAAATAAATACTTGTTTCCTTCCCATACTATGCTCTGTGACTCCTAAAGCTGGCAGAGGTTGCCTGCAGAATAAAAGCACCAGAGGATAGTTGGCCTTGGTTGTTGAAGCCATTGCTCTTTTCTCTCAGGACTTCAGTGTGTTTCTCCACCCATCATCACCAGCCATCTTTGAGCTGCTCCCTAACTTGTCTCTCTCTGGTTGTGATTTGGCTTGCTGTTGTCAGGTTATGTAAAGGAAAGGGGGCTATTTTATCATTCTAAAAATAAGTTATGTCCTGCTTTATTATTGAGGGAAAAATGCCTTAGAGAAATGCGCACAGACAGATGGCTTTGTCACAGAAGCAATTTATGGCCTGAACTTTCTGAGGACAACTCCATGGCCATTCAACCCTCTCCCTACTGGGAGGTGGGGGTGGAATGAGCCCGGCCAGGCAGCTGGAGGGCATTCTGACTTTACCTGTTATATAAACAGCCTCTCAAACCTCTCTTTAAAAGCCTCATTGAACTGAAGGATCTGGGCATCTCACTTTTTTCTCTGCAATAAACCAGGCTAGCCCACCCTAGATGGCAGGGCCACCGTGGAAGCTCACTGAGAGGGTGAGTGCCACTTAAAGGGAAGCAGAGAGGCAATCCTGAGGGGCTCTGTGGTTCTCAGGCTCTGAGGAGATGGGGGGCACGATGCACATCTTTCTTTTGACTTGCGTAACCCACCATAGCTGCTTCTCTAGCTCCCTGGATGTAAGAAACCAGTTAGCTTCTTAATGGCATAACTGGGGACTAGGTGGCCCAGACAGGAGTCTGTCTGTTCCCCTTCACCCTGATCCCCCTCCTCCCCAAGTTAGAAAGAAGGGTAAACTTTATTTACTTTATGACACCCTTTGCTTGGATTACAACCTTTTCTTAATGAACATGCTTTCTGTTTGGTCTAACTTTCATTCCGCTACTATTTCACTTTGTAACTTTGGGTAAGCCCCTGTCCTTCTCTTCCCTACCCCAAACCCACCCCCATCAGTTTGGGGGTTTTGTTTTATTTTGTTTTTTTAAGCATTAAGTGCCTACTGGGTGGTGCAATGGATAGAGGGCCGGATCTGGAGTGAGGAAGACTCATGTTCCTGAGTTCAAATCTGGTTTCAGGCCCTTACTAGCTGTGTGACCCTGAGCAAGTCATTTATTCCTTTCCCCCTCAGTTTTCTCATCTGTAAAATGAACTGGAGGAATAGCAAACCACTCCAGTTATCTTTGCCAAGAAAACCCCACATGGGTTCACTAAGAGTCAGACTCGACTGAAAATTACTGAACAACAAATATACCAGATGCTTATGTAGTAAACATTGCAAATATATCTCATTTGATCCTCATAACAAGGTAGATACTACTATTTACCCATTTTGCAGTTGAGGAAACTGAGGCAGACAGAGATTAAGTGACTTGCCCAGGGTCACACAGCTAGTAAATATCTGAGGTTCAAATTTGAACTCAGGTTTTCTTGCCTCCAGTTCCAGGCTCTATCCACTATACTACTTAGCTGCCCCTGTTTCTTTTCCTATAAAGTGAGAGAATTAAATTAAATCATCTCTTAAATCTGTGTTAACTCTACCATTCTGTGACTGTTTTCTACTTCCTTTCTTTGACAAGGTAACCCAACTTGTCTCCAATCCGTTCACCTACAAATAAATTATCTCCTACAAATTTATTTAATTTTAATGATCTCCTACAAATTATTACCTGCAAATAAATATCTCCTCACCCACAAATCATCAGGAAAATGTTAACCACTAGCTGAGGGTCATTACTAATTCCCTTTTTTCCCCCAACTCTGTTATGTTCTATTCCTTGTGGAACATGTGGGGAAAGGAAGTTCTTCAGCCTGACCTTCCTTCCTGTTGGAGGAGTCAGGCCTTTTCTCTGGGTGCTTAACTTCTCTGTTTATTTTCCTTGTAGGATATTCTACGTCTCTCACGATTCTCAGGATCTGAAGATCTTTAGTTACATCGCCAGAGACGGTTCCAGCAACATCTTCAGATGTAATGTCTTTAAGTCTAAGAAGAAGGTAAAAGGGGAGGGATGGGGCTGGTATTCTAATGAGGTCTTTAAATTATTATTTTTTGTCCTCCCGTGTGTCCAGAGCAAGCCCAGTCCCACAATGCCTTGCTGCATTATTGGTGGCTCCCAAGATTTAAAGGTGGGCTGTCAGACACAGCAGAGATTCCTCTTGACTATTTCCCATTTGACTCATCTCAGCATTACCCAAGTTATCTTCAGTCCAGTCTGTTTGTGAAAGGTGGTGTGAGTTAGTGGAAAAGCCCTGGATTTGAAGGAGGTGTCTCTGGATTGAATCCTGACTCTGCTCCATTCTACATGGATAACCCTGGGCTAGATTACATAGTAAACTTGGGCATCATTTTTCTCACCTGTGAAATTAGTGCTTTGGGGTCAACGATCTGTTAGTTCTAAATCCTATGTTCTTATCCTGCCACAAGCAGGGGTGGGCTGGAGCTAACCTGTGCGGGCTCAAAGAGAAGGGAAAGCAAGTAGCATTTGTTAGCAGGCTTACTATATGCCAGGCACTCTTCTAAGTGCTTTACAAATATCTGGATTGATTCTCATAACAACCCTGTGGGATACATGCTATTATCATCCCCATTTTACAGTTGAGGAAACTGAGGCAGACAGGTTAATTAACTCACCCTGGGTCATTGTTGTTAGTCATTTTTTTTAGTCATGTTTCACTCTTCATGACCCCCTTTGGGGGTTTTATTGGCAAAGATACTGGAGAGGTTGGCTGTTTCCTTCTCCAGATCATTTTGAGACAAATAGGGTGAAATGCCTTGCTCAAGGTCACACAGCTAGTAAGTCTCTGAGGCCATACTTGAACTTAGAACTTCCTGATTCCAGGCCCTATCCATTGTGCCACCTAGCTGCTAGTTGTTAAATTTTCAGTGTATTTACACCTCAGGAATTCAGCAAATGCTACAAATTAAGGCTTGATTTATTCTTTTGTTAAGAAAATGATGGAGAAAAAACGTTAATTATGCAGATCAAACTTAAAAGGATGCCATGCATACATGATTTTTCGCCCCTTTGGAGATCTGCTTGCTTGTTAAATAATTACCAACACAACCCTGCATAAGTATGTTCAATGATGCTATAGACTGTTAAAAAGAATTCTGCATTGGGAACAGGTGCAAGAACAAGACTGAGATGAGTTTTAAGGACCTTTTCCTAAGGTGACATTTCAGCCTTGTTCTGTAATTCGAATCTAGGGCTTGCGGTCAGGCATGTGGCTTTCACAGCCATGCCTGGTAGAGCCTACCCAACTCAGTAACTGGAACACAAAATATTCAGGCTTGATTTAGGAGCCTCCTATGTGACATTAGGTGAGTCAGTTACCTTGTCTTCCTAAATAATTCCTTTGGACTGGAAATCTCCACATTCTACTAGGTGACAGCTTGCAAAGGTCCATGGAGCTATTCTTGCCTACCCTACCCATGAATCATCCAGTTTAAAAACATTAAAAATTAAATTAATTAATTTTAGATTAATTTTTAAAAGTGAATTAAATTTAAAAAATATTCAGGAAACAACTCTGTTGACTAGGTACCTGAACCAATCTAGTATTTAGGAGATCTGGGTTTTAATCCTGGCCTGAGTGACGAACCTTAAATGAATCACTTCATTTCTCTTAGCTTGGTTTCTTGTCTGTGAAACAAAGAGGCTAGCTTCGATCCTCCTCAGTTCTAATATCAAAAGAGTCTAACTATAAACTATTTTTTCTCCCTTGGTGATCACAACCCCCCTCCCCCAACTGTGATGGACTGAAGCATCCTGTGTTGTGTTACTGCTTTCATGGCTTTATCAGTTAATCCTGCTGGGTGGGGCTGGGAAGGCACACAGAACCAGTAGACTTTCTAACAGAGGCCAAACAATTTTGTAAACACCTGTCCTGCCTCACTAATATTGTACAGGACTTTAAAAAAAGGAGGGCAGGGTGTATCCCCTTTTTTTCAACTGATAATTAAGCCTTTGGAAATCTCCTGCCTCACCCTTTGATCTTGGAGGCCAGCCCAGAATATAGGGTTCATTTTACCTAGAGACCTGAGGCAACCTTCTGTTCCCCCCCGCCGCACATCGGTCGTCCATCACAAAGCACTGGGGCCAGTCAGTCCTGTCCCATGTGTGTTCCTCTTCCTTCACCTACACCTTAATGAGGTCCTGATTCTTCATGGAGTTGGCTTTCACAGCGCCACTTGGCCAACAGCCATGCATTAGAGTGAATTGTTTGTAGCCCTGACAGGGATCCTTTTCACACAGCCCTCGTGATGTTGGTGAGGGCTGGTGTCCACACTGGAAAAGAGAAATAAATTGTTAAACAATGGAAGGAAAATCAGGGAAGGGTGGGGAGCGAGCTTTCCGGATATTCATTTTTAAGGTGCTGTTGGTTAGGGGAGCTTACCCTTGGGAGAGATAAAAATACCAAATGAGGGAAGAAGGGACATGGGCCATGAAGATGAGGAAATGACCTAGAGGACGTACAGGCCCTAGGAGAAATGTGTCCCCCAGGGATGTCTCTGCAGAAAGAATGTGGTCTGCAGGTAGAACTCTGGATTGGATTTCTTGTCCAACTCTTACACAGATAATATTCAAGTAAGACACCATTATACAGTGCCTGTTAAGAGGCACATAATGGATTTGCTTATACTGTAAGTCTTACCCTAGTGGAAATCCCTTAAATGTGTTTAATTGTCTTATTCCCCAACCCCTGTGCAGTAGTATTGTAGCATGTAGAACAGCTGTAGCCATTCTAATGTTATTATATCTTGGATTGGAGCCCATTGTTTTTTGTTCACTTCTCAGTCATGTCTCATTCTTCATGACCCCATTTGGGATATTCTTGGCAACAATGCTGAATTGGTTTGCCATTTCCTTCTCCAGCTTGTTTTGCAGATGAGGAAACTGAGATAAACAGGGTTAAGTGACTTACTCAGGGTCACACAGCTAGTTAAGAGTCTGAAGGAAGATTTGAAGTCAGGTCTTCCTGACCCCAGGCTGGATACTCTATCCAGTGAGCCACTGGCTGCCCTATGGAAGCCACTGATCCTCTGAAGAACAGAAACTGCCCTGACATTTGTTATCTTGTTTTCTCATACCAAGCTTTTAAAGATAACCGAAGTTCCACTTAGTAGAAGTACTAAGGAGATGGGATTCACATGATAAAGAGAGACAACTCACATGATAAAATTGTTATGGGATGTAATCACATTGGGAAGGAACTAGCAGGACTTGGGGGAAGGGAAGAGTTGGGAGGAACTTGGAAAGAGTGAAATGAAAAGGACATTAGAAATGGTCTCTCTGTTTATAATGTTTCTTTTTCTTTTCTTATTGTGCATTTAAGTCTAAAATAAAAAAGGAACGATCTCACCCCCATCCCTGTTGTACAGTAAGAGAACAAGCCAAGAAAGTTTCAATGACTTGCCCAAGGTCACAACAAGCTGGGTGAGGATTTGAACACGGATCCTCCTACTTTTTAAAAACCCCAGGCCATTTCCATTTTACCCTGCTGGCTTCATGTTGTTTAAAATGCATTGATTCATGAGGGAGCATGTCCTACTGAACAGATCACACGCTAATGCTGACCCCCAGTGTGGCCTCGTCAGATGTGACCAGTGTTAGAAAGACACTGTAGATGGGATTCTTGTGTGAGCACCATAGAAGCCTGTGATGGTGTGAGCACCCGACAGGTTCTCCTGCTGAGTCTCTCCGACCTTGACGGCACAAAGCTGGGGGTACTTGCTGCCTCAGACTAAACCTTCTCTGTGAAGCTGTGTAGTCTGTGCTATGTGTGACCTCTGTCATTCAGACCTGAGTGGAAGGTGCCCTCCTGTCATTCTGCTCCTGGCCCATCGAGGATACAGCAGTCGTCTGCCCTGATTAAGAGGGGTTGTCGTTTCCTGCTTATCAGAGCATCAGTGCGTGAAGTGTTGGTGATTAATATCAGCCGTAATAATCTCTTCTATTATCTGCATGGGCAGCTCCTTGAAATAATTTGGCCTGCAATCAGGACTCAATTGGTTTGGGTGGGGAGAGCTCATTTCCTCTGGTGATGCTCTTCCTGCTAGATTGGGGGTGGGGGAGGTGGGAGCTGGAGCAGCTGGGTGATTGCTGAGCTGGCTTTAAGTTGGCAGTGGATTTTCAACGATAATGATTAGTCTACTAAGGGATCAATCATCTGCCTGGTAGGACCTAAAAGAGAGAAGCCAGGCCCAGATTTCAGAGAAGAGGCTTGTTTTTAAAACTTATAATGTGCATTTATTAGTGAGAAATCTATCAGAGAAACTGCTGAGATGAAAAAGGTCAACCAGGTTTTGTTTCAACAGACCATTTGGCTTTGGTTTTGAATGAGGAAACTTTTTAGCAATGCTGAACATTGGCAAGTTGCAAACACTGCCCCCTAGGCAGAGACTCCCCAGCAATATCAAGGTCCTTCCAGAGATCAGGGCATAGGTGGTAAACAAGGTCGCAGGGTAGCTGAGGGTCAAGGCAGATTCCTCCACCAAAGTCCTTTTCTCATGCCTCATCCTGGCACAGCCTTGGCCCTGAATTCCCAAAGGCCCTGTCAGTGAAGCATGAACTCTGGGAGAGCCTATTAACCATCAAGGTTATCAAGTTTCAATCATGTCCCTTGAAATGAACAGTAGGTCTATTTTCCAAGAATGAACCTAGCTAACTTTGGAGATTCTCATTACACAGGGTGATCATTCACACCAACTTTCAAGACCTCGCAGCCAGATAGTATAATGGGTAGAGTTCTGAACATGGAGTCAAAAAGACCTGAGTTCAAATCCTGCCTGAGACACTTTGTAGCTAGCTGTGTGTGATCCTGGGCAATGATTCAACCTTCCTTGGTCTTGGTTTCCCCATCTGTAAAAGGGGTTTGATAATAACATCCATATCATAGGGCTACTGGCAGGATCAAATGAGAAGATGTATGGCAAGTGTTTTGCAAACCTTAAAATGACATAAATGGTTGCTGTTGCTATTCTTAATAGCCTTAAATAGATTTAAATAAATTCTTAAATTTTACAAGGAGTTGTGACTTCCATTGATAGAGGACAGCCTGCTTGTTGCCAAAATTATAGATCCTCAAAGTGTTAGAACAAGTCACAATCAGGGAATAGCATAAGTCATTGGCATCCTCTGGATATGAGTCTTGTGAAGGGTAGGGATGTTTCTTATCCTAACTGCACCTCTCCTCAAATCCTGGCACAGTTCTCTGTTGATTCTCATTTTTCCTGATGTGGGAGAAAAGGAAAATTTCAAGAACCATTGGATGATGGGCAATTTATCCCCAGGACAGACAGAATTTAGAGTCAGAGGCATGAGTTTGAATCCCAGGTTTGCTACACAATACCCATATGACCTTGGGAAACTCAATTTCTGTGGGCCTCAGTTTCCCATCACTATAAGGAAGGGACTTCTGACCAAGATAGCTACCTGAATAGAGGCAATCAGATCATACTCCATCAAAAACTTAAAAACTGCTTCAGTTTAAATAGTAATCATAGCATACAATGAAAAGTTGCGGTCATAATTGGGCTTTGTGAGAAGAAAAGTGTTCAGAAATGTGGAGTAGGAGGAGCCAGCATCAATTAAACCTCACTCTTATTTGAACTACTCAACGTACATATATACAGAAACCCAAACAGTTTGCAGCAGAAATACATCACACTCAACAAGGAAATAAATTAAGGAGTTAAGAGGGAGGATAATACTTGGGAGGGAATAATCAAAAGCAAAACAAACTTCCTGATCCAGAAGGAGGAATTAGAGAGAAAAGAAGAGAACAGGAATGGCTGCATGAATTGTGGTATATGAATGGAATGAATTCTTGTTGCACCACAAGAAATGATGAAAGGGACATTTTTTTTTTCAGAGAATCTTGGGTAGTCTGAACTGAGGCAAAGTGGGGTGGGCAGAACCAGGAGAACAGTTTATTTAAGACCAAGAACATTGTAAAGAAAAACAGTTTTGAAAGATTTAAGAACTCTGATCAATGCAATGATCAGCCATGTCTCCAGAGGACCAAAGGTGAAACATAGTGCTCATCTCTTGCTGGATGGGTGAGGTGATGGACCCAAAGTATAGAAAGAGAAAGAGATTTTTGAATTTTTGAATGTATTCAACTTTATAGATTTCTTTTGTTCAACTCTACCTATTTCTTACAAGGATTTTTCTTCTTTTTTATTGAAGAGCTGCAGGAAGGGAGAAAAGGCTCAGTTAGCAATTGTTATCCCAAAAAAGGAAGTCAATGAAATGGTAGGGTTTTTTTTTTAATGTACCAAAAAGAACAGAAAGAAATTCAGAAGGAAGCAGGGCAATTCTAAAGATAATGCATGGAATGTATATCTTCTTTTTTTTTTTTTAAGCAAGCTGTATGAAGTGGAGATTCACAGTTTGACATACAATCCTCTTAATGTTCCACTATATATATGGAAATATCTTTTTATTGCTTTTAGGTTCATAATAAAAATTAACAAGTATTAATAAAATAAAATGAAAGAGTTGGATCAGAGAACCTTAAAGGATGCTTCCAGCTCTAAATCTATGATCCTATGAATCAGAGGACGTAGAAATCACCTTGATGGCCATCAGATTCATCTCATTTTGCAGATGAAGAAACCAAAGCCCATGGAGATAAAATGAATGACTTGTGATCACACAGTAGTTTAGCTGGTAACAGAGCCATGACTAAAACCCAGGCTTTCTCTTTGACAATGGGTTTGTTCAAAGAGGTGATTGATGAAATACATTTTGTTTTCTAAACATTAGCCAACTAAAAATGTTAGTGTTTCTCTGTTATGAAATTTATAGACTGTGCAAGCTTTGGAGGTATATGTTTGTGTATGCATATGTGTATGGGGTTGAGGTTATCTAAGTGACCTACCAGAGTGGGAGGGAGGAAAGGGGAGAGAGAGTGGGAGAGAGAGCGGGGGGGGGGGGAAGAGAAAGAGCGTGTGCGCACACACGCACCCAGCTTGCCAGTTTAGTTCTCAACTTGAGTTCAAGTTGATGCCTAATAATGGTATATTAATGGCTGCTCAATTAATATTAGTTGAATAATATAGCTTTCAGTCTGAAAATTGAGCAATGCCTCATGAGTTAACTTCATAGCTTGCAATTATTCTATAAGTTACTTTGGGAAAATGTTCATCCATTTCTATTTGTCTAATTCCTATGCTAATGAGAAAAAAGGACAGTTTAAAGACATCTAGCCTCTGACACCACCATATTTATAACTTGTTGCAATGACAGATAAAGGGATTTCAGAACCTAAAAAAGGTTGGTCCCTAGAATCTGCTTTTCCTTTCTAGTCCTGAGGAATTCAGGAAGACTCAAAGAGGTAAAATTCAAGAAGTTTTTGCTAAGTATATATGTGATGTTCACGGTGCTATGACAGGCACTGAGCATACGGAGATAAAGTCCCTGCCCTCAAGGAGCTTATATTCTACTGGAGGCTAGGGGATAAATAAGTAAATGCACATAAATATATCTGTTATGCAAGAAAATAGAAGATAATCTAAAGAAGGAACAATGGAGAGAGAATACTAACAAAGAGGGAGAGCAGGAAAGGTTTTCAAGAGGAGGGAGTACCTGAGTCCAGGCTTGAAGAAAGCCTACTTAAATGGAATTACTCTGGGTATGTATAGTAGTAGTAATAGTAGTAGTGGTGGTGGTGGTGGTGGTGGTAGTCATTGTCATATAAAATAGATGTGAAAAGGATAGACAGAAATCAGACTGGGAAGAGGTTTAAATGCTGGGCTGAGGAGTTAGTTTGATCCTTGATATGATGAGAGCCACTATGGATTCTTGAATATGGAGAACGGCATGATGGGACATGTGCTTTAAAAGATTGTTGTGGCAACAGTGTATAGACTGAATTGGAGAGGGAACTGAAACAGGAGAACTAATATAATAGTGATTGCCATCATCCAAGTGGAATGTGATGTGGGCTTCAGCCATGTAAGTAGAGAGAAGAGGGAAGGTGCAAAAGGTATTATAAAGGAAGACTCCCCAAGCCTGGGTAATTAGTTGGATTGGGGAGAGGGATGAAGAAAAGTAAAGAACCTAATTTCATTTCAAGAAGCATTTATTAAGCACCTATTCTATACCCAATACTGTCCTAAGCACTGGGGACACACCAAAAAAAGAAAAAAGCAGTCCCCCTCCTCCTCTGCAGAAGCATTTTTGTGAGTTAGACAGAATAGGCTATATAATTATCCCCACTTTGCATATTTGGAAACTGAAAAGACCAGATCATATGGTATAAAGTTCTGTATGGGTTACAAAATATTTCTGGGGCTCAAGGCAGCCATTTGGAATAAGACCAAAAAGTCAAAAAAGGAAGAAAGGAAGAGGAGGAAGGGAAGGAGGGAGGGAGGAAGGAAGAAAGGATGAGAGAGAAAAAGAAAGAAAAGAAGGAAGAAAGAAAGAGAGAAGCAAGTAAGATGGTTTATTGGAGTACAGATATCCACATTCTCATTTCAACAAACATTTATTTCTTTCCTCCTCGAATTCAGCACTCCACACTCATTTAATGCAGTTTCCAAGGCAGCAAGAACTCCCAAAGACTGCAATATTATTTTCCATTGTTTTATTTGCAGTTTGTCAAAATTTGATACCTCCTGTGCTGCCTGCAATCTGACTGGAATTCCATGATCACCTCTTTTCTCTCACCAGCAAGTCCTAGGGTTTCACTCATTGGTATCTCTTCCTCCCACCACTATCTTTCTATTCTCCCTTTGACCTGAAACTCTTCCCATGTAGCTTTGTTTGTGGTGAGAACTAAGGATGATTCCCTTTCCTCTGACCCTGTTCCCTGAAATCAGCATATAACCTTCCTATAGGATTTTTAAGAATTTTTTTACACTACCAACCACTAGAGGGGAACATACTTGAGTTTAAAATAATTAAGGAAATAGTTACAGAAGCCTTAGCAATTCCTGCATTTGCCATGACCAAAATATGTGTGTGTACATATACATGTATGTATACATCCATATACACACATAATCTGCCTTCAGACTCCATCATGTTTCAATCTGGAGATGGCTAGCAAGTTTCATCATGAGTTCTCTGGAATTGTGGTTAGTCTTTGTGTTGCTTAGAGTTACTAAGTCTTTCAAAGTTATCTTTACAATATTGTTATTATAGACATTATTCTCATGGTTCTGCTCACTTCTCATCAGTTCATACAGGTCTTCCGAAGGTTTTTCTTAAACCATCCCCTTTATCATTTCTTATAGCACAATATTATTTCATCACATTTGTATACCTTACCTTGTTCAGCCATTCTCCAGTTGATGGGAATGCTCTCAATTTCTAGCTCTTTGTCATCACAAAAAGAACTACTATAAATATATTTTGTACATATGAGTCATTTTCCTCTTTGGTCATGGAGTTGGAGGGTTAGGCTAGGTCAAAGGCTATTTACAGTTTAATCGATTTGGGGGGCATAGTTTCAAATTATAGAATGACTGGACCAGTTCACAACTCTACCAACATTGCATTGATGTACGTACCTTCCCCCAGTGCCTCTTTGTTGTTGTTCAATTATCTGAGTTGTGTCTGACTAAATGCCTACTAGATATCTCAAACTGTATGTCTTGTGGTAGTGTTGTTCAGTTATTTCAGTCGTTTCTGACTCTTCATGACTCCCTTTGGGGTTTTCTTGTCTAAAATACTGGAGCAATTTGCCATTTCCTTCTCTAGCTCATTTTTCAGATAAGGACACTGAGGCAAACAGGGTTAAGTGACTTGCCCAGGGTCACACAGCTAGACCATGTCTGAGGCTGGATTTTAACTCAGATGAGTCTTCCTGTCTCCAAGCCTGGCAGTCTGTCTACTGTGCCATCTAGCTGCCCACAGCCCCTAAAACATTTGTCATTTTCCATTTTTGTCAAATTTGCCCTGTTGGGTGTGAGGCTGTACCTCAGAGTTGTTTTAATTTCCTTTTCTCAAGGTATTAGTGATTTAGTACATTTTTATATGGCTATGGATAGCTTGGCTTTTTTCTTCTGAAAACTGACTATTCATATCCCCCTAGACTATTTATCATTTGAGTTGCTGCAGCCTCTCTGTCCCGTTTCATTTTCCTGCAGCAAACTCACTATCTATAATGCCCAAAAACTTATTCACCACATGCCTACTATGCAATATGGGGAAAGTACTGCAACACCTGATTCTGCCTTTTATATTGTCTGGCCTCTACACTAGGCTGCCTTTAGATCCACATCCAGGCCCAGTTCTTTCTAAAAACCTCTGATCTGTAGTGCTGAAGCATATTACATCACTGTCCTTCAGCTTGGGTTTTCCATGTCTGCTTCCTGAGTCTGTTCAAATGCCTTGGTAGATTCCCCTTCAGGCCCCTTGAGCAAAATAGTTTAGACAATGATGGTGATGCTGACAATGATAGCCAGCATTTCACAGTGCTTTAAGGTTCACAGAGCAGTTTACAGATAGTATCCCATTTTATACAACAAGCCTGTGAGGTGTTAGTATTATCCTCATTTTTTTTTCAGATCAGGAAACTGAGACAGACAAGAGTTAAGGTACTTGCCCAGGGTCATACTGCTAGGAAGTATCTGAAGACAAATTTGAACTCAGACCTACCTGACTCCAGTCCAGTGCCCTCTGTCCATCATGGCAGCTAATATTTATATAGCCCTTCAAGGTTTTCAAAGTACTGTGTTTGTGTGTATGTGTGTGTCTAGATATCTATCTAGGTGAACACATATATGTCATTCGATCCTAACAACAACCCAGTGAGGAAAATTCTATTTTCCTTACTTTATAGATGAGAAAATTGAGGTCATCAAGACTAAGTAATTTGGGCAGCTAGGTGGCACAGTGAATAGAGCACCATCCCTGGAGTCAGGAAGACCTGAGTTCAAATCCAACTTCAGACACTTAACACAAAACTAGTCATATGACCTTGAGCAAGTGTAATGTAATGCCAAAAGAAGGCAACTTCCCAGGTTCAAAATACCAGCATAGGTGCTCTCTATTTTATTTAGTGACAAACCAAGAACAGAGAAGATCAAAACATGACATCATTCAAAATACAGTATTTACTAAGTATGATTAAATAATCTCCAAGTACTACCCCACCCCAGGACCTTCCAATCATTCAATCAATCACAAAGTCTCTGTTCTAAATACTTCTCCACCCCTAGGCTATACCTTAATTAAGTCCACCACAAAGCCCCTCTTCTCAAATGTAGATTAGTTTCCAAACATAAGGTCAAAAGTTCCCCACCCCTGGATCACAATTGAATCTACCCCAGAGTTACATCAAGTTTAAACACAGCACTTAATACCCAAATGGAGGTCTTTTCTTCATCTTGACACGAGGCAAGTTCTCAGCAATCTTAGTTCCTGGGGAGACAAGGCTTAGCAAAGCCCCAAGATACATTGCCAGTCCCTTCATGAATTTATCCTCTGTCTGTAGAACAGTCCTAGAACCCCTGAACACATTAGCAAAGCCCTCTCCCAGGATTTCTGTAAACATACAACAAGAAAATCCTTCTTCAGGGCTTCTGAACCAACAGAAAGGCTCCCAGACCCCTGCAACAACAGCACTGTCCCTCACCAGTGGACAGTATTCACTCTGTCTGCAGGACAGTCTCCAGACCCCTGCAACAACAGTACTGTCCCTCACCAGTGGACAGTATTCACTCTCTGTCTGCAGGACAGTCGCAGGCCTTCTTAGCGAACAGCCAGGTTCCAGGACTTCTTCAACAAAAGGACAGTCTTTCACCAGTGGACAAATCTGGCAAAATAACATCAAAACAGACAGACAAAGTACCAGCAAAACAGCCATGTCTCCTCAGTCCTTGGCAGCTCAGGGGGCAGGTCTCAAAAGTCCAGGGCAATTCAAAGCGGCCACCAGCAATTCTCTTAGTCTCTCTCTCTCCACGAGGTGCTGCTTCCAAAAAAATCTTCCGCCTCTCTCCTGTCTCTCCAAATCTACATCACCAGCTCCTCCCACTTCAGGACTTTCTTTTCACATCAACAAGCCCATCCCACAGGTGGGATTAACAAACTCTGGGTTTTAATACAATCAATTTGAAAACCAAGCCAATACAGGGGAATCTTTAATTGCCATTACTATCACAGCAAGTCACTTAACCCCAATTGCCCTACCTTCCCCCCTCCAAAAAGTAAAAAATAAAAAGGACTATATTATTTTCCCAGTATTGCATAGTTATATACTTATGTATGAGGTGTGCTCTGAGCCCAGAACAAGACAGTTAGATAGAGTGATAGACTTGGAGTCAGAAAAACCTGAGTTTGAATTTGGCCTCAAACACTTACTAGCTGTGTGAAGCTGGGCAGGTCACTTAATATTTCTCAATCTCAGTTTCTTTGCCTGTAAAATGGGGGTGATTGAAATCTGCGGGGGTGGAATCACGATGGCAGAGTAGAAACAGGACCTCTGAGGCTTTGGCTCTCACCACCTCCAATAAATATAAAAGGGGACTCTGAACAAACGTTGGAGCTGCAGAACCCACAAAATGACACAGAGAAGCTAACCTCCTGCTGAGGATAGCCCGGCAGGCATAGGCCAGTGCAGCACTCTGGGAGCCAAGCCCAGCTCCACCCCAAGGTTTTAGCCCCAGGGCAGGCCTGACCAACCACCAGCTGGAGGGACTCTGGATCACCAGCAGCTGTGGTGGTCCAAAATTATCAACACATAGATGCTAAGGACAAAGTGAGAGATCAGTGCAGTGTGGACTTTGGGAACCAGTAGTTGGGAGTGTATGGGCTTTTGCCACTGGGGCAAGAAGCCACTGAGGTCTGCAGTTCAGGCACTGCCATGTGGCAGCTTCAGCTCCTGGCCTCCAGAGTGTAGGGGGACCAAGCAACCAGTCTGAGGGGTATTGCTCTTGCTTTAACCTGCTTGGATCTGGATTGTGGTCTAGGGTAGAGGTCCTGAGGTGTGTGA
Source organism: Petaurus breviceps papuanus (assembly GCF_028583685.1). Taxonomy (NCBI): domain Eukaryota; kingdom Metazoa; phylum Chordata; class Mammalia; order Diprotodontia; family Petauridae; genus Petaurus; species Petaurus breviceps. Next base: position 14,670,488 of record NW_027185876.1, read on the forward strand.
CCAGCTTGCCAGAACATGAAGAGACCTCAGAGAGGGCACCCAACTAATACCTCTGACAGCTGAGAAAACCCCAGCATTTGGGACGAAAGCTCCCCTGTCTGGTGGCAGAGTCCTACTGTGGCAAAAAGCCCAAAAGTCAAGTAATTGAGTGGCAACATGACCAGACAAAGGAAGCAAAACAAACAGAAGAATCCAATATTAGACTCCTATTTTGGGGACAAAAAGGATCAAAGCATGGAACAGGAGGAAGACAGTGAAGTCAGACCTCCTGCACCAAAAGCTTCAAAGGAAAATATGAGCTGGTTACAGGCCATAGAGGACCTTAAGAAGCAGATAAGAGAAGTGGAGGAAAAATTTGGAAGAGAAATGAGAACGATGCAAGAAAATTACTAAATGAGAGTCAACAGCCTGACTGAAGAAAATAACACCTTAAAAAATAGACTAACTAAAATGGCAAATGAGGCTCAAAAAGGCAATGAGGAAAAGAATGCCTTAAAAAGTCGAATTTGCCAGATGGAAAAAGAATATCAAAAGCTCACTGAGGAGAATCATTCCTTCAAAATTAGATTGGAGCAAATGTAACCTAATAACTTTATGAGAAATCAAGATGCTGTTAAACAGATCCAAACAAATGAAAGAATAGAAGGCAATGTGAAATATCTCATTGGAAAAACCACTGACCTGGAAAATAGATCCAGGAGATTTAGTTTAAAAAATATTGGACTACATAAAAGCCATGATAAAAGAAAGAACCTAGAAATCATCCTCCAAGAAATTCTCAAGGAAAACTGCACTGATGTTTTAGAACCAGAAGGCAAAATAGAGATTGAAAGAATCCACCGATCACCTCCTGAAAAAGATCCCAAAAAGAAAACTCCTAGGAATATTATAGCCAGGTTCCTAAATTCCCAGATCAAGGAGAAAATATTATAAGCAGCCAAGAAGAAACAATTTGAATATTGTGGAAACACAATCAGGATAACTTAGGATCTGACAGCTTCTACACTGAGGGATCGAAGGGCTTGGAATATGACATTCCAAAGGGCAAAGGAGCTGGGATTAAAACCAAGAATCACCTACCCAGCAAAACTGAGTGTCATGTTTCAGGGGAAAATATGGTCATTCAGTGGAATAGAGGACTTTCAAGCATTCTTGCTGAAAAACCCAGAGTTGAATATAAAATTTGACATTCAGATGCAAGAAGCAAGAGAAGCATGAAAAGGTAAACAGGGAAAAGAAATCATAAGGAACTTATCAAAGTTGAATCATTAACATTCCTACATGGAAAAATGATAATTATAACTGATGAAACTTTTTTCAGTATGAAAATAGTTGAAGGGAATATGTATATATATACATATATACACACACACACATACATATATGTCTATATCGGAGGGTATAGGGGTGTATGAATACATATGTGAATGTGTGTATATATGTTTATAGGTATACATAGATAGAGGGCACAGGACCAATTTAATACGAAGGGATGATACTTAAAAGGTGAAATTAAGAGGTGAGAGAGGAATATAATGAGAGGAGATAGGGAGAGATGGAATGGAGTAAACTATCTCATATAGAAGAGGCAAGGGAAAATGGTTACAATGAAGAAGAATAGGAAGGCAAAAGGGAATGGGTCAACCTTATTCTCATTGAGTTTGGCTCAGGGAGGGAATGAAATACACACTAAATAGGGTATCTCACCCTACAGGAGAGTAGGGGGGAAGGGGATAAGAGGGGTGATGATGGAAGGGAGGGCAGGTTGGGGGGAGGGAAGTTGGAAGCACCCACTTTTGAAAAGGGATGGGATCAAAGTAGAGAATAGAACAAATGGGAGGTGGGATAGGAAGGAGGGAAATATAGTCAGTCTTTTACAATATATCTATTATGTTAATATTTTGCATTAGCTACACATGTACAACCTATACTGAACTGCTTATCTTCCCAGTAAGGGTGGGTGACAAGGGAGGAAGAGAATGAATCTGGAATTCAAAGTTTTAAAATCAAGTGTTTAAAAAATATATATATATATATTATTGTTAATACTATTTTACATATAATTGGGAAATAAGATATACAGGCCCTGGGGCATAGAGATCCACCATGCCCCACTGGAAAAGTTGAAGGGGGTATGGGAGAAGATATTGGAGAGAGCAAATTGGAGGAGGGGATATCCTGTGGGACTGCTATTTTGGGAAGGTGGGTAGGGAAAAACGGGGAGAAAATTTGTAACTCAAAATCTGGCAGAAATGAATGATGTAAATCAGAAGTTAATAAAGCATTTGAAAAATGAAAAAAACAATTTAAAAAAGAAAGTTAAAAAATGGGGGTGATTATAGTACCTACATCCCGAGGTTGTTCTGGGGATGAGAGAGCCTATGTTTAGAGCTCTGCAAACCTTAAAGCGCTATATAAATGCTTGCTATTTTTATTGTTGTTCTCATTGAATGATAACCCTTCTCCATGCCCCTTCTGCCTCCTATAATGACAGTGGCTCCCAGGTAGCTGGTAGAGCTTGAGGACATTCCACACCTTTTTCTGTTCTCCCTGTTCCCCTGTGGTCTCTGATGATTGATTGCACTAGCCTGAAGGCAAGGCCTAGAGCTTAGTGAAAGAAAAAAAGTGGAGAATCCCAGGGATACAACCCCTGTGAGTCATGAAATAGATATGTACAATTTGGCCTCCCACAAAAAATGGCTAATAGATGCATCTTTGCCTTTAGTGATGCACAGGGAAGACCAAAGGGGTCTGTGCCTACATGAACCAGTAAATGGTTTGAAGAAACAGGTCTGTGTGACATCAGCTAAGGGGCTCAAAGTTCTAACCCTTCTTCCTTTCTAACACCCCCATTTTAACTAAATTGCTTCTAATTGGCATTCCCAAGAGCTTTGGGTCTCTACCCACAACTGAGTGTCACTGACCACTCAGCTCCTAGCTCTAAAAATATCAAAGTCACCACTGTCTGCCTGGGCCTAACAGCCTCAAGCCCACAAATACCTTGTTCTTCTTGTAGAAAATGGTCTTTAGATGGGAAACTTGATCCAGGTTGCCAAGCTCTGCAAAGCAAAATGAAATCAAGAGACAGAAAGAGACAGAGACAGAGAAAGACAGAGAGAGGGAAAAGAAAGGGAGAGAGACATACACAGAGGAGGGGCAGGGAGGTGCAGAGGCAGAGTGAGATAGAAAAACAGAGAGATGGACGGAAGGAGGGAGAAGGAGACAAGAGAAACAGAAAGATGGACAGAAGGAGGGAGAGAGACAGGTAGAGACAGATGTGGAAGGAGGAGAAAGAGACAGAGGTAGAGATACACGAAGAGATAAAGAGGGGAGGGAGGGATAGAGAAGAGGAATGAGAAAGAGACTACAGCATTAGGACCACCTGGGGTGGAGAGGCTACCTTCCAGCATCACCTGATTTGACTCTCTTTGTCACCCCACTTACTCATCTCCATTTGCTCTTGGCTCTTTTCAAAGCTTTAAAGTTCTAGCTTTCAAAGGTGTCTGTGAATATGGAAAAATGAGACCCTGATCCACTATGACCCAGAGGACTTAAAACGGGTATTAATAGAAACTTTGTAAAGTCAACTTTTCCTGAAAACCTGGCCTATTAAATACGAAACAACAGACACAAGCTCTTGATCTGAATGGTTTTGCTTTAAACATTCAAGCTCAAAAGTGAGGCCAAAGGCAGCCACCAGGAGCCAGAGTCTCCATCCAGACATTGGACAGCCCAGCGAGCGTGAGCAGCAGAGTTTCCAAAGCCCGTGTTCGATCCTGGGGCCACATCCATGTCAGGATGAGGAGAAAAATGGCCAAGAATAGTGTGGGATAGGAAGCAGGTAGCCATTCTGTTATGCAAAAAGCTAAGGGCATCCATTCAGCATTCACATGCAGGAAGACATGTATGAAACACGTTCCTGTATTCTTTTAATTCAGATAGAAGTTTAGTATGGTTTAAAGAATCCATAGCATAAATGCCTTTGCATTAAGGAGGAGAAGCCGGAGCATAGGATCAGTTGAACCCACTTTGTACTGAATGTTCACACTTGGGCAATCTGAACTAATGCTGGGGGAAAAAATGTAGCTAATGCAAACATGTTACCACTACATAAAAAATGTCCTGTATCAAAGCTTAGCATCTTTCCTCTGTCACCACCAAAGGGCACCATGGGAGCTTCTCTCCACAAAACTGATCTCCAGAAGGTTACAGATTTAGCAATTAAAGTGTCTTCTATGTGTCAAACACTGTGCCTAGGCACTGGGGACACAAAGACAAAACAGACAGTCCCTGCCCTCAAGAGACTTACATTTTCCTGAGCTAACACAAAGAAAGAGTGAGTTTTGGGTGGGTGGGAGAAGACTAAAAACTGGGGCAATCAGTTTTTTTTTCTTCAGGAAAGCTCTCTTTAAGGAAGAAAAATATAAATATATTTTGAAAAACATGTTGTTTTTTTTTTTTTTTCTGTGCCATAAGTGGTCTTTCCTCTGAGTTCCATGTAGACTATTTTCCCTTGCCAGGGCAGGGAGTTTCAGTGACCTGCTTTTGTATTTAAAATTTATTTAAAATGAGGTGGTGGGGATGGTAATCAATGCTAAGAGGAAATGTAAAAAGTCAGGGTGGGGTAGTGGGAATTGGAGTTGGAGGAGCTGAGTCTGAAGGCCAGCTCTGCTGCTTACTACCCAAGTGACCTTGGGCAGGTCATTTAACTTCTCTCAGACTTGGTTTCTTGAACTGTAAAATGGTAAGGTTTGGACTCTGTCACTTCTAATGTCTCCTGTCTTTTTGGTTCTAAGTCATGTGATCCGATCCTATGAGGCCAAGGAAACAGGATATTTCCTGGCCCTTTCCACTCCACCTTCATATCAGCTGTAAGAAAAGTGAGTACATGGGAGAGCCCCTAGGTACCACCTGTTCAGAGGCATCAGGTGGAGGTGAGAGTCAGGTACCAAACCTAATAATTAGGGCCCTGAACTTCTAATTGAGAAGTGGAGAACATCTGTGGTCATTAAGAATTTAAGGCTGCTAGGTAACTGGGCCTGGAGTCAGGAAGGCTTGTCTTTGTGAGTTCAAATCTGACCTCAGACACATACAAACTGTGTGACCCTGGGCAAGTCACTTCACCCTGTTTGCCTCAGTTTCCAAATGAGTTGAAGAAGGAAATAGAAAATCACTCCAATATCTCTGCCAAAAAAACTCCAAATTGAACTGAATTCTTGGAGCAGCTAGATGAATGGTCTCTTGTTGGGACTTTGCTCCTGTTTGACTTTGGGTAGCAAAGCCATTCATAAGCTTTGAAGTAGAGTCTCATTCTTAAGATTCCTTTCTTTGGCTTTATGTACATAAATGTACATGATTGATGAGTGATGAAGTAACATGTCCAGAGTCCCCAGAGCACAGCCTTCTGTTCGTGTCTGAGAAGTCCTTGCCAAAGCTGGGTCCCAGCACTATGGTCTTCTCCATTCATTGAGTGATACATTTGTTAAAATCCGTTTTAAAAGTTCTGAGGGAGGAGAGAGAGCTTTGAGTTTCATCTCTACCACTTAATTACTATGTGGCCTAGGTAAATTTACTTATTAACCTCCCGGAACCTCAGCTTCCTCATCTGTGAAATAGGGACAAAAGTAGTCACACCTTACAGGGCTGTTGTAGGGAGTAAATGAGAAAAAGTACGTGAAAAAGTGAGCAAAGTGACAGAGTGGATAGAGCACCGGGCCGGCGGTCAGGAAGGCCTGAGTTCAAATGTGACCTCAAACATTTACTAGTTGTGTAACCCTGGGCAAGTCACCTAACCCTGTTTGCCTCAGTTTCCTCATCTGTAAAATGAGTTGAAGAAGGAAATATCAAACCACTCCAGTATCTTTGCCAAGAAAATCCCAAATGGGGTCAGACATGACAGAAATGACTAAACAGCAACAACAATATGAAAAGTGTATTTTAAACCTCAGGTAAGCACTTCTAATTATCATTCCGGTGCAGAACAGATACCCAGGTGATCAACAGATGGATCAACATTTATTTGTATGCAGTGTCTTTCATTTTCATTGGATGGTTGAACTTCTTGGCTCTGTGATGTTGTCTTTGTAATGTCTGGACCACAGAAATGTAATTGGAAGCTTCCTTCCTTCTTTCCTCCTTCCCTCCCTCCCTCTCTTCCTTCCTTCCTTCCTCCCTCTCTTCCTTCCTTCCTTTCTTTCATCTTCTCTTTCTCCCTTCCTTTCCCTTCTATCCCTTCCCTTCCTTCCTTCTTTCCTTCCTTCCTTCCTTCCTTCCTTCCTTCCTTCCTTCCTTCCTTC
>NW_027185876.1:14676793-14702492 GCF_028583685.1 Petaurus breviceps papuanus
CCTTCCTTCCTTCCTTCCTTCCTTCCTTCCTTCCTTCCTTCCTTCCTCTCTTTCTCTCTTTCTCCCTTCCCTTCTATCCCTTCCTTCCCTTCCTCTCTCCCTCCCTCCCTCCCTTCCTTCCTTCCTTCCTACCTTCCTTCCTTCCTCTCTTTTTTAGTTCTCTCTTTTTTTAATTCTTTTTTATGACCACACATGTATCTTGGGTATTTCCATGATGTGAAACAAATGGACCTTTGACCATGGACAGTCAGGTCTTTGTTAGTGTTTGTCTTTCTTGTTAGTTTCTCTCACTTCTGCCAGTGAGCCCTTTCCCACTTTGCCTTTTCCCCACCATTGTGACTGAGCTATGGGGTCTCCCCCTTCTTCACTTGTTCTTCTCCTCTGTCTCCTAGAGTCAAGCTATGCGGATTGTGCGGACGGTGGGCCAAGCCTTCGAGGTGTGCCACAAGCTGAGCCTACAGCACACACAACAGAATGCAGATGGACAGGAGGATGGAGAGAGTGAAAAGAACAGTGATAACTCTGGGGATCCAGGTAGGCTGCTCCTCCCCCTCCTCTGCCACCTCTGTGAATGCCGGCATGGGTATTCAAGCCTGGTCAGGCACGGAATGAGCCATGCAAGTGATTTAGTAACTCACTTTTTTCACAGCTGAACAATCAGAATCCCTTCCAGGGAGCAATCCTTCTTTGGGACTGCCATTGCCACCCTGCCCCACAGTCCTAACCATCCCACTTGTCCTTGCAGCTGTACAGTTTGCCACTAGAGAAACCCCTTCCTCTATCTGAGTCTCAATTTACTCATCTACAAAATGTAAATGGGAGGTTGGACGAGATGACCTCCAAGACCACATCTCTTTTTCAGTCTCATGATCTTAGATCAGGGGACTCCTGCCTCTCTGAGGGGAAACGTGGCCAGCTTTCATTTATTCACTGCCTCAGGGCAGAGGATGGTGAATGACATTCGTGACTGCCTGGAGGTCAGGATGTTCCACTTCCAAGCTACTGTGGTGTAAAGTGGTTGGACTGATCCCAACAATTTGTTTCCCTTGGTTGTAAAAAAAGTTTTATTTTTATATTCCAAGATAAAACAAATACTCAGTTGAATATGGAAATAAATTACTAGAAAACACTTTGGAATTTGCAGAGTTCAAACCCAAGGCATTTCAGTTCAAAAGCCTTTTTAAATTTGATTTTAAGAAACCTGAAAACTGTAATTTCTCTGTAATTTCCAACTATTACTTCATTGAGCTGTGGTTAACAAATTCTAGAATTTATTGTTTTAAATTGTTGGTGGAAGAAGTCTTGGCCTGAAGTCAGGAAGACATGAATTCAAATCCACCATCAGGTACTTACTAGCTGTATGACCTTGGGCAAGTCAACTTAACTGCTTTCTGCCTCAGTTTCCTCAACTGTAAAATGGAAATAACAATAATACCTACCTCTGAGGGTTATTGTGAGGACCAAGTAAGAGAATATTCATAAAGCTCTTAGCACAATTCCTGGAACTTAGTAGACACTTAATAAATTCTTATTCTTCCCTTCCCTTTATTCTGAGGAGTAAGGAAAAAGGCTCCAACATTTATTATTAAAGAAGTTATTGAACATGGAGAAAAGTAATTGAGGATCACAAATTGATAGCATATTGGTCACGATCTGGTAAATTAGAGGGAATGCCATAGTTAGAGTTTAAACCTTTATAAATATATATATATATATGTATATACGTGTGTATATATATATATATAATAAACAAGCCTTTATAAATATCTATTATGATGAAAAAAACAGAAAAAATATAAATTAGATGATCATAGATTTTATGTGACCTCAGAACTGGTTGATAGGCAGACCACAAGAGTGAAGGTTAATAGTATCATGGTAGCTAGGAAGTAATTTCTAGTATAATTTCTAGCCTGTGCTGTTTGATATTCCAATCAATGATTTAGATAAAGGTGGTAGACTTATAGATAAAAACAAAGCAGGGAGTTATGGCTACCATAGGGAAAGCACCTACCATGTGCCCCAAGCACATAGTGCTTTTACAATGTTATCTAATTTGATACATACATAACATGCAAACATTATTTCATTTGACCCTCACATTAACCCAGGGAGGTAGGTGCTGTTACTATACCCATTTTACAATTGAGGAAGCTGATGCAAAGAGAGGTCAGGTCAAGCTACTAGTCCAGGATCATACAACTAATTAATGCCTGAGGTAGGATTTGAACTCAGGTCTTTCTCAACTCCAGGCCTGGCACTGTGCATTCTTATCTGCTATGCTAACAGTGGCCTCATCCTCACTGGGTAATAAAGTCAGGATCCACAAAGGACACTGATTCCATTGTCTATTAAAGGTGAAATTTAATAGATATGTCATAATTGTATCACAACCAAGAGTATGTACCTAGGTTAGTCACCAGAACCAAAAGGAGTGGTTAGAAGCCAACACTCCCAACATGTGAAACTACCTTCGAACTAACAAGTTCCCCCTCTTTGGAAATGCTTCATCCCAGGCTAAACATGTCCCCTTGGTGAGGCTGTTATGGTAGGGGTAGTTAAAAGCTGGACTGATTGTCCCGAGGGAGATCAGCTAATTGTGTGATTCTGCTATTCTGGGAAATGAATGCAGGAAGGAGCACTGATTAAGCACTTGCTATTCAAAGAAACAAATTTAGACAGTCTCTGCCCCAGGGCACTTATATTTGACCTAGAGGAGCATCTTGGCCCGGGAGGGATGGCTGGGATTTAAAAGTTAAGGGATGGTGAGTGGAGCCACCTTGGGATAGACTGACACGCCCTTTCTAAGAGCAGTGACAGAATTGATTGGACCTGGAAGAGGGGGCCAGAACTTGGAGGACATGGAGTGTCCACTTTAAGAAGGTGAGCTCCTTGAGGGGAGGGACTTTCTTCAGTATCTGATACAAATGCAAAGTGTTCATTCATGCTGACTGACCAATTACACTTCTCTGTGAAGTGGCCCTGGGAGTTAAGGCCCTGGACCCAGGATTAAACATAGTGGGTCACCGAGGTAACCACCAGTCAGGGCAGTTCCTCTGGACATTGTTTCTAGTGAAGGAGACTTGGCTACCTGCAAACAGTTGGTGGGAGAGTGAAGTAAAGAGTGAGTGGAATTTGGCCTAGATATAGCAGGTGGCCAGATTGCAGGCACATCTGTGCTAACTGTGATGGATTTATGTGCCAGAGGTTTCTGATTCCTATCTACCACTTGGGTGGGCAACTCTCTCTGGTGCAATGACAAGAAGGTCATTGGAAGACCATTTGGCTTCCATCTTTCTTTTGGTTTTTCTCTTGTCTTCCTCAAGCACATAATCAATAATAGTCATTAAGCATTCATTTTAAGGGCCTACTATGTGTCAGGCTCTTAGGTAAGCACTGGAGGTACAAATAAGGAAAAGACAGTTCCTGCCCTCAAGGAGCTTACAATCTAATAGGAGAAGACAACATACAAAAAGAAGCTGAAAAGTGGGAGGTTAGAAGGTGGCAGCCAAAGGGTACCTAGTACAGGCAAGAAATGACAAAGGATCAAAACTGAGCAAAGCAGCTGATGGGAAGGGAGGAAATTCCCCCCAATGGGGAAAATGGAATTGCTCATCAGGGCTGTAGTGTAGTTGGTTTAGATCATGCAGTGCCAGAGTAGAGAATGAGGAAGCTGGTCCATTGGGCCCTCTCTTCCTTCCTTTCTCTCCATTTGCTAGAGACAGACCGAGCTTGCCCACATTCAAGGGTGGGCCAGAAGGTACACAGGGAATGGAGAATTTGTAATGTGTTTGAACCTTTATAGTTTGAAAGCATCAAAGAATAAATCAAAGTGTGACAACAGAGACCGAACTAAAATCTTAAGAGTTTAAAGAAAAATCAAGCTAAGATGTTTTAAGCTGAATATCAGGATATTATTAACTTCCTGAAAGTGAGGCCTGTTATGCTTCTAAATAATGTGCCCCATGGAATGAGTAAATGTGAACAGTTCTGCCATCCTGACCCCAAGGCCAGCCACAACATGCATTTAAGCTTCCCTAAGCAGTCTTTTCTGTTTCTAACTAATGTAGCTCTACCAAGCCCATTGTTGTCTGGACCTAGCAGGACCCACCAGGTACTCCAGTGGGAGCACATGATGGCGGTTCTTCAATTTGACTCCCAGAGACCTCAGGTTCCCCCAAGAACCAGAATAGAGCCCTCCTACCTCCTTCAGGATGAGCTTACTTGGCCACCATGAGGTTTTTTTTGAGGGGGATGGTGGAAGCCATGAAAAGAAATGACATTTAGCAAGCACTTTCCATGAGCAAAGACAAAGTGGAAAAAAAAGGTCCTAGCCTCCTGGAGCTTTTATTCTTGTTGTGGATAAGTCCAATTAAGTCATAAATTTCTTCAAGATTAGAGACCTTTTTATAGCCACATCACCCCACAAACTCTAGACATTCAATAGACATTTGGTGCTAGTTATGATGATGGGGATGGGGATGAGACTGGATCAGGCACAGAGTTAAATGAGCTAGATTGGAGTTATTTTTGCTAAAGGTGAAGATTTTTGGTTTATCCAGATCCCACTTCAATCTACTACTCTAAATAGCTGTGGATAGAGCACTGGGCCCAGAGTCAGGAGGACTCATTCTCCTGAGTTCAAATATGGCTGTAGATACTAGTTGTGTGACCCTGGGTCAGTCACTCAATTCTGTTTACCTCAGTTTCCTCATCTATAAAATGAGCTGGAGAAGGAACTGGCAAACCACTCTAGTATCTCTGCCAAGAAAATTACAAATGGGATCACAAAGAGTCAGACAAGACTGAATAACAACTGAGTAGATCATAGCTGCAGAACTCTGAAAGGGACCTTAAGAGACTTTCTAGTCCAAGCCCCTTGTTCTACAGATGAAGAAACAGAAGACCAAGGCTAAGTAAACTGTCCGGGGTCACTTAGCCAGATTGGCAGGAATCAGACTCTGATTCTCATTTCTGCCTCTCCCTTGCAAGGGTGACTTTTGTGAACAATCACTTGCATTTTCAGAGCCTTTTCATCCCCATTCTTGTAAAATGGGTTATTGACATATACTTCCTGTTTCTTAGAAGTGCTATGAGGACAAATTTACTTGAGCAAATATGTACTAAGGGCCTGCTCAATGCAAGGCATTGGAATACAAGTGGGAGATACAAAGGCAGAAAGAAATAGTCCCTTTCCTTAAGGAGCTTACTTTCTAGGGCATGGGGTGGAGGGATACAGATACACACAGCTGGGTAAACACCAGATAATTCAAAGAGAGATGGAGTATCCATCAGCGAGGGCTTCAGAGAGGGTGTGGTACCTGAGATGAGACTTGAAAGAAAATACAGGTTTAGCGACTGGGATGAGGAAAATCAGTTCATTTCAGTCACAGAGGATAGCTTGCATGAAGTGGGGAAAGGAATGTCAAATTTGGGCTACAGCTAGTAGACCAATTGGTATGGACCAGTTGAATGTATGAAGGGACTAAGATAAGACTAGAGAGATTGGCAGGGCCCAACACATGGAGGACCTTAACTATGCCAAGCTAAGGATCTTATGGTTTGTTCTAGAGGCAACAGGAAACCTCTAAAAGCTTTTAAGGAGGGCATGAAATGGCCAGACCAAATGTCTTAAGGGACTTAGAAAATAGAAAGTTTTATATGAGATAGTCTTGCACATGGCCTTATACCCTTATCCAGGAATCAGGAAGACTGATTATGCATAGACATAGACATAGACATAGACATAAACATAGACATAGACTTAGACTTAGACTTAGACATAGACATAGACATAGACATATTTAGATAGACATAGACATAGATATCTGTATCTATATTTGTATGCATATGTGTGTGTACATATATATATACACATATACATTTATATATTTTTCTTATTTTATAAGCTGTATAATCTAAGAGTGAAGGGTTGTAGATTAGGGGAAGGGGAGGTTTGCAACCCATATTAATTTGGCAGATTGCTTATATTCGTGTATCAGAATATGAGGACCTCATAGTGATAATTATAACAGTTAGCATTTATGTAGCCCTTTAAAGGCTTGCAATGTACTTTACATACTTTATTTCATTTTAATTATCTCATTTAATCCTCACAGAGACTCTGTGATAATGGTTCCCATTTTACAGATGGGAAAACTAAGGCTAAGAGTGTTTTACTCAGAGCCACACTGCTAATAAATGAGTGAGGCTGGATCCACACTCAGATCTTTCCAGACTTGCAATACTCCACCCACCATGCTATCTAACAAGCTTCATATCAAAGTTAATATTTGGCATTCATGTGGAATTTTGTGGTTATGAAATGGTTTATGTATCATCTTATCTGAGCTTCATAACCACCTTGTGAGAAATAGGTATTATAAGTATTTTTACTCAACAGAAGCTCTGAGAATCTAACAACTTTTTTTTGGTTTTGATCTTGTGGGGGGATTTTTTTTTTTGAGACTAGGTATCCATAGGCTCAGTGGTAGTATCCACTCCCAGGACAGATGCCAAGACTGATTGACATGGGAAAATCTGCATAGAGTTTCTGCCTTGGACTAGCTTGCCCCTTCTTTGGAAGTCTTGCAGCCACCTGTTCTGGGGGTCCTCATAATGTTGACACCAGGCTTAGCTTGGATACCCCTACTGAACCCCAGGCCTGGGGGCAAGTAACTTTCCCAAGGTCAAAAGTAATTGGTACAACACAGATTCTCTGACTTTCAATATGTCACATTGCCTCTCAAAAATAATAGACCCACACACAACAAGCTGCTGTATTCAGTTAAGAATTAAAGCTGATTTGCTTCTTTCTTGACCATAGAGATTGGGTTTCACAATCACATGCATATGGGAAAAGATTGATGGTGACTCATCTTTTTTCCTGAGTGTTCATATATCTTCAAGGGTGACACCTTCTCCCTGTGGTAGCCTTGTTGGTAGAGAACTAGAGTTGGCCCTTCTCAGCATTCAGTCCTACCCATCACCATTGTCAACTATGCAGAATTTATTCCCAGACAAGGAAAAATGCAAACTGGAAAGGAAAAAAAAGAAAAGCTAGGAAGTTGTCTCCCCCAAAATGCCATCTCTTAGTTTAAAAGGAATGGACCCAGTACCCCAAGGCTGTGTATTTGATCACCAGGCTCCATTAATATTAACACAGAATATATGAAAAACTTTGATTTGATCTCTAAGGCTTCAAATTGTTCCCAGTAGGTGGGATTGCATGAGTAGAGGAACCCTTTGAAGACTTGGACTCTCTGGAGAGCAGTTAAGGGAAGAGGAGCTTGGGGCGGCCAGGTAGCACAGCGAGTAAGAGCACCGGCTCCAGTGTTGAGAAGACCTGGAGATCGAATCCCGGGCTCAGACACTTAGCACCCACCCAGAAACACCTGGCCCCGTAACCTTGAGCAAGTTACTTAACCCCAATTGCTTAGGGGCGGCCAGGTGGCTCAGCAAGTAAGAGCACCGGCTCCAGTGTCGGGATGACCTGGATCAAATCCAGGTTCAGATACTCAGCACCACACCCAGAAATAACTGGCCATGTAACCTTGAGCAAGTTACTTAACCCCGATTGCTTTTTAAAAAAAAAAAAAAGGGGGGGGGGAAGAGGAGCTGGCCGGACTGGAGAAAAGGGGGAAAGCTAAACTATTATTATTATTATAGTCAAGGGAAAAAGTATTTATTAGGTGCCTACTGTGTCCCAAGCATTGTGCTAAGAGCTTGGGGTGCAAAGAATGGCCAAAAATAGTCCCTGCCCTCAAGGAGCTTACAATCTAATGAGAGAGCCATCATGTAAAACAACTATGTACAAACAAGATTCATACAGCATAAGTACCAGTGGGAGAGGAGGAAGGAAGAAAGTATTTTCTATGGAGATGAATATTGCCAGGGGTAATCTTTTCCCCTGAGAAGTAATTTTTTTTGGTCTTTTTGGAGGGGGGATGGCAGGGCAGTTGGGGTTGACTTGCCCAAGGTCACACAGCTAGTAAGTGTTAAGTGTCTGAGGCCAGATTTGAACTCAGGTCCCCCTGACTCCAAGACTAGTGCTCTATTCACTGTGCCACCTAGCTGCCCCCATCTGATAAGTACTTTTGAAACCATCTCCCTCCCAGCAAAAAAAAAAAAAAAGTGGAAATTAGAATAGAAGTGAGTAGACCCTAGCTGGGGAGGCTAAGAATATTCATGGTGGGATATGTTGAAGGTTAGGAAACATCACAAAATAATGGAAGAGTTCTGGATTTGGAATTTAAGCCAAATTCAAATCTTGTCTCTTCCACTTATTCTATCTTGCCCCTTGACTCTGAGCAAGTTAATTAACCCAGGAACCATGATTTCCTCATGTGTGAAATGAGATCTTGGGACTTGATAAACTCCAAGGTCCCTTTCAGTTCTCAGATACTATGAGCTAGGAAGGTTCAGCCTTTTCTTTACAAGAGGCCTCTAGGAAGTGCAGTGGATAAGAGCCCTGGACTTGGAGGCAGAAGGCCTGAGTTCAAATCCTACCTCAGATACTCATTAGGCCCTGGGCAAGTCATTTTAACTTCACTCAGCGTCAGTTTCTTCATCCATAAAAGGGGAATAATAATGGTCTCTACCGTACAGGGTTGTTTTATCAAATAAGACAGCATATGTACAGCTCTTTGTAAACCTTGAAGTTCTATATAAATGCTAGCTATAATTATTAGTATTACAAGATAATAGTGGGATAGAACCGGGTACAGGTCAGGACTGAGGAATACTGTTGGTGACACTGGTCTGGCAGATAAAGTTAATAGTCAGTCAACATTAATTGCCTACTATAAGGTGCTGAGCACCTGGGGCATGACTCTGGAGCTAGGCACAGCAGCTGATGGAAAATAACGTTACCTGGAAAGTTCGGGTCCTTCTATAAAGGAAGGCTTTGGGAGGAGTTTACTGCTCTGCCTCCAGCCCTCCAAAGGGGAGAGAGGCCATTGAGGGAGCTGAGAAGGTGATGAGAATGAGAATTCCGTGATGAACTTCTCCTGGGGGAAACACTGTGTTCTTGCAGTAGAAACCAAGCTGAGCCTCTGGTGGAAAAGGAAGAGATATCAGAGGTTCTTGTGCAGATAAGAAGATGATTGTAATTCTTGGTTGTGGCATCTCTGCAGTAAGATAGAGGGAGAATTGGGGAGATGGAGAATAATGTTGAAGAAGAATGGAATAACTGACCAACAAAATAGAATTGTCTGAGGGGTGCATAGGTGACACAGTAAATAGAGCACTGGCCCTGGAGTCAGGAGGACCTGAGTTCAAATCTGGCCTCAGACACTTAACACAAAACTAGCCGTGTTACCTTGGGCAAGTCACTTCACCCCAATTGCCCCTCCAAAAAGCTAATAATAATAATAATATCATTGCTTTTATTTATTAACTAGAAGAAAAAGACCTTAGAAATTAATTCATTTTCTTAGATTGTCATGTTGGAGATAGGGACCATTTTCTGTTTAATTTATGTCTTATAGGTCTTCATGTTCAGGGAAGTTCTAAACCAGGGGTGGGGAACCTGTGAGGCCACATGTGGCCCTGTAGGTCCTCAAGTGTGGTCCTTTGACAAAATCCAAACTTCACAGAACAAATCCCTTTAATATAAGTATTTGTTCTGTGAAACTTGGACTCAGTCAAAAAGCCACACCCAAGGACCTAGAAGGCTACATGTGGCCTTGAGATCGAAGATTCCCCACCCCTGTGTAATCTAAACAGTATTTCATGCAAACTGTGATGATGATGCTAGATTACAGAGATAGAGAGATAATCAACACCTAACTTCCACATGTGGAAACATCTGCCCAGACCAGATAGGGTTCACTACTTATTTCATAATACCTAAATAGAAATTGTTGATTTAATATAAAACATCTTTTTACAGGGAACTCAAAACATCGGCTATACAATGTTTCGGTGGAAATTAAGACTATTCAGCTGGAATAGAGTTCCCGATAGTGTGGAAGGGCTGTCAGAGCTGTGGTCTGGAAGGCCACCATTCTACCACAGTAAAGGAGTTGGGGACCATTAACTGATCTCCCATTTTGAAATGAGCATTTAGAACATATTCTGTTGGGCAATAAAACTAAGAAGCAGGTGGCATGATGGAAAACACATGGAACATAGAGGGAGACAGAAGACCTGAGTTCTAGGCTGGCAAGGCACTATAGTTTGGTAGAAAGTGTGCTGAATTTTTAAGTCAGAAGACCTGAGTTTGAATTCTTCCTCTACCCTCTGCTACCTTTATATAGCCTCTCTGGGCCTCAGTTACTTTATTTGTAAAACAAGGAGTCTGGGCCAAATTAAGTTTGAGTTGCCTTCCAGCTCTAAACCTGGGGTCCCCCTGACTCCCAAATCCAAGTGTTCTTTATAATTCACCAAACACATGTTTAAATGCTGGGTAGACACTGGGTGGATTGAAAGCCTAAGGTAAGACACAGTCTCTGCTCTGAAGAAATTTATACTCTAATAATAATAATAATAATAATTAGAGGAAGAAATAAATGGCAAACCACTCCAGTATCTTTGCCAAGAAAACCCCAAATGGGGTCACAAAGAGTCAGACATGCCTGTAATGACTGATCAACAACAACAAAATAATAACAATAGCTAATATTTGTATGGTGCTTTAAAGTTTGCAGATTGCTGTATAAATGTCTCATTTTTCACCTCACAATACTGGGCGATGACTGCTATTATTATCTTCCTTCTATAGATGCGGAAACTAAGGCAAATGGCAAATACAAGTCTTGCCCAGGATCGCACAGCTAATGTCTGAGCTAGGATTTGAAATCAGGTCTTTCTGACTCCAAGACCTGTGCTCTTTCCATGACACTACTTACCCATCCTTCCTCACTCATTCCACAGTCCAGGCAAATTGACCCTCCTGATGCTTCCTGTACCTAGGGCTCCATTTTCTTTTTGCAGATCGAGGTATTCTGCTCTCCTTCCTTACTTTGCTTTAGTTCTTGGTACCCCAACTCCATCCAAGGTTTGGCCTGACAACTACCTCGGACAAGAAACTTTTCCTGATGTTTCTTGTTGGTGCCTCCCCAAAATTACTTTGTATTTGATTTTTATGTATTTAACGTGTGTGTGATTCCTACTTGGCTGTTTACAAGCTGTATCCTTGAGAACAGGGACTACTTCCTTTTTTTGTCTTTGTATCTATCCCAAGTGCCTAGCACAGTGTGGACTATATTCTAAATAGATGTTTAATAAAAACTGATTGTCTTGAATCCTAGGTCTGGCTTTGATGCTATGTGATGATTGTTTTGGTGAGGGAGGATAGGTATTTGAGGGACCCTAATGACCAGAGTCCCTCAGTGGGCAGTCTGGAATGAATTCACAGGCTCAAGCATTCTGAGTCAAGTTGGTAAAATTTTATTGTTACACTGTATAGCAGGCGTGAGTTCTTAGGGAACCTGCAACCTTAAAGGGATAGAGTTAAAGTTTTATAGACTAATCCATAGTATAACTGTGCCAATTATGCTAACTAGGTGAGTAAGGATGGGATTAGGGAGGAGTTAAGGAGTGTTCAGTTCTTAAAGGAACATGCACTTTTAATATCAACTGCAAAGGTGTATTGCCCATAATTCACTGGGAAATAGCCCAAGGGGGGGCTACCTGGAGGTATGGTTTTAGGCTTGAAATGTCACTAAGTCAGCTAGCGGTCAAGGCTGACTGAGAAATGCCCATTCTGCAACCCATCAATGTCCTGTTTGACAAGATGGATGTTAGGTATGCATATGTCCCAGGCTAATGAGGGATACAGGATGTGAATAATGGGACTTAAAGATATCCAGTAAAGGATTCATGGGTTCAGCTGGTTATTATACTAAGGGGAGATAAACATTTCATCAATGGTTGCTAGGCAGAGTACTAGCAGGGGGAAGGGGCAAAGAAAATGCTCTGAGGCTGGGGAGATTTGAGGCTAGGGAGAAATGTGATTTTGCAAACTGCTGTGATGTTACAAACTGGGGTTCAAGGACAGGCACTCAAGCACCCCATCAGTTTGAGTGAGTCATTTACTCATTTTGTGTATCAGTTTCCTCACCTCTAAAATGAGAAGATTGGAGGGTTCTTTTAAATTCTAAGGTTATTGCTTACAAGGCCACCCAGTGGTAGAGGCCAAGCATTCAGATTACAAGCCCAGGGCAGTCAATGGAGTTCCTTAGTAGCCAACATGTATTTATAGCTTTGCTTCTCCAGGGAAGACCTTGTTTTTGCCTGTCTATCCTAAATCCCTAGCATGGTTCTTTGCATATAATAAGTTCTTAATAAATGTTTATTGGATGGAATAAAATTGAATTGGCTTTAATTCTCTCATACAGAGTACCTTAAGATTCAGAGATCTTGAACAATTTTGCAGAAAGCTAATGCATCCACACTTGAGATTATTTCATTTAATGAAGTATTTCTTTTTCTAAGGAGGAAGGCTCCACTGCTGGGAACTGATAGGTCCCTCTGTTTTGCAGAGGAAGTCTTTTTGTTGAGAAGAATGGTAAACCCAAAGGAGACTTTGTCTATGGCTTTCGTGGATTTTCTATTCTCCCCCTTTTGGCCTCCATCCCCATACTGGTACATTTTCTTTCTCCCATATGCCTCTCTCAGACTTAACCCTCCCCTCCTCCCCCCACCTCTCCCATCCCTAGAATGGTTCCTGCATTTGGAGAATTTCATATTTTCCTGCCCATTTGTTCTTCTGGAGCTCAGGCCTAGGATATGTAGCTACTCCAGTTCACCTTACACCATGCTGTACTATGGCCATGATTCTTATGGGTTAATGGTTCTTCCTCTACCAGAGTAACATTACAAAAGTTTAAGGTACTAGCCTATTTCCCCACGGAGCCCTACTTAGCCTCCTCTAGTCAACAATAGCGTGCAAGGTCCAGAATAGAGATGCATTGTACAAAAATGTCTAAATCACTTCTTTTCTACCATCTTTTTAAAAATTTAATTCCCCAATAATAAAATCTGTTCATGTTTGGAGTATGTATATGCGGGGGGTGAGGGAAGAGAATGGAATTTGATAGACCTCAAGCTCTTTAGAAGAAAATTACTTTTAAAATATTTAAATTATTAATATTTAATCAGTCAAGCTGTGCAAGTATTTGAATGCCACTGCTATTTACCAATGATCCCTTCCCAGCTTGCCTTCTCTTACTTCAAAGAAAGACAATTAAACAAAATAAAACAATAAAAAAAATAAAAATAAATAAAAAAAATAAAACAAAAAAGCCACGTCTGACAACATATTCCTTCCTCCATTCCACTGAGAGAAGGGAGGGTTACTTCACAGTCACTGGACAGGAACATTAGTTGGGAGTCTATTGCACAGATCCTTCTTTTCCTTAGCCTAGAAGTGATTTATTACTTATGGTAATAATATGCTGTTCAATAGATGCAAAGTCCATATTCTTTCCCATTCTCAGTAGGAGATGCTCTGAGTTATTTTTCCATGAATTTTGGTCTTCTTTCTCACTCAACTCTCTCCACACACATTGGCCCTGGCCCTTTTGTGATATCTTGTTCAATCAAGAGAATAGAAGAGGCAGTGCTGTGGAATGGCAAGAAGGCTCTGGACTTGGAAGTCCTAGGTTCAGATCCCACCTGGGACACTGACTAATTAGCCTCTCTTTAAAATGAAGGGGGTTGGATTAAATGGCCACTAAGGTCCCTTCCAACTCTAAATCTGTGATTACAAGATCAAATCAAGTCTAAGTGAAACAGCAGATAGAGCACTGGTCTTGGAATCAGGAAGACCTGGGTTCAAGTCCAGCCTTGGACACTTACTGGCTGAGTAATCCAAGATAAATCACTTTAACATCACTTACCTCCCAGGGTTGTTGTACAGGATCAAATGAGATAATATTTGTAAAGCACTTTGCAAAACTTAAAGCATGCTATATAAATACTTGCTATTATTTCCTGAACATTATATTATTTGGGAGGAAAGAGCTCAAGATTCTCAGGATAATCTTTAGGAGGCCATCTAAGCCAATCATCTCATCTTACAAATGAAGAAACCAAGATTCAGAGAGAGGAAATGACTTGCCCTTCAGGTGAAGTCACATTAGTCCTTGTACAACAATGGAAGGAACCTTAGACTTACAACGAAACCACCTGATATCTGGCTCTGGATTTATCACTAGCTAGGGATGTTATTGTACCTGTCATGAACTCTGTTGGTGAAAAGGCATCTTAGAGGTCATCTGAAAGCAGTAAAAGGAGTTTCATAAAGCCTAAGACACTGGAAGCTTATACTTCTCATATTAAGAAACTGACAGACTATAGCCCAAAGGTAACCTAGATTCTTGACAGTCATTAGAGAGTAGCCCCTAGTGATGCTTAGGAATTTTCTCCCAACTTCTTTTCTGGCAGCTTCTTTTCTGACATGCATTATTGGAGATGTCAGACAGACAGGAAGTTTGGGACAGAGTGGGCAGGACATGGAAAACAGCAAAGGAATGACTGTGAAGGATGAGTCCTAATTTCCATGATTAGTGCCATGTCTGGAACCTAATTAGCCACTTAATCAGCAGCAAGACTTTATTGAATACCTAATGACAAAAACCCCCAAACAGTTCCTGCCCTCAATGAGCTTGCATACTAATGGGACTTTTATCTCTGTAGCTAACCTCAGCAAGGTAATTGCCTAGTAGGCGTATTTTTTGTGTCAAAGGTATATGCCCCAATTGGGGCGTCCAGGTAGCACAGCGAATAAGAGCACCGGCTCCAGTGTCGGGATGACCTGGGGATCAAATCTGGGCTCAGATACTTAGCACTACACCCAGAAATAACTGGCTGTGTAACCTTGAGCAAGTTATGTAACCCCGGTTGCTTAAAAAAAAAAAGTATACCCAATTTATTGAATTTTCTATCATCACTCCAAATTATTTTCCAGGATGGTTGGAACAATTCACTGCTTCACCAGCAGTATGTTGGCATGCCTATCTTCCCACAGAATGTACCTTTCCTTCCTATGAACTCTTTGAAAACCCATTTGGGAGGATCTTGAGTGGCTGTCAAGTCATGCCTAGCTTTCCTATCTATGACTGCCTACTCTAAAAGGGATTGCCCACTTCCCCCCTTCCTATTCCACACCTTCTCTGACTATTCCCAAACAAAATTCACATTAATCTGACAACAGAAACCAGTTTATTCTTGTTAATGAGAATCAGATCCAGAATAAAATTTCTCCTTGTTGATTTCTCCACTTTTTAAAGGAGGAATCCTAAAAAAAAAAAAAATCCTAAAAATAAGTTCTTTCATTTCAGCAGAGAGAGAGCTCCAGATAAAACCTGGATAATGTTTCCCATATTCTTCATCTACATCCTCTTTCTGTCTGTATGGCCTCTGATGGCAATATTACCTTTATTTCTCTCTCTTTTTTCTCTAATCTTCACCCATGCATCCGTCCTTCCTAAACTTCTTCACATAAATATTTCTTCTTATATACATACCTCACTATCCCACCTTAACTTCACTGAACCATTGTCTCCTCTTGGCCTTCTTTTCTCCACACTAGATAACTTCCATTTCTTTAACTTTTCCCTCAAGAAGCAGTTTTCCATCTCTTTTCATCTTTACTTGTATTATCTGGAGTTGCTTCCATTTCTCTTCAAAATCAAAATTTCTCCAGCAGTAATTCTAATGTCTTAAGATGTTCCTGGACTTGGCATCTCCATAGGGTGGTACTCCACTCATAGATTCATCTTGTGCTAGTATATGTGACCTACACTGTCTTCTAGACCATGACTCTATTCAATTCAATTCAATAAATATTTGTTGTGTGCTGGGAATAAGAAAATGGACCTCCTTCCCTTCTTGGGGCCCTGGGTGAGCTACCTTGCATATGCTCTCAGGTTTCATTGATGGACTGGTGAGTTGGAATGTATTGTTTGTTCTTTTTGATTTCTCAATATACATAGGGCATATGTGTGTATATATATAAACACAAACACATACGCGCATGTGCATGTATGTACATTTACATACATATTCATACATATATGCGTGTGTGCACATATATACATGTGCACATGTATATATATGTGTATGCATATATACTCTTGATATAGGTAGATGTAACTCTCTGGGTAGGGGTAGGACAAGGGATAGATTTGAAATGAAGGTGATGGAAAAAACAAAAATAGCAATTAGTATTATTATTAATGTACCCTTTCTCTGTGGAGAGCATCCTCTTTGTCAAGCTCTATCTCTTTCAGCATGGGAAGTGGCTTTTGAAGCAGCTGTCTGCCCCTTCTGGCGGGCTCAACTGACCACAGCTGTTGCCTCTTCCTATAAACTCCCTCCTAAGCTCCAAACAGACTCATCATCACAGTTCCCAGGAGCAGCCGGGAGGAAATCCAGACACACTGTTTAAATACTTTGTGAATATCAGTCATGTTTCCCCCAGTGGCCTTTGTGGGTCTGCACCAGAAGAATTCACAGAACACTTTGTGCTATCAAGCAGACACTTCAGACTGGTGAAGTCTGGTTCTCTAGATAGAGTAAAAAGAAAGGGGAAAAAGCAGCTCATACTTGTGTGTCTGGTTCAGCTTTGTTGGTGTGTCCTCAATTCCCAGGGCATAGGGGCTTAGGGCATGTTGGTTTAGCCTGTTTTGTGTAAGAGAACCTGTAGACACTCTCAGATTCACACAGACACAGACTCACTAACTGACCAGTTGCTACCATACCTGAAGAGAGACTGACCTTGGGGGCTGACATTAGATGCATTGAGGTATAGTGAATAGTGCACTGGACTTGGAATTAGGAAGACCTAGGTTCAACTCCCTAGACAAATCACTTAATGTCTGTGGACCTCAGTTTCCTTGTCTGTAAAATGAGGGGATTGAATCTGATGATCTCTGAATTAGTTCTATTCTAACTATAAATCTGTGCTCCTATGAACCCAAGAAAGAAGTACATTTAGGTAGCAAAACCTGAACAGGAAAGGGTCTAATATGGAGGCTTACACCTATATTTGTAAAGTTGGAAGAGACAGTGATCCCTATTCCAGCATCTTCATTTTATGTATAAGAGGCTTAGTCTCCATGAATGACATGACTGGTATTAAACAGAAATGAATTTTTGAGTGGAATCCACAGGTCTTCCTTCCAAGACCACCTGACTTGAAACACATGCTTTGAAAAGTATCTAGTGCTGTACAGATGCAAGGTTCCTAGGGTCATAGATTTAGAACTAGAAAGAGACCTTAGGGATCATCTAAGTGAAGCCCCTTATTTAAAAGAGATGAAGAACCTGCAACTTGGGGAGGTTAAGTGATTTGCCCAAGGTCACATAGCTAGAAAGTATCAGAGTTGGGATTTGAACACAAGTCTTCCCGAATCCAGGTCCAGCTCTCTATCCATTGTGCCAGTGGTGTCAAACTCTGGCAGTAATGGGGCCCACTAACTGTTACATAAGGGTCTCTGAGGACTTCATATTGATTTAGTTTTAAAGTATAACATAACCTATATTTTATTGAATTTTTTATTAATTTATTTTAAACTTAAATACACCATAAGAAAACAAAAGGAAACATTATAAACAAATACTAAAACCTAGATATGAAATAAGAAAAAAATCATTGCCATATGCACAGCAGAACATGAAAGAGAATTCGGAATATATAACAGAGAAAGGCTATGTAATAAATACAACATATTTCATTGTATTTCTTATTTTGTAAATGTTTTACTATTTCGTTTTAATCTGGTTCAGACTACACTAGGGAGTGTTTGGGGCTGCATGGGGCCTGTGGGCTGTATGTTTGGTATCTCGGCACTACACCAAGCAGCTTCTCAAAATTGTTTGTTGCACTGGTTGGGAATTGAGCCTGGCCTCTGCTGTGATGGGTGAGAATTCTATCATTGAATCACCAGTAAAGATGACAGTGTTAGCCTTGCCATGGGGTGATCTTTCACTTCTGCTGTCTTGTCCCCATAGCCCGCCAACTGACTGGAGCTGAGAAGGCCTCTGCAGCTGCTGCAGAGGAGACTGACATTGATGCTGTAGATCTTCCTCTCCCAGGGAGTGACATCCTAGAATTCAGCCGAGGGGTGACCGACCTCGATGCAGTGGGGAAGGAAGGAGACTCCCTCACAGACACCAAGGTAGGCAAAAGGTTCACCCTCTTCCATCATCCCAACAGTGGCCAAGAGCTCTTCCCACCTCCCACCACAACCCTCTGTCATCCTCAGAACTCATCTCCCTACAATTCAACTGAGTAATAAAATGGTCAAAAGCTAATAAATCATTAAGTATCCAGCAAGATTGAAGTGGAGACATGTAGAGCCTATATCAGATTGCATACCCATTTCTGGAAAGGGGAAGGGAGGGAGGGGGAGAAAATTTAAAATTTATGGAAGTGAATGTTGAAAACTAAAAATAAATAAACTTTAAAAAAATACAGAGGGGGGAGAATTAGAGAGTTGAAGTGGAAGAACAGATGGAAACTGATTTTAGCCAAAGCAGATCTCATCCCAGTTCACCTTTTATATTTAGGGCTTAAACTCAGGGTGCAGACCCAGGTTCCTTCTTTTTTTCTCTTTAATTATTTTTTTTTCCAATGAGCTCATTTATTTATTTTAAAAAACAAATTTTCCCCAGTTACATGTTAAAAACAATCCCAAGTTCCTCCTTACATGAATCTCTCTGGGCTTGGTTTCCCAGCTCAGGGAGGGCCATCTCAACATACTGAAGTTATATGTCAGATCCAGCAGAGTATTCCACGGAAGCAGACTCATCTTCTCCCTAACCCCATCTCCCATTTTCCATATGGGTTTCCATAATGGCGGCCATGGCCAACCCCAGTATCTTTTTACTATTATCTCTATGAGTCTATGGCCTGAAATGGCTCAGCATTAGGAAGATGGTTAGCAGTGAAGAGATTGGGTGATATAAGCCATCTGTCTCCCACTGAGCTAGATTGATTGTCAAAGTGTCAAAATATAATTGTCCAACTGTGTTGTTTATCCGACAAGGCCTTCTTTCCCAGCCCCTAATCAGTTACAGTCAGACAGCTCTCACTGTCTCCTGTTCTGGGACACTCTGAATATTTATCAGTGAAAAGAGTAGCATTAACAGCTCTCAGAGTACAAGTTGGCTTCTTACTCATACATGCCAATACTTCACCAATTTAACACATCTGATCTCATCGTTAAGGGGCCTGTTTCCAACAGTCTATGCTACAATGCATCCATACCTTCTCAAACTATGTTATTCTTGTCCAAGACCTCCCATCAATCCTCTACAGAGGAGATGTTGGTGACCTTTCCCTTGGTCTCTTACTTTACTTAGAGATGAAGTATAGAAGTTTATCCATCTATTTTCTTCCTCACTCACTATGTGACTGGCCCACCTCCATTTCCAACCATATGTCTTTTTGATGCTACTTCTTATATGCAAAGTATCCCAAAAAGCTTAGTGCAGTTTTGAGCTATGGAGTTTAAAGTATGGCTACTATACTTTCTATATTGCCTTTGGGTAACCCAAAACATTGATTCCTTAGTGACTGTAATATTCCCTGATTCATAGTCATATAACCACACCAAAAAACTACTATTGTGGAAAGGATGGTTTTTTTGTAATTTGGGGTGGTCACTAAAAATATTACATAATTTTCCACACTGCCCCTCTCTTTTTGTCCTATTCAATTCTGTTCATATGCAATATCTTTACAAGTTATCTTCCATATAATTTCATCCTTGGATGCTCTTGGGATGATCTGACTCAATTGAGTGTCATGTCAAGTTTTCTATAAACTTCTATCCCACTTTGGTTTATGAGGCGATATGCGTTTCAATGGCATCCACCTAGAAGGTGCAGTGGATAGTGCAGGGCCTCAAGTGAAGAAAATTCATCTCCATGAGTTCAAATCCCACCTCAGACACTTACTAGCTGTGTGATCCTGGGCAAGTCACTTCACCCTGTTTGCCTCAGTTTCCTCATCTGTAAAATGAGATGGAAAAGGAAATGGCAAACCATTCCAGTATCTTTACCAAGAAATCTTCAAATGGGGTCACAAAGACTTGGACACTACTCAGCAACAACAACAACTATAATAAACATGCTTCTAATATTTCGCCATCCCCAAACTATGAGCTGGTGTTGGCCTTAGCCATCATATCTCTGTGTTTGATAAGGAGATCAAGTATTTTCTCTCTGATGTATTCTCTAGGCCCTTTTGGTGGGGAGAGTGTTGGATTTGGAGTCAGAAGTCCTAGGTTCTATTTCTGATTCTGCCACTTATTACCTGTAAGACTTTGGGCATGTCATTTAACCTCTACACCTCAGGCTCCTCATTTGTAAAATGAGGGAGTTGGATTAAAGAAAACTTCTAGATCTCTTCTAGATGTATATCCGGGATTGATGTTTATTCCTTTATTCATCTCCTTTTTAAATGTTTTTTGTTTTTGTTTTTGTTAATGGGGTGGCTAGGTGGCACAGTGAATAGAGCACCAGCCCTGGAGTCAGGAGCACCTGAGTTCAAACCTGGCCTCAGACACTTAATACTTACTAGCTGTGTGACCTTGGGCAAGTCGCTTAACCCCAATTGCCCTTCCTTGCCCCCTCCAAAAATAAAAAAGCAAAATAAAAAGGGTTTTTTTTTTTTTGCAATAATAAGGTTTTTTTTTAACTATACCAGGTTGGAGGGTTGGTTTTTTTTTAAGTTATATGCCATACCTTTTAATCTTTGTACATCTAATTTAGTGTTGATGTTGAACTTTATTCTAATAAATTGGTGGTTTTGCTATATACAGACAATTTATTCAGAAATGACTCCCAAACTAATCATTTCCCAACTATCAAAATATAACTATTTTTACTTTCTCTGATGTTATTTGACCTTGCTACTACACATCCTGTCCCTCCAAATTCTCTTCTTGGATAAGTATTCCTGATTTATAGGCATGAAGTTTCTGTGGCTTCTTTCATTTCTTGATCCTGATCTATATTTTCCAACCTTTCTTTTTGGTCATCATGCCCTTTAGCTCCTTTGCATCACCAGGTAAACATTGATTTGATTTTGAGGGTCTTCTCATCTTCTTTGTAGACTTTTCTCATTCTTTGAAACAGAATTCAAAAGCTGTAGCTTTCTTCATGGAAGTCTTTAAGTTTATTCTTATCACAAGCACAGCAAGGCAAAATAGCTAGCTGTCCCATGAAATGATGTTCCTTATTACCTTTGGATGAACAATGAAACCTACACTTTCATCTGCCTCTCCAAGGAGAGCCTGTGAGCCATCTTCTCATAGCTGTAACTTTCCTATTTCTTCTGGTTTGATTTATAATGAGAACTTCAATTAATGGGATTCAATTCCTCCTGTTGTATATTGACTTACTGGACAGAGATCTCACATTTAGAGCACCAGCAGCTAAGTTAATATTTACAGACATTTCAAAAGCTGTGCAATTCTTAATACCCTCTGTCTCCTTCCTGACACTTTGCTACCATTACCATAGTAGCAAAAGTGGGGTCACATAGGACCAAGGGCTGTTTTTTATTTTTCTCTTTTTTGTGGGTTGCAATGGCCAAAAATTCTCCTCAGCCTTTCTCTTGAAACTCAGCTTCTCTGTAAAGCAAAGCAATGAGAATGTATTGAGTATCTACTGTATACTGAGATTACAAGCATATGCAAAAAGAAAGACAGTCCCTACCCTCATGAAACTTACATCCTAATGGAGGAAGATAACACAAAAACAAGGTGAAAAGTGTATCTGTGGTTTGGGGGAGGTGACCATGTAGGGGCATAGTAACCAAGTCCTGAAAACCAGAAGCAAACTGGGAAGGGGAAGAAAGGATTGCTGGCCCAGGTCTACCCTAGAAATGGAGGTTCCCAGAAATTAGATTATGAGTTCTTTAAGAGCAAGGATTATCTATTTTTCCCCCCTATTCATACCCCGAAGTACTTAGCACAGTGGCTGGAGCATGGTAGACCCTTAGCAAATGTTTATTGACTGACTGATTGACTAACTTGCTAATGGGAGAAAAGGGCCCAAGAGAACATAGATGTTCCAGGGCTCAAAGACTCCAGGTGTTGAAAGAAGTTACAAGGTGAGAAGGCAATTGATGTACCCTATACTTAGGTCCTCGGAAAACAGACTTGGTCTGTTGCTAGGGTCTGTTCCTATGCAAAGTCCTTTTGGCCTGGTAGAACCTGCTAAAACTTGTCCTCTGCTGGCATTGACTTCAGTTCGCAAAGGCCATGGTGAGGCCCCAAGGATTATCAGGTGTCCCCGTGATTCTTCTTCACTGTGTTGCCCATTCGTTCTCTTCCAGGTCTCACTCCACCACCAGGAGAGCATTCTGACTGCCTCACCCAAGATGCTGCTGCCCTCTTCCTCACAGCTGCCCAGCGTCGGGACCCCACTTTCCACCCACCACCAGATGCAGCTCCTCCAACAGCTCCTGCAGCAGCAGCAACAACAGACCCAAGTGGCCGTGGCCCAGGTTCTCCTCAGCCTGCTCCCTACCTCACAGGCTCCACTCTCATGGGCTTGATTATGGGGGGCTCTGGGGGCAGCTTCAACACTAAAGGACCCACAAGGGTTTGCCCATTCCATCATTCATTGCTTTGGGGAGGGGTATAGGAGGGAGGGGGTGGGGTTGAAACAAAGAGAAACATTTTTGATTTGCCATCTACTCCCTGCTCTGAGCTGGGCTTGGCTGCCTTGGCTTGATGTCAGATGGTTAGTTAATGTTACTCAAGCTAACCAGGGAAGAAGGGGCATGCAGCTCCTCCCTTCCTTGCCTACCATACCTTAGGTCTTATAAGGTGGGAAGAAGTAGATAAGGAGTCAGGAAAAGGCAGGAACCTTGAGACCTCTCCCTCCCCTTCCAAGAGCTACACCTTAAGGGAAATGTGAACATAGGTCAAATACACAATCAATATGGAGAAACTAACTCTTATCTCGTCCAGGCTCCAATCAATGACCCACTTATTTCTAGTGGCATTTGATAGAACCAAAGAATCCATACTATCATGTGTCCATTGTGATAGCATTTGCCCTCTAGGAACTATCTATCATCATTTGATTTGTTTATATTTTTTGACTCATGATAAAGGTAAAAAAAAAAAAAAGCATAATCTTCAGTAACAAAATTTCCTCCAGACTCTTTGTTCACTGTTACATGTTTGGGGAGGCAGAAAGGAAGGTAACTTGCTTCCACTTGGCAGTGAATTCTTTCATTTTGTATCCTGAAGGCCTTGCTCAGAATCCAAGTGAATTATTAGAGCCTTAGCTATTGCCACAAGTGGGCAGAGAAATAATATAGACCCTCCTGTCAGTAACGGTTGGAGGTGGAATTTAAAATTTAGTTCCCTTCTAAGGATGTGTATCTTAAAATAAAAATTCATCTTAAAGTCAGAGTCCATGTTGAGAAGGAGGGCTGATGCCTAGGGAAAAGGAGAGGACAAAGTAGGCCATGCTCAGCCTTGATTGTGGGCTGCTCTTAGGGCTCTTTGTAAGATCAAAGAATATGTAAGTTTTGAAGTGTTACTGAAAAGTGAATTTTTGTTATTATGGGGTAGACATTCTCATTCCTTCTTTCCTCCCAGCTGGGGAGAAGGGAAAGAACTTTTGGAGGCTATTGTTGAAACTATTTGGAATTTTTTTTTCTTCCTACCATTGGGTGTAGGATATTTCTTTGACAGTAATACTATCTGACCCAATTCCACATATCTCATATCTAGTATTGAGATAACTTGGGACCATGGTTATAACACCACTGGTCACAGCATAGAATTCATTATGATTTGGGTTTCTCCTAGATGCCATCCAGGTTCTTGGAAAGACTTTTTATAACACAGTCCCATTGGCATTGACCTCTCAGTTGATGCCACCAGCCCTCCAAAGGGATTGGAGCCTGGGGGTGCACTGCTGTAGGGGACCTTTAGGGCAGGAAGAGAGGATTTATGGTGTTCCCAGTACCAGATAGAGAATTTCATTAATGACTTCCTGGATTTGAAAAAAAAAACAAATCCTTGATCTGATGGATGAGTTAGTTGGCCACCCATAATGTTGAGTTTTAGCCTTTGGAGCCTCATCTTCCTCCTGTGGACAAAGACTAAGAGTGGAGTGGTCTGTTCGACCATTCTTGCTGCATTTTAAAGTTTGGCCTTGAATGTGAATTAATTCTCCCCAAGTGTTCTTTTTCCCTTTCAGCATATCAATTGCCAAGTAATTATTATTTATCTAAGAAAGGACCTGATGAATATTCATGGTGAATATTATGGGAGAAGCATTTGTATTTGAATTCACCACTAAATGCCAAAGAGAAATTATCTGCAGAATCTCAGCCAAAATGAGAGAAATATTCCCGGAGTGCTCAACTAGCCAGACAGCATGACTTATAGCTTATCATGAGCAACAGCAGTCAGGATCAGATCCCCAAGAGTGGCTGGATCCCTTTTTTGTTGTTTGTTGTTGCAAGGATCCATTTGCATCAATGACAGCCTCAAAAGGTCCTGGTCAGATGTCAAACTTCTCAATCTTAGTACCTGACTCAGAGAAAGACAAAAGACATTCTGTTTAATCTGTCCCTCTTGAGCTCTCTCGACTCCAGATTTTTCCAGAGATGTCTCTCTGTAGGGTTGGGTTTGCTTGGCTTGATCTCTGAGATGCCCTTTCAGATCAACACAGATCCCAGTGAGGCCCTATTTGAATCTCCTGTGGAAGAGAGGAATCAATACCCGAAAGATATCAGGTGTCCCAGGAGACAAGAATACCTTGGGTTTAGTTTTTGTTTTCTGCCTAAGAATGGCATAGCAGTCTTTATGCCTATGGAGTCACTATCAGCTCACCTGCTCTGTAGACCTAGGGCTAAGCATGCTTCCCATTAAAGACCTAGCATTTACGTAACACTTCAAGGCATGCAAGTGTTTTACTTGTATCTCATTTGCTTTCATTTCCTACTTGAAATAATTGAGTGAAAACTTTCTATTTGTTAAGAGTGATTTGTTAAGAGTGTTCATATCTTGGCCAACTTCCACTCAGAAAGAGAGAGAAAAGAGGAGGGGGAGAGAATTATTTAGTTATTAATTCAAGACAGCTCATGTCTTCATGAGTCGAACTGACTTCAGTTTTTAGTGCTAGGCATTCATATTAAGTTAGTTTTTTAGGTGTATTTTTTTAGGTGTATCTGCCGCCAAACTTCAAGGTTTCTATCTCATTTAGTTAGGGTATTAATTTTCCCCATATTTCTAAAGGCCAAAACTCTGACCTCAACATTTTTAAAAGGAGCTCTTTCTCCCTTTTATCATGGGAGGTCCATCACCCTTCCTTGTATCTCATAGGCAGACTAGTCCTGTGGGATCTTGGGATTAGAACAAGATACAATAAACACAGATCTTAAGAGCAGTCAGTCACGCACACTGCCTTATATACCATAATGCCCACATAGGCCTGTCTGGTTCTAGCCTAGGAGTGAGGGATGACCAGGGTGGGGAGGGGAACTTAATGGGGATTTTTGTTTCCCTACCCTTGCTTCAGAGTATAGACCTGGGAGTCTTAATTTGATCCAAGACCTCCCAGGTCCATCCTCTATTGGCCTGGGGCCATGTTTGTAGGTTAAGGATGTGTTCACCCACTTCTTAAAGTCATTTCTGGGTTGGATCTCAATGTAAATAAAGAACACTTTCTCTAAATCCTTCTGCCCACTCTTGTGACCCAGCATGAGCAT
>NW_027185876.1:14702502-14796092 GCF_028583685.1 Petaurus breviceps papuanus
ACTTTCTCTAAATCCTTCTGCCCACTCTTGTGACCCAGCATGAGCATCCCTTGGCTG
This sequence comes from Petaurus breviceps papuanus, assembly GCF_028583685.1. Classification (NCBI taxonomy): domain Eukaryota; kingdom Metazoa; phylum Chordata; class Mammalia; order Diprotodontia; family Petauridae; genus Petaurus; species Petaurus breviceps. The sequence goes on from NW_027185876.1 coordinate 14,702,560, forward strand.
CCACAACTTCCTGCTTCTAGTACAACCAGAAATTCTGGGGACAGGGATAAGGACATGGCTAGGCCTTGAGCCAGAGCCACTAACAGCATGACCACAGATTGACTCCATACCACTTCAGCACTAGTCTGAACACCACAGGCTATAGGCCCTGGGTAAGCAGGCCGTGTTTGGTCCGAAGATTGCCGGTTTCTGAGTTAGAACATGAGGAAAAAGCTACTGAAACTCAGTATTCCTTACTAAAACATTCTCCTGTCCTATGGCTTATTCAGAAACAAGTATACGAGTTGTTAATTCTTTGTGACAGGGAGGGCCATTGCTAGGTTTAGAGTGGCCATGCTCAAGGCTGCGCCCCTCCACTATGTTCTTGCCAGGCTCCTTAGTTTCATAGCAGGCAGTGGCTTTCTCCATCAGCCTCACTCCCACTTCCCCAGCCCCTGGCCCCTGCCTTCTGCATGACCTAGCGGTAGTGCACCCATCTGCTAGTGGCTGATGCCTTTGCTTATGTGTTTGTGTGTGTGTTTAGGGGAGGGGGGGTAGAGCGGGGTGAATTGCTCTGGTTCCCTCCACTGCCATTTCCATATGCCTATCACTCCCGAACACCAGCCTGGCTTGGCCCCCACTTCTGATGGAGGAGCTGGAGTCAAGGCAAGTAGGCTCGACAGCAAGTGAATTGTTTGTCTCTATTTCCTTTGGGGATGGGGGTTTTGTGGAGGGCAAGGAGAGGGGGAGGGGTGACTTTGGGCATTGCCCTCTTATAGAGAGAAAACAGAACCCAAAGTGCAAAAATTACCATTCAATTCGTGACTCACCCAGAAACTTATTCTATGATTTTGAGTGAGTCATAAAATGCAGAATTTTGTGAAATTTGATGAAATCTCAGGGTTTGAAGGAACCTCAGAGGTTATCTGATCCAACCTGAATCTTGAGGCAGCATAGATGGAATTGTAGATAGACCATAGATATGGCGGATAGAGCACCAGACTTGGAGTCAAAAATACCTGGGTTAAAACCTTGCCTCGGGCACTAACTTGCTGTGTGCCTCAGTTTCCTTATCTATTATGAGGGGATTGGACTTCAGGGCCTTTAAGGCCATTTCTAGGTCTGAATCTATGATCTATAAATAGAAATTTCTTCTTTAACTTCCTTAACAAGCAGTCATCCACTTGTTGCTTAATGATCTCCATGGAAGTGGAACCTGCCCACTCCCAAGGAAGCCAATTTTATTTTTGAACAGGTGTAATTTTTAGGAAGCTTTCCCCCTATATCCAACCTATATTTGAGGAAAAAGCAACAGTGAAAAGAGGCAGGTTTTTCCATGCCATACAGGAGGTTGGACATTAATCTAGCCATAGTTGTGAAGGGGCTTACCTTCCTGAGGTCAGAGAACCCAAGTTCAAATCTGCCCTGTTCCACATACTACCTGTTTGTCCTCAAAGACTTCACCTCCCTGTGCCTCAGTTTCCCTGGTTATTTAAAAGAGAATGAACGAATGGGATTAAAGGGCCTCTGAGATCCCTTCTAACTACAGCTCCATGATTCTATGAACATCCTCATGAGAAAAGGAGGAAGATGGCGGGATGGTGCCATTTATAGATGAAAAAACTAACAAAGGGAGGCTGAGCAAATTGCCAAAAGTGACAACAGATTGGGGAGAATAGAACCTAAGCCTCTTGATTTCCCAATTTAGTGCTAGATTCCTAAACCTAAGATTACACAGCCAGAGCATCATCAGACCTCCTTGACTTTTGAGGAAATCTGGACATCTATGCCTTGGTTTCTTCTCCCCTGCTGGGTATGTGCACCACAGTAATGTCAGACTGGAGCTCTGTGTCTGATGTCATTTTTGGCAGCTGCCCAGAGGGCTGAGTTCATTAGCTCTGGGTCTTTGGGCGGAATGTTAGCCTCCACACTCAAGAAATGTGAAAATGCCTGATCACTTATCACTATGCCATTCAATTTACCAGTCATCTGTGAAGTACCAGCTCCTTGGAGGGAGAAGGAGAGTCAGAGAGGTCTGATACATGGAGGGTCAGCCTCAAAGTCCAGAAGACTTTGGATTGATACTGGGCAAGTTCCCTGACTTCTCAGTGCACCCAGGCCACTCTCTAAAATTACAAATTGTGCCAACAAGTTCCAGATATACTTACCTGCCTTACAGGAGAGAGTTTTCTAACCAGGACTCCTTTAAACTGATGAAATCGTGAGTCCAAATTCTTCTCACCTTTCCACAGAAAAAGGAAGGAAGGCAACATGATCTTGCACACAATGAGATTACAGTTTAGTGGAGGAAAAGACAAGTATACAGTTCAGTCAACATTTATTAAGCACCTGCTGTATTCCAGGTGCTGTTCTAAGCCCTGGGGATACAAAAAAAAAAAGGCTAAAGACAGTCCCTACCCACAAGGAGTCACAATCTAGAAAGTGCAATGTTTGGTTGGTTGTTCATCACTGTTTGGAGTCAAGGTAGAATGTGTTCAACTGTGGTTGATTGAACCAATATGAGCTTGGAAGGCTCTACCACAAGTTAGGCACAAATAATCCATATGAACATTTGATCTAACCATGATAACCAGAGAAAATGAAATAGGGACAAAGGCTAAGTGCTATAAGAAGTTTGAGAAAGAAAGAGATGACTTTCACAGAAAGATTATAAAAAGTCAGAGGAAGGAAGGGAGGGAGAGAGGATTTATTAATTGTACACTATGTGTCATATTCTTTGCTAAGCACTTGATCCTCACAACCTTGGGACATAGATGCTATTATCCCCCATTTTACAGTTAAGGAAACTGAGACAGACAGAGGTTAAATGATTTGTTTAGTTGTGTCTGACCCTTTGTAACCTCATTTGGGATTTTCTTGACTAGAATGGATTGTCCCTTCCTTCTCCAGCTCATTTTACATATGAGGAAACTGAGGCAAACGAGCTAAGTGATTTGCCCAAGGTCACACAGCTAGTAATTGTCTCTGATTACACAAGCAGTAAGTGATTTGCCAGGGGATGAATGGTAAGTACCTGAGGTTGGATTGAAACTCAGGTCTTCCTGATTTAGACTCAGGGCTCTATCTACTGTACCACCTAACTGCCTCTCTAAGGGAGACATTTAAAAATTTATCTGAACCTGAGAAGTTAAGGTCATATAGACAAGTATTTCTGCATTCTGTAACTTTTCATATTTTTCTTCCAAATTCCTGCCTGGTTGGGCTTGTGTGAAGATAGAAAACTTATGTGTCATTGCCTTGGTTCTGCTCACTTGACATGACTGGACCATGGCCATACCTAGAATTAGAAACTGAATCTATGGAGGAAACAAAGGGCATTAGAGCCACAAGTCAGCTTACTTCTCTTGGGCAGGAGGAAACAGCCATTGGATTGAGAACTGGCCAATACCGAGAGGTGATCTGGTGCAGTCCTCTTATTATACGGATAAGCAAACTAAGAGTGGGGTTGGTAAGAAGCGGAATCAGGATGTGAACCCAAGTAAATCCACGGCTCTTCCCACTGTCCCAGTCACTGCTATTCCCCAGGATGAATAAATCTCCTGGCCTTCTCTTCCCTCCCCATCCCTTCCCACGCCTATTTAAGATTTCACTCTGTGCTTCAATTTACAGAGGCCAAAGGGCCTTTTTGGTTTGTTTGTTTGTTTTTTTTGTTTTGTTTTGTTTTTTGCCATAGCTCATTCCAGTCCTCACCATCTTTTCCCTTGCACTGATAAGGTTGCAGTTAATCCTTAAAGGTGAAGCAGGTGTCTTGGCTGATATAAATGCAATTTATTAGAAATGCCAGGAGGGAAGGACAGAAGGTGAGGGCAGCATCAGATTCCTGCCACCGCCTTCCTGCTGCAGGGAGGGGATGGGCCAGGCTCTTCAGAGCTGGAAAGTGAGAACTGAATCATATTAGTGATTCTCAGCAGGAGAGCTGAGAGTGAGGTCAGGTCGCTGAGTGTGAGCAGGGAGAGGAGCAACCATGCACTGAGGCAGCTCTCTGGGAGCTCATAGTAGGTACCCAAAGCCTTTGGGAAAGCCAGGTCCTATGTAGGATGGATGGACTATGAAGGAGGCAAACATGGAAATAACCTAGTCATACCATTTGGTCCAGCCCTGTGATTTGTTCCCAAGCTCAATGTGGAGATTGATAGCATATAGGCAATCTATCTCCAATTTGGGGCACCTAGCTGGTAAAGTGGACAGAGTGCTGGGCCTAGAGTCAGGAACACTCATCTTCCTGAGTTCAAATCCAACCTCAGACACTAGCTGTATGACCCTGGGCAAGTCACTTAACCCTGTTTACCTCAGTTTCCTCACCTGCAAAATGAGGTGGAGAAGGAAATGGCAAACCACTCCAATATCTTTGCCAAGAAAACCCCAAAATCAGAGTCATGAAGAGTTAGACACAACTGAAATAATTGAACAACAACATATCTCTAACTTAAAGTCTTAGATCTTCCTGAGGCATTGAGAGGTTAAGTGACTTCCCCAGAATCACACAGTTATTGTCAGTTACCAAGCATTTACTCTGTGTCAGTCTGGGATTTGACCACCCTCTTTCCTCCCAGTAAGACCTGGCACCATTCCCCTCAGTTAGGGATCTGGCAGCCATCTCATGATTTGGTCAATGGGTCCCAACTATTAGTAATTCATAGAGCACTATGTTTGGAATAAGGAAGATCCGCATTTGGCTCCCCCCTCAGACCCTTGCTAGCTATGTGAAACCTCTCCAAGCCTCACTTTTTTCATCTATAAAATGGCACCTCTAAGGAACCTACTATTTCAAAATCAATTGGCCACACCAACCCTTCTGAACACCATGTATGGTTTAAATCCCTCTAGAGCAGTCCTGGACATCTACTTCTTGAACTGTTGTATTGCTCTGGGAAGCTGCTATTCTTTTCAGTATTCCCACCATATTTCCATCTTCCTCCTCTCTAACAAGCTGCCTTTTCTCTTTATACTCCATTAAGCAATGCCCTTCCTCCACAAGGACAACAATTCCCTCCATTCAAACTGCCTTTTGGACCACTTCATTCAATTTCCCAGGGCTGACTCCATGCCTTCATCCATACCATTTCCATCTCAGCCTGTAAAAGCCTTCCTCTCTCCCCTAACCCTCAACTTTCAGAGGCATCAAGGAGACTCATTCCTCTCCTTCAGGGCCCTCATGAGATCCTTCCTGACATCTTCCTTGATATGGAGCAGAAATCTCTCCCCCTCATATCATAAAGCCTGCCACGTTTATTAACTCCACCAAGTCAGTCATACACCCACAAATCACCCATACAAAACATCCAGACCCCACACAAATAATGCCAGACTGCAGCCTAGCAAAAGCTAAGTGCCCTGTAAATGAACCTCTCTGGCTGGGAAGGTCCCCAGCTAACAGTGCTCATTCTACAATATCTTAGACATGGGTCACCCAGGTTCAGCTTAAAGATACCCCAACTCCATGGGTGAGAAATTTCAGGTACCATCCCTCTCTCTAGGCTACACATTCTTTCCTTGGATGCTCCCTGAGAGTTAGGAAGCTTCCCCTTACCATTGACCCTAAACCTGCCTTAAATTGAAACTCAAATCAGTTCTGCCCTCTATGCCCAAGTAGAATAAATCTAATTTCTGTTTCATAAGACAGCCCTTCAATCGCAGAAGGATAGTCTCATGCTTCCTTATTCCCTGCTGAGCCCTGTCTTCTTCAATCTAAACATCAGGAATGTTCCTTTGATATCTTTTATTATGATATAGTGTCCAGCCCCTTGGATCCTCTCTTATTAGCCCTAGCATAATGGGAAGAGCCCTTTGCCTATAAATCGATAGATAAATGTTTAATTCTCTGCTATGTGTAAGAGAACTGGGTTAAGCACTGCCTTTGGTCAGTGCTTCCCCTCAGGAAACTTTCTCTCTGTCAGAGAGGTAGGCAGTAACTTTCAAAACAAAGCAGTCATTTAAGCACTATATTAGAGAAACAGATGATAAGTCCTTGGGAGATCAAAGGAGAAAGATGGCTTTTTCCTAAGGCAGTCGGGGGAGGCTTCTTGGAGGAAGGGCCTGAGTCATTTTAGACCTGGGCCATGAGGTGGAGTGGTATATGAGATGCTGGGTAAATCCAGACATTTGTAGGTATCCTTGGGGAGGGTGATTCCAAGCCCAATTCCCCTGGGTTTGGGAAGCCTCTCAAATTTAATCCATCAGCAGGCATTTGTTGAGTGTTTACTATATACCAGGCACTATACTACAGTGCGGGGTATGAAGACAGACATGAAACAGTCCTGGCCTCCTAGAAGCTTACAGGTTATTTGGAGGGCAGTTATTTTCTTGGGGATGAGTCACTGGGCCAGGACTGCTGCCCACTGACTGACTTACCAGCCATTCTCTCTCTTTCTGCCCTCCCTCTCTGTGCCCACCACACAGGTTCATTTGCTGAAGGACCAGTTGGCTGCGGAAGCTGCGGCTCGACTGGAGGCCCAGGCCCGAGTCCACCAACTCCTGCTGCAGAACAAGGACATGCTTCAGCATATCTCCCTGCTGGTCAAACAAGTGCAGGAGCTTGAGCTCAAACTGTCAGGACACGATGCCAGTAAGTGACCCTTCTGCCAGCAGGTGGCCTCTGTCCATCCTCTGCCTGCACTCACCAGAAGACCCTGAGGGCTGCTTCATCTGAGGCACCAAAAGCCAAACATCATCTCTCCCTGGAACCCCTCTCCTGAGTGAGGCAGGAAATGAAGCAGCCCCATGACCCCGACCCTACTTTCTAAAAACCCAACAGCCCTAGGGACCCACCTGGTCCTTATGAAATGCCTGCTGGGGGCTGGGGTTGGGGGAGATGTGCAGTGTGAGCCACAGTCCCCAGGATGCCTTGCTTATGTGCTGGCTTTGCCACAAGGCAGAGTCTGAAGGTGGGTTAAGGGCATAGGCAGCGTAATAAGAGTCCTGCACTTGCAGTCAGGAGACTCAGTCTCAAATTCCTCATCCCACTCTTGTTACAGGTATTTGTTGTTCAGTTGTTTCAATCATATCTGACTCTCTGACTTTTTGGGGTTTTTCTTGGCAAAGACGCTGGACTGGTTTGTCATTTCCTTCTCCAGCTCATTTTATATATGAGGAACTGAGAGGCAAGTTAAGTGACTTGCCCAAGGTCACACAACTAGTAAGTTTCTGAGGCTGGATTTGAATTCATGAAGATGAGTCTTCCTGATACCCAGCCCAGTGTACCCCATAGCTTTCCCAATATTTGTATAACTGGGCCTCAGTTTCCTCACCTGCTTCTCAAAGTTGTTGTGAGGAGAAACTCCGAGTTCACTTGTATTTTCTCTCCTTTGATTCTTACAAATCTTGTGAGAGCACGGAGAGGGGATCCATCAGCTAAAGATGGGGAAACTGAGTTTGAGAGAAGACAAGCCATATACCCAGGATCTCACAGCAAGTGACTGGTAAAGTAAGGGTTAGAACCCAGATGCTTTATGAGGTAATAGAACAGGGACTTGGACTCAGCTAGACTTCAGATCCTGCCTCAGACACTTACTAGCCATTTGACCCTGGCAAGTCATTTAAAAAGCCTCTCAGCCTGTTTCCTCAGCTCTAAAAATGGGGACATGGTTGCAAGGATCAAAGGAATAACAAATCTAAAGCCTTTGCAAAGCTTTAAAATGCCATATGAATGTTAGCTATTATTAATGATGGGCATCACTTTACCATATTTCCTCCCAGAGGCAGTCAGATGGTCCAGTGGCTACAGTGCTGGGCCTCGAGTCAAGATCTGAGTTCAAATCCAGTCTCAGACACTTACTAGATGTGTGACCCTGAGCAAGTTATTTAACCTCTGTGTGCCTGTTTCCTCTCCTGAAAAATGGGGATGATGATATCACCTACCTTCCTGGGGTGGTTGAGGGGATGAAACACAAATGAGAAAGAACCTGTTTCCCAAATTCTGTTTCCCACCTCCTGTGATGCATTTCCCTCTCCCCCAAACTTTCTGACTTTCTAACCTGTGATTGTGCTCAGCAGAGAGGTTTGGGCTGACTGACGAGCCATGTATATTGAGTGATAGCTATTTCATAAGCCTTTCTGGTGCTGGAAGGATGGCTTATGCCCCTGTTTCCCAGTCCACAATCCTCGACATATGGAATTCTGGTTTCATTGGTGTAGAGTACTCCCAGTGTGAAACTTCCCTCCACTGATGGAGAGCTAAGCTATTCTTCCGTAACTTAACAGTCTAAGAGGTTGCAAAGGGACACTGAGAGCTTGTGACTTTCTCCTGGTCAGTAGCAGGACCTGAACCCAGATCATCCTCACTCTAAGACTGTCTCTATCCATCATGCCCTGATGGCCTGGAAGAAATCTGCCAGGCCAGAAAACTTCTTACTATCCAAGTTCTTCAGATCTTTATGCTTAAAAAATCAACTGATTCTTCTCTTTATTCTTCTGTGTTGTGATTCTCCCACCCTCAGCTTCCTCCTTTTTTCTGGTTACCCAGACTTCCCTCCTTGAATCCCTAATGGCCTTGGCACTAAGACTAAAGTCAGTAAAGTGAACAAAAGTAGAGAATTTAGTTATTGGGTTTTTTTTTCCTTCTTTAAGACCAGTATAATTTGGAATGGGAAGCATTCAAGTGGACCTGGTCCATCTAAGATCCTGTCTAGAGCTAGGGTCCAACCCCTTCTTTTTACAGTTGTGGAAAAAGGCTCAGAAAAGAAAAATGTGACTTGCCCAAGATTGCACAGTGTCAGAGGTAGATTTTAAACCCAGGTCTGATGACACAAGAGCCTGTGCTCCCTCAATGGAGCACACTGCCCAGGTTAACCCTGCAGGCCCAGAGGTGCATGATAGCATTCCAGGCCTGTAACTTGTTTAACTTCCACTCTCCTCTCCCTCTTCTCTCCTTCACCAGTGGGTTCCCAAGACAGCTTGCTGGAAATCACCTTCCGCTCTGGCGTCCTCCCCGTGCTCTGCGACCCCACGACCCCCAAGCCTGAGGACCTCCACCTGCCCCCACTAGGCCCCAGCTCTTCTGACTTCGCCCACTCGGTGGGGAGCCCCCTAGGTAGGCACGACTGTTTGGTGAAGCTGGAGTGTTTCCGTTTCCTGCCCCCCAGTGACACCCCATCAGGGGGAGAGCCTCTGCTGGGCAGCTTGGAGCTCATCAAGTTCCGGGAGTCAGGCATCGCCTCGGAGTATGAGTCTAACACAGATGAGAGTGAGGAACGCGACTCGTGGTCTCAGGAGGAGCCTCCTCGCCTGCTCAATGTCCTGCAGAGGCAGGAGCTGGGGGACAGCCTGGATGATGAGATTGCAGTGTAGGTGCCTGTAGGAGGCGGCAGCAGTGGTGGCCAGGCCTCTGGGGATGAAGGGCATCAGAGACAAAGGGTGGAGGCAGGCATCTCCACGGCCTGTGGTAGGAGGGAGACTGGAAGCACCACCCGCCTGGGCTGCATCTTCCTATGCCCAGTGGAGTGGTATGTGGGGCTTCCCAAAAGACTTTGGGATTTTAATTTTGGAGAGTAGGAGAGAAAAGAGGAGGGTATAATTCCCAATGTCAAACTATTACTTCATTCTCCTATTGATGGGAAAAATGGAGCTGGCTTTCTTGGCCCCATTACATCCCTCTAGAGGTTTGCCATCTCCAGAACTGCCAAGCCTATGTAGGAAGGACTTCTGTATCATATAGATTGGGCTGATAATGCCATGAGGTCCCAACTGCCCCTTCCTCTTCCTACACTCCCTGTTGAGAAGGGATACCACCTGATGAAATATCTTCTTAGATACCTATCCTACATCAGGCCTGTCACTCAATGCCTAACTTTGTCTTCATTGAAAGTAGAGCCAATGCTAGGCATATGACGGCTGAGTGTGCTGGCAACAGAGACAGGAAATTTTATTCTTCAGTGAGATCATGAAAGTGGTATATTCCCTACAGGACCAGCTGTCTTGGTTTATGGAATCTTTTGAAGTCCACAGGGAGGTGAAGGAGTCATGGAAAAATAGTAGACTGGTCCCTTCTTTGGGTATGGGATTACTCTTTTCCCCTCTCTGTGAAAGGCAGTGCCCATCAAAATTATAGCTGGAAAGTGGCCCAGATATTTATGGGCCCTGCCAACAGAAGCCATGTTTTCAGAGTTTCAGGGGACCCCGGCCTCTCTTCCTATCTCCTCCCCTCCCCAGGCAATTTTATAGGGCTTTTTTAGTTTCTTAAATGGACATTGGCTGGTAACTGGGAAGGGCTTTGGCCAACGGGAATCCCAAATGGGCCCTGTCCCACTTGAGGCAGAAATGGTTAACAACTTCACCATTGTCATTATGTACAACTGTTTAGAGGGGCTAAGTGATTGAACCAATGCCTCAGAGATGTGGATATGGGAAAAAATCGTAGAGGGACCTTAAGAAAAGGCTTCCACTCTTCCCTCTGATCAGTGAGACAGCAGCTGGTTATTCTTAAGGGGAATTTAGAAACTGCCTGAAGGAAAACTGGGGTTTATTGGATCCCATCAGTTTTTCCTAAGGGAATCAATTCCATCCTCCATCTTGGACAGCAAAGTTACAGGCTCAGAGGTCAAGGATTGTTGAAGGGGTTGGTCCTGAGGAAGAATGTTTTGGTCCCAAATCATATGTTCAACCTTAGGTTTCCTTTGTAAATTAGGAAAACATATAACTGCTGCATTTTCTTCTGGACCAGATGGTCCAAATTATGGGACAAAAAAGAAATCATACAACTTTACCATATTCTTTTCCAGAGATTACCATACCAGATGCAATTTAATTGGAGATAGTTAATATTCATATGTGTCTGTACATTTATGTGTGCTACTGAAGACTGCCAAACTTCACCACATATATGGAAAGAACACAAGAGTGAGATTTCCATTGTCTGTTGGCTCTGTCCCTATAGTCTGTCAGAATATACCTCTATTCCATTTATTATATGTCTGAGATAGTTCTAATGGATTAATCTTGTCCCTGAACTATTCTTATTTGTATTTTTAAAAAATACCAAATTAGGCCTAGGTAAAATTACATGATAATGGGAGAAGAAAGAGCACCCCAGGAAAAGCCCTCAAGATAAAGAAATTGAATTTGGTCCCTCCCCTATCTGGTTTGCAAAGCCCTAACATATTGTATTGTTAACAGGAAGCTTAAAAGAAACCAAGTTTTTGCTCACCAGAGAGCCTTGTAGGTAGAAGGAGATCTGACAATGCCAGTAGCCTGCTGTGGGCCAGCAGGAGCTACAGGTGAAGTCAGTGGCAGAACAGACAAGTCTGTGCTGTTGGGTAAAAGGAATTCATATTGGTAGGCCAGGTCTTAGGCAACCTATTTTAGGGCCCAAGGTACCTGAAGGTGTACATGTGTGTATATATGTAGATGTGTAGATATGAACATATACACTATAGATATGTATATACATAGAGAATATATATATGTGTAAAGATGGAACAAGAAGGTACCCAGTTGATACAGAGAAGACAACTATGGCAAGATATAGGCTGACAAAGGCAAAAACCAAATAGAATGTAGAAAGAAAAGGGTTGGGGGCAGGGGCAATAGGGATGGACAAAATAGAAATGGTGAAGGAACCAGGCAGGTCTAGTACAGAATGCAACCCCTGGGCTTTGAATTCAGAGTCAATCTTACTTCATGGGAGAGGTCTTTGTGATTCTATCAAGACCTTTTCACTCCCCTGCCTCCCCTCTGGCTTCCAGTGTTTGCTGGTGGTCCAGTTGGGAAGACCACAAAGAATTGTTATCCCACTGATTTGAAACTGGGTTAAGTGACAAACCCAGAGTGTTGCTAGGTACTATGGGTGTTCCTAAAGACTGGACACATAGGAAATCTCATTAACTATTCATATTTTCAAGAAATGAAGGACATTTTCAACAACATTTCACTTAATTAACATAAATGAGATTTCATAGGAAGACATAGGAGACTCATAGGAAATCTCGTTAATTAATTAAATTAAATTAATCTCATTAATATGGAAAATAGTACCAATAGCTTATGAAAGCTTTTATTCCATATGAAATTGTCATGGCTAAAATTTGTGCTAATTAAATAAAATGTTGTTGAAAATTTCATTCATTTCATTTCTTGAAAATATGCATAGTTAATGAGATTTCCTATGTGTCCAGACTTTAGGAACACCCTGTATCTGGGGTTGGAGTTTCATTCCAGGTCATGGCCACACCCTACACATACCCAGTATTTTATCTTGGAAAGGGTGGCCTGACTATAAATTTCTCCCTTCAAGTCTGGGCCTTTTGTTTCAAGGAGAGGAAGAATAAAAAAGAAGGCTGAGAGATTGAGCTTGTTACTAGAAGGCAAATAAACTTTTGATTCTTCTCTTGGCCCAGGGAGGACTTCCATCACTTTTGTTCAGTCAACTTTTGTCCTCTCTCCTCTCATCCCCTGGGCTAACCCCAGATATTCCCTATGGCAATCGTTCAGGTATTGGTATTCTACATAGCATGAGCAGTCACATAGAAAAAGGGTGGCAAGGGTGGCCAGGTAGCACAGCGAGTAAGAGCACCTGCCCCAGTGTTGGGATGACCTGGGGATCGAATCTGGGCTCAGACATTTAGCACCCACCCAGAAACACCTGGCTGTGTAACCTTGAGCAAGTTACTTAACCCCAATTGCTTAAAAAAAAAAAGAAAGAAAAAGGGTGGCAGTCACTATATGTCCAAACAGGAGTGTCTTTGGATTCAGAGCTGGAGAGGGCACAGCCAGAAAGCATCAAGGTGACCTCAGCCATTCGACCCTTGGCTGGGGAAGACAGGGAAAGAACTGGAACATCTTACACCAACTATCCCAGTGGAGTCCCCCCCCCCCAACCTCCAGATGCCTCTCCTTTCCTGCTATTTACACTAACTTGTTCCTCTTTCACTCTTCAGTTCTGTGACTTTGTGGAGGAGATATGGACTGGGGTTGGGGGAGGCGGCTGTGTGTGGCCAAAGCACCTGTATCAGGGATGATCAGAGGCTGTGAACTCCCAGATCCCCCAGGAGTATGGGCTACTCACTCACTCTCCACACAGGGGGCTGTGCATGGGGCCAGGGAAGGAAAGGCAGCCTCTGCTCACCTCAACTGTACATTGGAATTGTAAATGTGTAATTATATTCCTGCTAATCTCAGCACTGTCTGTAAGACTTCTCTCTGGCCTTACTGCTCTATTGATCTTGCTTTCTTGAAGGTTGATTTGATGTTTCGTTTATTCCCTGCCACTCCTTTCCTCTTTCTTCCCTTTCCTACAACTGTTGTTTCATTAACTCTATTGACTCAACTCTCTGGGAAATTATTCTGTCCATGTAAGTGCACTTACTCCCTGGATGTTGTCACCGGTCTAGTGGCTTTTGCTAAATAAACCTTTCTTATTTCTAAAGTCTCTTTCTGTCGTCCCTTCTTGTTTCTTACTATTCTGCTCTACCTGCCTCCTTTCTTAACCTCTTCACCCCAAGCCAGGCAGATGGGGGATGAGTGACTCATTTCCTATGGGGGCACTACAGGGATGGAAGGAAACCTGTCCCCTTACCTGCTGCTCAATTCAATCAGCTTGCAGAGGTCAAGGAATATACACACAAGCATTTTTGTAAATGGGTGCTCAAAGTTTCTGGGATGTTGTGGGGCCATGGCAGTGAATTTCCTAATTCTACAGAGCTGGGTTATTGACTTGGAACTGAAAGTAACTTTAGGTGTCCTGACCCTTCATTTAAGATGAGGACACTGGAGCCAGGGGAGATCAAGTGATTTGCCCAAAGCCAAAGATCAGTCAGTGGCAGAGTCAAGACTTGAACTCAGATCCTTTGACTCTAAATCCATTGCTGTTTCCACACTACCACAATTATATCACACTGTGACAGGGTATCATATTTCTGGTTTAATGAATATCCCCAGTTGCTACCAGCATGCTTTCTTTTAAAATCTGGCTGCTTTCTGAGCCCAGGTCCAGCCTGGTAATGAAGCTAATGATGATAACACCTATTCCCATTTGTTTATAAGCACAGTAATTGGAAGCTGTGCATCCCACCTTTGTCTCCCATTGTGCAAGTTAGGGAAATCTCCTCTCTCAGGACCACAGTTTCTTTATCTGTATAATGGGAGATTGGCTGAAATGACCTAAGATCCTGCCCTGATCTGTCATTCGTATATTGCTTTAAAGTATTTGGGGATTTTTGGTGGGGAGGGAGAACTTAGTCCCCGTTTGCCATTTAATTAATGGAAGCTTCTTGTAGCATAGAACCTTTTTCAAATGTTGTTGGAGCTCATTTGTAAGGACAGTGCTAGTGAGTTGCCTGGGGGCAACTGATGATCTTGCCCAGTGACCCCTGAATTCCACACATTTTGGGAACCACTGGGCTAGCTCACAGGATCATAAATCTTGAACCCAAGGGAGAAGAGAGACATTTAGTTAAGTGACTGACCCAAGGTGTCACAAGTAGTAGGATTTGGGGCAGGATTTGAATTCATATCCTCTGACTCCTAGGCCAGATGCCTGGGAGCAAATTGATGAGTGAAGTGACTTGTCCATGGACTCAGAAAGCAGACATGTTTCAGAGGCAGGGCCTGAACCCAGGTGGTCTTGACTTCAAGGCCAGTCACTGACTCTCACTTCAGATGAATGGCAGCTCATTTACAATCTAAATTTTGTAGAGCTGAAATGTGGGCAATAGTCAGAGAACTTTCAATTGGGGAACATGAGCTCCCAGCTGCCTAGTTAGCCTTCAGTGCCACTGTGGCCAGATTTGACAAAGATCAAACCAGTGAATGACACTGGCCACCCTCAGCCTCACACTGTTCATCACCATCTCTGACACACTTAACTTGATGTCTTGAGCAACATTTTTTAAAAAGGGGAAAGATATGGGGCGGCTAGGTGGTGCACTGAATAGAGTGCCAGCCCTGGAGTCAGGAGGACCTGAGTTCAAATGCGGCCTCAGACACGTAACACTTACTAGCTGTATGACCTTGGGCAAGTCACTTAACCCCAATTGCCCTCCAAAAAGCAAAAAAAAAATGGGGGGGAGATAAAGGTCTCCCTTTTAATAAACAGAAAATTCTGGAAGATGTCTAAAGTTACTACTATGTGATTAAAAACAAAACAAACTTTGTTATATGCCTCCCCCATCTTCCTTGGAATTGGGATGTGTTTTCACAGAGCAGAGACCATCTGCTTAATTTCCAAAGACTTAGATGATGTTCTCATAGAAGTAACAGGAGTCCTCAGGCTTAGCTTAGAAAGAATATTTCAAATCATTCTAGGAATTCTGCAGACTCAATGTATTTGTATAACACCAGGTCCTCATTGACTCCCTGACTACTAACTTCAACCGCATGTAGTCAGCAGAAAAATACAGACATCTGGCCGATTCTAAATGTGTGGACAGATGGACCAAATGACTATGCCTCAACCTGGAAAGGATGATGGGCCCACTTACCAAAGTGGCCCTGTATTAATGAGAGATGAAGAAAAACCCCAACCAAGCCACAATAGGGCTTTGCTGCTAGAAGTGTAACAGTCTGATTTGGGAAGCAGGGACTGTTTACTGTGTCAAAGAGGAGTTACTGAGTATCTTGAAGGCCATGATACAGAAACTAGGCCAGTAGAGCAGGAGCCCTTGGTCTGCTTTCTTGGTCTCTCCTGAATGCAGGAGCATAGGGCAGGCCTTAATAACTGCTAGGGTTTCTGCTTCAAAAGAAAGGAAAGGCCAAGGTGGCCAACCTATACCACCTACTTATATGTCATTTGTATCCTGCCTGCTGCCAAAAAGAACTATGAGGTGGCTTGCAAAATTAGTCACAATATTGATTAAAGTAAAAACAAAAAGAAATCCAAAAAAATCTGCTTAAAGAAAGAGAGCAGACCCTGAATGCAAATCTTGCATCTGCTACTTAGTACCTGTGTGACCTTGGGCCAGTCTTTTGACCTCTCTGGGGAGGCAGTTTCTGTACCAATGAAATGAAGGGTTTGAATGGGATGGTTAAGGTCCCTTTCAGTTCTAGAGCCCTGTACAGCTAAAGGTTAGACTAAATAACCTGTCTGTCTGTGATTCTGTATATCTCTGACCCAAAGATACTGTAAGTATTATTCTCCCCATTTCTCAGATGAGAAAACTGGGTCTTCTTCAAACTTATCTTTCTAAAGGATGGGTGACTAAGTATTGTACTAACTTAATGCTGTACTAAATAAGGTAATTTGACTAACAAGGGTTAGAGAGAGGAAGCAATGTAGATGAGGAATCATTTTGATTTTAGAGCAAATATAAAAATGATTTTCTCAAGGTCCTATAGCTAGTCCCTAGGGTCAGGAAATGCACTCTTGCTAGGCATCTCCTAATAAGTGACAATATGTTCCTGGGATGAGCTAGCTTAGCAGTTCTAAAACCTTTTGATCTGAGAACCCTTTACACTATTAAAAATTATTGAGGATCGCCCACCAAGAACTTTTGTTCATGTGGATTTTATCTACAATATAAGAAATTAAGATATCTTATTATCGTGAAAATAGCTCTGACCTCGTAAACCCCCAGAGATCCTTGGATTGCATGCTTTGGGAACCATTGGGCTAGATCATAGATCTTGAGCCCAGGGGAAAAGAGAGAGATACTTGGATAGTTAAGTGACTTGCCCAAGGTATCACAAATAGTAGGGTTGGGGTAGGATTTGAATTCATGTCCTCTGAATCCTGGGCCACTGCTCTTCCCTATGGTTCCTTCTGTAAGTCATACCTCCAGGCCCAGCTTCTGTGCCTTATGTTTGAGCTGTAAAATAGACTCATGAAATTTGAGACTGAGCCCTTGTCACTGTCACTGGATTTAGCAGGAGCAGGACATAAGGAGCCCTGTCTGAAAACAGCAAGGAAACAAATGATATGAGAAAAGGGGATTGTCCACATCTTACCCTTCTCCATCTATGGAAGGTGATTGGTTAGAGAGAATAAGAAAACATCAAGTATTGGTGCATGTTTATGTGTGCGTGTGTGTATATACATACATATAGATATACAGATGTGTATGTATATATGCACATATATATACAGGAATATATGCATATATACAGGCATGCCTATATTACAATAATCACAACATTCACATAGTGCCTACTGTGTGCTAAGTGCTTTACAATGATCTCATTTGATCTTCACGAAACCCCTGGGATATAGATGCTATTATTATCCTCATTTTACTGATGGGGAAACTGGGGCAAACAGAGGTTGAGTGATTTGCCTATGGTCATACAGCTAGCGTGTTTGAGGCTAGATCTGAACTCAAGTCATCCTGATTCCAGGCCCAGGTGCTCTGTCCACTGTTAGTGTACCCATGTTCACATAATTACATACACACATAATACATATTGACTTTTATAGTCAAGAAAAACTTGATTAACCTTTGATGCAAAGTCCCACAAGGAGTGTGGTACAATGGAAAGAATACTGGCTCTGGTATTGGGGGACTTGTGTTCAAATCCTGCCACTGACTCTGTGTGGCCTCTGTCACTTCATTTCCCTGAGCCTCAGTTTCCTCATCTGTAAGATGACCTAGGATCCTAAGGCATTGTCAGATGAAGACAGCCTTAGGCTAGCCTGCCTGGTAAAAAGAGAGTTGTGACATAGCAGGCCCTAGAGAAGAAGGTTGCTGCCACTTTAGGAAGGGAATCAGCAATGGGGACTGGGAAAAGGAGAAGAAAGCTAAATGCCCTTTGGAGGTGAGTTTTATCATATTTAAAAGGGGGCAAACTCTTCCATAAACCTCCCCAGGGTCTGCCCTCCCCCTATGCTCCTCTCCCCTACTGTGACCAAATTGGGTAGACAATTTTGTCTTATGGGGTTTATAAGGGATAAAATAGCAACAACCTACCCCCTTTGTTGGCTTTCTCACTTTCCTAGGGAGCTTAGCTTAGACCCCTCCTCACCTCATTCACTTTTCTAAGAAGAGCTTTAGGGTGTGAAAAGAGGCCCATTCTTCCAAAAAGAAACAAACAAACAAAAAACCCCACAGAGTCCAACTGATTATATCTTCCAGGAAGTTGCTGTGGAATTTTACACCCTTGTAAGGAGATGGCATTCAGTCCTAAGACACTCAATCATCTGCAGGATCCCCAAACACACAGAAAAAGAGTATTTCTCTTCATGCTGTGACAGTAAGGGATTGCTACTGGGCTTGAGTGAGAAGTAGGGGTCTTCTAGTGACCGTGTTACTAAATAGACATTAAGCCTTCAGGAATCCCCATTAGATTGGATGAATTCGGTTAGGAAATAGAAACAGCAAGACCTGAATGGAAGAAACAGTTTGAGTAAGGCAGATAGCAATTAGATGACAACCTCCCTCATTCTGGGCACTTATTAGGTCTCTCTTCCTGCAGCTTAAGATTGCATTAACTATTTTGACTTCTATAAAACGCCATTGGTTGCTATTGAGCCTGTAGTAACTAAAGCCCTCAGCATTCTTTTACAAGACCTGTTTCTAACCATGCCTCCTTCACTGAGTATTTATACAGGTGATTTTTAAAAATTCATAATGTACAACTTGAATACCACTATTCACTTTCATCTAATTCGATTTGATCAATTGTCCTAACCTGGTGAAATCACTTTGGGTCTCACTTCTGTCATTAACTATTATTCCCAGCTTTATGTCTGCTGCAAATCTGATGCATGTGCTGTCTATGCCCATCTAAATAACTGGTAAAACCTGGGTCCTGGATGAATCCCAGACTCCTGAGGTACTTCACTAAATACCTCCCCTTCCAAGGTGACATTGACACATGAATGACTGCTTTGGGGACTTCAGTCTTTCAACCAGTTCCAAATCAACCCAAATGTATTATTCCCCAGCTAAATATCAGGGCTGAGAATGTGTCATGTGGTTAGACTCTCTCAGACTCAGCATAAGGTTGTGACTAATACTTTGATTTATTCTCACTTCTTTAGACATAACATAGTTTTTTAACCCCTTGTATTTTCCTTTGGTCTGTTCTAATGGGCTCCTGTAAGTCTACTTGAAAGTCTGGCAGCTGCTGGTAGATACCCTGTCTCCTGGCCGTGCCTTCTGCTCCCTTCCCCAGAGAGTTTTGAGTTTTCTGTAGTACACCTCGCAACTGAAGCCTTCCCTGAACCCCCCCTTGAT
Organism: Petaurus breviceps papuanus; assembly: GCF_028583685.1. Classification (NCBI taxonomy): domain Eukaryota; kingdom Metazoa; phylum Chordata; class Mammalia; order Diprotodontia; family Petauridae; genus Petaurus; species Petaurus breviceps. Next base: position 14,721,657 of record NW_027185876.1, read on the forward strand.
GTGGCTTTTCAAGGAGTGCAGAGTAGGATACATGCGGCAGCACGCGACACACTTGTAGCCGTTCTGCTGGGCTGGGTGCCGTTTAGAAGCCGTCAGGATGTCCTGGGATGTGATGTGGTCCTTGGAGTCCAAGCCTGCTCTGTGCTTCTTGGTGGTTTCCCGAGGACAGGCATTCTCCAAGGAGGAGGAGGAAGAGCAAACGCTCTCAGCCATATCCTCAGGTGGACCAATGTCCCCCCTGCCCTCCCTGCCCTCATCCTGTTGTACCTCTGGGAAGCTGTAGGTCTCCAAGTAACTTTCTTTATCTGTGCACACAAAGTAGCTATAAGGGGAGAACCAGGGCCGATAGATGGTACAATTCCGCCTCAGCTGTTCAGTGTTTGGCGTGTCCCCCAAGGCACAGTCTATTAAGGGAAGAAAAGAGCTAAATCTGAGCCTTGAGTGGTTGGGGAATCTCTCTGGGCTTGGTAAAGTTGGGGCTGGGTGTCTCCAGGAGAGGAAGTGAGTTGGATGTCCAAAAAGCATCGGTGGAGCTGGGAGAGCAACCTGGGCCATTCAACCTTTTTTTTTTTTTTTTTTTTTGCTTTTTTTTAAGGTGGGTTAAGTCTTACAGCAGTTCAATCTCTGGGGCAAAATAGTTACAGTCTTGGGCAAATGATCTTGAAAGTTTGGCATGACCTGGCCAAATCTTGTTGCTTCCTGAGATAGTCCTTCCCTGGAGATAACCCTTCCCCTGAGGCCAGACACAGAGAGACCACCCGGAAGGCAGCCCGGAACACAATTCCACGTTCAGCATTTATACTAGCTATGTTTGAGTTCATTACCAATTAATTTTTCTTCCCTCTCTGAGCTTTTCCCTTTGCCCTGCTCCCTGGTATTCAAGGGGTGGTGGTTTAAAGAAAAGAGAATTAGATGTAGAAATGCAAGTGGAAAACATGGCATGTGGTCACAAAGCTTCTCAACACTCATTCTCTATGGGAGCAACCCCCTCACTCCAATTTCACAGACATAAATGTATACGGATTCACACATCTACACAGGTGTATCTATGTGAACACACACACAGTTGGGGAAGACCTCACCTTCTGAGAACACTGTGTTATGCACCCCATGCCGAAGAGCACTGCATTGGTACTGGGGTGGCAGGACCTGAGCAGGGCTGGGCACCTCGCCAGGTACAGGAGTCTTTGAGATGTCTGAGTGACAGAAGGAAACACTCTGGTGAGCTAAGTGGAGAGGTGCCCTTCTGGGACTTCCAATGGGATTTTGGGGGGAGATTCTGCCTTGGCTCCTTGTTTTTGTCTTTGCCACGTGACCTCCTGGGACTGAGATGACACACCATGAACATACAGTGCAGTGAGGCAGGGCCATTTCAAATGATGTTCTAGGAGATTTCAGAATGGGATCATTTCATTGAGATACAGGAAAGAGCAGGCTGGCTAAAGGAGATAACTTTTTTCTTCTGCCTCATCTACCCTCTCTTGTATTTTGTCGTGTGTGTGGCCCTCTGTACTGGGGTTTTAAGTTTCCCTGAGCTTAGTATCTATTTGTGGAGAATTACAACCACAGGTTCCATACTGTGTCATGGAGGCCTCCTTCTACAATGTTAAGGATAAGCCTCTGGCCCAAAGACCCTATACATAGTCAAAAAGATGACCACAGATCAGGATTATTGTATGTGTCCTGGGGGTTCTTTCTACCTTGTTCCAGTGGAGTTGATTAAGCATTAGTAGAAAGCTTATCTACATTTGTTTCCCAGAAAAGAAGCAGCTTTTGATCTCGGATCACAATTTTGTAGAAATTATGTTTATATATCCAAAAGGGCACATAAGAAAAAGCCACTCATTAACTTGCCAAAATCCTTATTCCTCTCTGTCCTTATCAATGAGTTTTCTCACATTAGTATGCCGGTGATGGACACAAAGACTAGATTTTTCTCTAATTTATCTAAACAAAACCAGAGCATACCATGATGATTAGAGTGATAAACCTTTCTAAGAAAATACATGTATCATCTTGGAAATCAGTACAGACTAATGGGGTCAAAAATGCATGGAAAATTGACAGGATATATTTTGGTCACCCCTGCTTTAGAAGTGAAATCAACATTAACCACTTGGTACTTTCCATGATGGCAATTATCGTTACCCACCACCCATCCAGAAGAATAAATCATGGGACACTTTGGAATTTAAGTCTCTGGTCCTATACGTCAGCCAGTAGGGCCAATAAGACACTTCGAAGGAAGATAGACTCTTGATTCCCAGCTTCACCCACAGTTTACCTGGTAAGCTGGTAGCTCGAGAGGACGTAATATCAGGAAAAGTGTTCATGGCAGAGGAAGAGATCCGTGGTCCTGAAATGCTAAGGAGAGAGAAGTTCTCCATGTTCTGACTCTTGGTAAGTTATGGAGATAGCTTTCTCTTCCTCCCTAGGTGCTAGTTGTGTTGTCCAGGCGATAAACATTCTGAGATCATTTGACATCATAAGAAGGTCACATGATTCCACTTGCCAGCATGGCTGGACCAATTGCTAGTTAAGAAAAGGCTAACACCCCCACTTTTCATAGGCTAACTCTAAATTCTTATTATTTCACTTGATTCTGCCATTACTAAACATCTTTTACATACCTTGTGTCTGTCCTGGGTATTGCTCAAGGCAGAATAAGAATCATGGTGACATTGTCTTTATAGGGCCTCAGTGCCCTCCTATCTTCTTCTTTCTCTGGTCTCTTCAATACCCTCTCAACCAGCCCTAAAAAAATCTGTCTTTCCTTATTAATTCCCTTCTTGCCTCCCTACCCCCCTCAAAAAATAAAAATAAAATCTAGTACCCTATGCCTGTTCCAAGCTGTCTTTGTCACCATGGTCATCCATTAGAATGTGTGGCAGTGTGCTAAGTTATATAGTATGGGAAAATAGTATTTGGAAGCATCATGATCCCAACTGAGAAGGGACTGAAAAAAGTTGTAAGAGTATGGGACATGTGAAAAAGTGTGTGAGCTTGCCTGTGGGGAGAGAGGAAAGGTGAGTAGGAGAGAGAAGGAGAATTAGTTTTCTTTTCTATATTTCTTCAGGGTGCCTAACCAGTGGGAAGGTAGTATGGTATTAATACCATTCTGTCACCAAGACCACAGAAGTGTATAATGTCATAAATTCCCCTGTTTAGTAGAAGCAGCTATAGTAGAAATAATAGTTGTGACTTACCTTGGAAACTTGGACTGTCTCAACACTGCCATTCGAGGCATCATTGCATAGTGGAAAGAATAACGGAGTTGGGGGCGAGATCCCAGCACTCGCTTGGCCACCACATAACAGTGGGTCTTTGAACAAGTCATTCCCCCATTTGGGACTTCATTATCTTCATCTGTCACATGGAAAGGTTGGAATCGATGACCTCTCATTCCTTCCAGGTGGAACATTTTTGGATGCCGTGATTTGCATACTAGGAAATGATAGGCAGATATGGATAAGTGATACTGATGAGGCCTGGAGCACCTAGGATTTCATTTTCCCTTTTTCCATTCAATTTCCACCACTGACACCAATAATAAGCCTAGGGCTTTAGAAATACTCTAAAAGATAACGGGGGAGATTTTCCCATCCTGTGGAAGAACTGAAAGGCAAAACTGATATAAGCCGGTCATTTACTTAGCTGGTCATCTCTGAGATTCCCATTATAATCCTGGCAGTAGGACCCCATTCTGGCCTGAGGCATTCCCCTGGCATGTCAGTGTTGGAAGCTCAGGGGCAGTAATAGACACCTTTCTGTACTGGTCACTTCATACAATGTTTCTTTCTTTCTCGTTTCTTTCCTGCCTGCTTTCCGAGCCCCTGTCTGGGTCAGGTAAGATACCCTTTCCCCCACTGGTGACGCATGCTGCAGAATGTCCCTTTCTCTGCCCTTGTGTGTGCATGCTGTGTGTGGTGGTGCCGGGGAGGGAAACCTGGTCCCAGGTTCAGTCATTCCTTGCCTCCAATATTCGCTGGAGCCCTGTGCCTCTGGGGAGATGTGGTCTCAGGCATTCTTGTGTCTTAGGAGAGCAAGGTTCTACGTTCTCTTCTTTGGTTCATGCCAATGCCCATGGATGTCTTAGGTGAGAAGATGCTGTTGCTGTACCTGCCTTCTCTCCCACCCCCCCAAATTTGATTGTAGATTATGTGGTTGTAGTCAAGGAAACTCTTGGCTTGGTACCATTTAGACCACAAGAGGAGGGGGATTCGATCCATGCCATGTCTTGAGGAAAAAAAAAATAATTCCTACCAGAATATTCCAGAAAGGCTATCAGGACACAAATGTTTAACTTGTCCAGGTACAATTTTGGAAAGGATTCCTGGGTTTCTGGGAGTGGGAAAGAACTTAGAAAGAAGTTTTCTCATGTTCCAGCCCACCCCCTTCCTGAGAGTATTGGAACATTCCGGAATATACAGTAAACTCAATTGTTCACACAGAATCAATGCATTTCAGTGAACATTTGAATGCCTCACTATGTGGTTATCAAGAAAGACCTTCCCTGGAGGAACTTGTGTTCTCAGTGTGGAAACAAGACACATAAATACATATGAACTCATTAGAAAACAATATACAATGGATTTAATTTAAATGATCATTGTTTTATAAATGGGGGGAAAATAATCATCTTCCCTCCCTTCCCCCATAGAACCTAAGTTTCCTGAGGGCAGGGACTAAGGGACAATTTAATGTTGGTTTGTTTTTGACTTCCCAGTGTCTTGGATTGTGCTCTTCTCTAAGTAGGTCCTCAATAATTGCTTGTTGGATTGAATTTGAATTTCAAATGGTAGTATGTAATGGTCTAAGTTGACTACAGTGATGTACTACACAAACCTATCATGTGCAAGCAGCCCCTGTTTATGGGAGAGGAGCAGAGGTCCAGATGATCCAAAATGATAACTCAGAAATCTTTCTGGATTATTGGGTTTTGTATGTGTTGTGATACTTCCCTTGAATTAGATGCCCAATAATTGAAGAACTTCAGATGATGAAGCCACACTGGGAGGAAAGGTTAGAAAACTCTCGTGACCTCTCCATCCTGCTATTGGATCCCATTCCATGCCTCCTTGGGTCTCAAACTAAAGATTGCTGTGTCTTGGGTAGAGTAGCTAAGTGGGTTGTTTTCCTGCTATGTAACAGGTTTTGCCCCCAAGTAAGAATAGAGGAGGGGTAGGGAGAGAGGAAGAAAAAGGGAGAGAAATGAATTTTTGAGTAGGTGATGATGCCAGTAAGAACAAGCCACCATGTGTACAATTAGGAGGCAGTCATGCTCTAGTGTTTGAGGGGGTAAAGATGTCCTGATACTCTATGTAGATGGAACCAGCTTCCCCTCAGCCCACACAGAGATGACTTGGGCTGAGTTCTTCCTGCAGAAGGGTCTGTCCCCTCCATATTGCTTAATGTTAATGGATGGGGCCAACAATGGTTCAATTTCCATCCACTTTTCTGAGTAGTCAAGTCCAGGGGACAAGGGTAGGGAGGAGTTAAAGGGATGAAAAGCAGGAAGCTCCTTCTGGCTGGAGGAGAAAGAAGTTTTATGCCACCCTTTCCCCTCCAAATTTTCTTGTGGAACTTGTTTGTCCAGGGGAATTGGCAGGATATTACTGCTAGACACTTGTTAGAGGGAGAAGGCATAGGGGACCCCAGTCCTCCCACCAGCCTAGGGCAGAGAAAGCTGCTTTGTACTATGAATTTGGACATGCCAAAGAATATATCACAACATGGGTGACTCTGAGGAAGTTACAAGTGGGTTCAGCACCCCCCACAAAAGGAGGTGTTGAAGATCTCAGAGAATCTTTGCTCCGTCTCCCCTTTAGGAAATGAACAAGATCTCTTTAATATATGTGGGTGGAGAATCCAGTCCTCAAGTTCCAGTCACTATACCTATGCCTCTAATCACCTCCAGTTCCTGGATTAGAATGACCAAGTGATAATCACAGCAACAGTATAACCTACTGGGGAAATCGATGATTAGACTGACAACTAAACAACACTGATTTATCTTCTCATAACCTTCTGGGTTTTTTTTTTCACTTGAAGGATGGGGTTGTCAGTGCCCACCCCCCTCCTGTTTGAGAGGTGGGAGTTCAATTCAGCTAGATGCAGATTCTGATCTTAAAGATCCCTAGAGAAGGGAAATTTGTTCCCCAAGCTCAGTTACTAATCCCAGAGCCCCTAAGCCTATGTAATCTTTGGTAGCAGATAAAATCTCTAATAGTACCTAAGAATTAGTGCTATGTAAAACTGGAATGAGCAGTAAACTCTGCCTCACTGAAAGATAGAAAGTCAAAAGGGAATTCTTTTGGGGGGGGGATGGGGAGATGGGTTGGACCAGATGGCCTCTGAAGTTCATGGCATCTCTAAGATTCTGTAACTCCTACCTGCTGCAGTTTTCCTCTTCTTTAGCCCTCAACAAGCATAAACAATCAATCCCTAGACTGTAGATAACATGGAGCATTCAGTCTATGTTTTATCTATACCGTGCTTATAACCAGGGATAGGGTGGGTACATGGATAGAGTTCCATAGAAAAGTCTCCTGGTCCTTGTTAGCCATTCCATCCCATCACCCAGATGTGTGATGAGTCATGTAGTTGCATAAAGGTGGTCATAACACTATGTGGTATAATGATAATGTCTTCCATCCCTCTCTAAATCCTTAGCTGCTTCCAAGGGCTAGGGGTATGAAAGGACATGTCCTGAATTGGTTCTGTTTCCAACTCTCTTCTGAAAAGCCAAGTTCAGGGGACCCAGGGTTGAGAGAAATTAAGAGAGCTGAAAATGTGGATTAAGGCCATTAGAGAAGGATCATTTTACAATGGAAAGAGCACTGTTTTGAGTGGGAGGGACTGGATACAGCTCCTAGATCAATTATGTTACTACCTTTGAAAATTTGAGCAATTTTTTGGGCCTCAGTTTCCTCATCTAGAAAATGAAATGATGAGACTAGAAGACTGCTGAGGACCCAAGTCCAAATCAATAATAATATCTACAAATAAGCTCTGGTATGATAAAATTTAATTCTTAAACTTCATATATAGATTGTGGATTTAGTCACTGATTATTTTACATAAATCAATTCTATGGATTTAGAAGAATTCAAGAATAGACTAGCTAGCTCCTTCCTGAGTATTTACAAAGCTTTTTAGAAGTTGAAAAAATTGTGGAGGGAGGGCAGTGTTTTGTTGGGAATTGCCTGTGCACATGTAAAGAGTAGAGTAGGGGAGATGAGGTCTGTGGAGTCCAGGCAAAAAACCACTTCTCCTTAATTTCCACTCCACTCTTTCCCTATCTGCTTCTTTATCCCTTTTTGTTCACAGTTGACCAAAGCATGTTTGAGAATTCGAACACAGCGCCCACACCAAAGCTGCAGCCAAGCCGTTCCTTCCCCCATCTGTCCAAGTCTTCTGCCTCCAGCTCAACAGGCATGAGCCCCCTGGAGCCGAGCGGGCCAGGGCTCAGAGTAGGCAGCAGCCAACACCTCAAAAACCTGGGGAAGGCTGTGGGAGCCAAGGTCAATGATTTCTTGCGGAGGAAAGAGCCAGTGAGCCTTGGGAACACTGCAGGAGTAATGGAGATCAACAAAAATGCAGGGGCCACACTGTCCACACCAGGGACCTGGCAAGAAGAAGAAAGGTGAGCTGCAGATTGGTCCTGGGCAGCCCTGTATTCCCATTGGTCAATAGAGGGTTGTTAAATGCCTTCATGTCCAGCTCTGTGTGAAGGAATACAAGGCAAACACAAGGAATGGCACACATCCACACAGACACACACACACACACGCGCACACACACACACACACAATCTTGTCCTCTGGGAGCTTACAATATCCTGGTTTCCCTGTCTTTCCTTTGTGATTATGTGACTCAGTTTTTTAAGCAAAAAGAGGATGAGGAAGGAGTTTTCAAGTTGTGTTCAAGATCTCCAAAGACTTCACACCTTCTATAATGTTTTCCCCCAAAATGGTTTTTGTTTGTTTCGTCCTCAAGCTCAGAGTTAATTAACAAGAATTTATTGAGTGCCTTCTCTGTGCCAGGCACTGCAGCTCCAAAGACATAAATAAAACAGTCCCTGACCTCAAAGGTGATTTTGCAGGGAGGCACCAGCTGCCTGGATGACCGGGAAAAGTCTTACATAGGAAATGGCTTTTAAACTGAACTTTGAAGGAACTCAGGATTCTAGGAGGGAGGAGAAGCAAGGAGGAAGAGTCTTTCAGGCCTGGAGGACCATGTGTGAAAAGGAGTAGAAATGGAATGTAATATGTAAGAAGTAATGAGGCAGGGGTGGCCAGGTAGCACAGCAAGTAAGAGCACCGGCCCCAGAGTCAGGATGACCTGGGGATCGAATCCGGGCTCAGACACTTAGCACCCACCCAGAAACACCTGGCCATGTAACCTTGAGCAAGTTACTTAACCCCAATTGCTTTAAAAAAAAAAAGAAGTAATGAGAACACTTTGGCCAGGCTGCAGAGTGTATGAAGGGGGGTCTTTCAGTGTAATAAGCCTGGAAGATAGGCAGGAACTAGACTGTAAAAGGCTTTAAAATTTGTATGTAATCCTCCAGGGAATGGGTGGCCCACTGGATTTTATTGGGCAGAGGACTGACATGGTCAGATCTGTGCCTTAGGAATATCACTTTGGCAGCTTCGTGGAGGACAAGTTGGAGAGGGGAGAGGCTATTGAAGTAGACTAGGGAAGAGATGACCAGGGGCTGAGCTAGAGGGCAGCTCTGTGAGTAGAAAGAAGGGGAGAGATGTGAGAAATGTTGTAAAAGCTGAGTTAGCAGGATGACAATTGATTGGATATGTAGAGTGAGGGAGACTGAGGAGTAGAAGTGTGAACTCATTTGGTTGGAAAGATGGTGGTAAGCTTGAAAGAGAGAGGAGGGAGAGGATAATAAGTTCTATCTTGGACTTCTGGAGTTTGAGGTGTCTGTAGGACATCTGGTTCAAAATAACCCAAAAGCAGGTGGTGATGTGGAACTGGAGTTCATTAGTGAGACCAGGGCTGGATATACAGATCTGGAGGTCTTTTACATAGAAATGATTGATGAACTCACAGGGGAAATGGTATTTAGCAAGTAGGTTCAAAACACTTACTGACTTGTGAGATGTTTTCCAGGTCTCCCTTTCCAGTGGGAGGGCCAACACTAAGCAGGTTAGCGAAGAAAATAAAGCTTGTTTTGGGGGCCCTTTCTGTTCTCTTTTTTAAAAAAAAAATATTTGTTTACTTTTAGTTTACAACATTCAGTTCCACAATCCCTTGAGCTCCAAATTTTCTTTCCCTCCCCCTGGCAGCATGTGATCTGATATAGGTTTTACAAACACCTTCACATTAAACCTTAGTCAAGTTGTAAAGAAGAATTATAACCAATGGAGAAAGAAGGGATGAAACAAAACAAAACACAAAAGAGAGAGAGAGAGGAAGTAGTTTGCTTCAATCTGCATTCAGACTGCAGTTCTTTCTCTGGATGTGGATAGTCCTGTTCTCTATTATATTGTCTCTATTATCCAATAGGTCATTCATGGCCTCATGATGAACCCCAGGGATCCCCACTGTTGTACTATATGGTACAGACTTTCCCTGCTCCTTGATCCCACAAAAATTCTGTTTTTCCATGTTATATTTCCTCTGGTCTCATCTGTACCGGGGCTAATCTAGAAACCACTTTGAGTTAATGCCCATCTTCCAGATAATATATGCATTTTAACAATGTCTATGACTTGAAGAAGTGATTAAAGATGGTGCTTTAGGGACCATACTAATTGTCATCTCGGTACAGTACAAAGACCCATCTGGACTTGGAGTCAGAAGTGCTGGATCCCAGGCCTGACTCAATGACATGCTAGCCAAGAGACCTTCAGCAAGCTCCTAGGATCATAGCATTAGAACTGCAAAGGACCTTTCAGGACAACGAGTCTAACTCCCTCAGTTTACAAAGGAGAAAGTGGAGGTCCATTGAGATTAAGTGATTTGCCAACACTCATATAGATAATAGGTATCTGACAGATTTGAGCCCTAGTAATCCTGACTCTATCCAGTATAGCATATTAATTCTAAGTAAATTAGTTATTCTGTACTTCAGCTTTCTTACCTGCAAAATGAGGCTAATAATATTTGTGTGACCTTATGTGAGAAAAGTGTTTTTTTAACGGTAAAGCACAATGTAATTATGAGCTGTAGTCAGACTTAGGTCTTCCTTTACTTGGCTAGTCTCATCTTGTTTGTGCCTTCTTTTATTTTTTCTTATAGGCAAAGATACTAAACTGTTTTCTTGATTAGAATCTGAAGCTCATAGGTGAAGTCCCAATAATAAGGTCTAATGTCTTCTAAGGACATCAAAAAATACTTGGGCAAGTCCTACAACTCAATGTCTCTCTACTCCTACCTCCTATCTGTACATCTGAGAATGCCCTATTTAATTACAGAATCTCAGAATTGAAAGGCACCTCTGGAGAGTCATCCAGACCAACCAATAGATGACAAATGGTCATTGAACTTTTGCTTTAAGGCCTCCAACAGGAACTCTATATACCCCAAGGCACACTAGAAATAGAGAACTAAGAGGTAAATGATGCCCAAGACAACAACATTTTTTGGCCTTAAAAATAGGTCCATTTAGTTCCTTAAGATCTTATCTTTCAGTTCTGTATCAGCATATATCTTATCTCTCCCACTGGATGGTCAGATCTTTGTTAACAGGTACTGTGTCTTGGACATCTCTGTATTGTCACACCTCAAGTGCTTTGCATCTACCTGTAAGGTCCTTAATAAATACCTGTTGACTGAATTTCTGGGATGCTAAGTAATGGCTGTCTATGGTACCTTTTAGCAAGTTGTAGTTTCCTTGTTTATTTCTTTTTGTTAGATCTATTTTTGCTTTTGTTTTTTCTGAGATCATGATTGCCACCACTGCTTTTTTTTCTTAACTCAACTGAAGCATAATAGATTTTGTTCCAGCCCCTTACCTTTATTTTGTGTGTGTCTCTTTTCTTCAAGTGTGTTTCTTGTAAAGAACATATTGTAGGATTCTGGTTTTTAATCTACTTTGTTATATACTTCCATTTTATAGGTGAATTCATCCATTCACATTTTTAGTTATGATTACTAACTGTGTATTTCCATCATATTTTCCCTATTTATCTTTCTCTCTGTTTCTGTCTCTCTTTCTCTATCTCTCTTCCTTATCCCTCCTCAAAAGTGTTTTGATTCTTACCCCAATCTGCCCTTTCTTTTATGACCCTTTCCCCCTTTGTCTTATCTCCCTTCCTTCCCACTCCTCTGTAGGGTAAGATATATTTCTATTCTCAACTGAGGGTGTATGTTATTCCCTCTTTCAGTCAATTCCCATAAGAATAAGGTTCAAGCATTGCCTGCCACCCATCCATCTTCACCTCCACTCTAAAAGCTCTTTCATGCCTCTTTTATATGAGATAATTTACCCCCATTCTATCTCTCCCTTCCCCCTTCTCCCAGTATATCCCTCTTTCTGGCCCCTTAATTTTTTATTATTTTAGATATCATCCCTAGTCAACTCATACCCATGCCCTCTGTCTATATATATGCTTTTTGACTGCCATAATGATGAAAAAGTTCTTAAGAGTTACAAGTATCATTTTCCCATGGAGGAATGTAAGCATTTGAATCTCTTATGATTTCTTTTTCCTGTTTACCTTTTAATGCTTCTCTCGAGTCTTATGTTTAAAAATCAAATTTTCTGTTCAGCTGGTCTTTTCATCAGGAATGCTTGAAAGTCCTCTATTACAATAAATATCTATTTTTTTCTCCTGAAGTATTTTTTTCAGTTTTGCTGGATAGGTTATTCTTGGTGTGATCCTAGGTCCTTTCCCTTCTGGAATATCATATTCCAAGGCCTTCACTCCTTTAACTTAGAAACTGCCAAATCTTGTGTGATCCTGATTGTGGCTTCACAATATTTAAATTGTTTCTTTCTGGTACTTGCAGTATTTTCTCTGACCTGGGAGCTCTGGAATTTAGCTATAATATTCCTGGGAGTTTTCATATTAGGATCTCTTTCAGGAAGTGATTGGTGGATTCTTTCAATTTCTATTCTACTCATTGGATGTAAGATGTTGGGGGCAGTTTTTCTTGAAATATGATGTCTAGGCTCTTTTTTTGATCATGTCTTTCAAGTAGTCCAATAATTCTTCTGTTATCTCTCCTGGATCTATTTTCTAGGTCAGTTGTTTTTCTAGTGAGATATTTCACATTTTCTTCTTCTATTTTTTCATACTTTTGACTTTGTTTTATTATTTCTTGGTATCTCACAGAGTCACTAGCTTCCAGTTGCCAATTCTAATTTTTAATGAATTATTTTCTTCAGTGAGTTTTTGTACCTCCTTTTCCATTGACCAATTCTACTTTTTAGAGTTGCTTTCTTCATTTTTTTTAACATCTCCCATTTTTTGTGAGGGCCACATGCACTCTTCCCTACCCTGGAACTATTATTGGGGTCCCCACTCCCCTGTGACTGAGAATCGTAGTGTGTTAGTACTCCTCCTCATCCTGGGATTGCAAACTGGGCCTGTGACCTGGAACCATATATGGTTCATGCAGCGGAGTTCTGCACCCAGTGCCTGCAAAGTTGCCCCAGTAATCTCCTTCTGACTAGTTGTTTAGCCCCATTACTATCTCTGGGATAAGAGCTCTGGAAGCTGTTGCTGCAAAATCAACTACCATCCCCGCCCCCAAAACCTCTGCCGCCTTGCTGGGGCACCACATGCCTTGGCCTGTGCTCTGCTCTCACCCCAGTAAGACAGACCCTTCCTTTCAAACTTTTAAGTTGTCTCTGGCTAGAAAATTGCTTCACCCTCTTCTTTTGTTGGCTCTGCTGCTCCAGATTTCATTTTGAATCACTTTTTAAAGTTGTTTGGAGAAGGAGTTCTGTGGAGTTCTGCCTTTATTTCACCATCTTGGCTCTGCCTTTGTATACTCTTTTAATGAATCTTAAACCATATTAACTTTTATTTTGGCGGTTCTGTCATACTCATAACCAAGATACCATTCTACTAAAACTCATCTATTTCACATTTAATGTCATCTGGACACATCTCCCTATCCTGATTTTGATTAAATCTGCTCTCTATCACTCACTAGCTATGGCCATGGGTAGGTCACATAAAATCTCTGGATCTCTGTTTCCTCTTCATAAAAATGGAAAAAATATCTATAGAAAGGCAGCATGGCTGAGTGGATTGAGGATTCAGAGTCAGGAAGACTTTGATTCGAGGCCTTCCTGAGACACATCATGAATTTGTGATCTCAGGCAAGTCTTTCAACCTCTCAATGCCCCTACACAACTCTCTAAAGCTATAAATTGCAGAGCATTGATCATTTTCACTAGTGAGGGTGTCCTCACCCGACAGCTCTCTAAAATCATAAAATCACTGATCTAAACAAACAAACAAAAACGCCTACCCTTATGTACCAGTACAGCTGGGCACTGTGAACAAAAGAAAATGAAGATCCATCCCTCCTCTTAAGGAACTGTGGTATATAAAATGTTCAAGAGATATAGTTTCTGGGTAATTAATCATTTTATTAATCACATTAGCAATAGTTAATAAAAGGGGTCAGTGGCACTCCCAAATGCCAAAGACCCCTTCATGGAACCCACTCAAGGTTTATTATGCCCTTGAACTAGTGAGTGTTCCTGAAGGTGGCAATCAACTCTGACTGGTTAACAAGTAATGAGAAAATGAATATTATAATGAGATGTGGGCTTATTCTAATAGGGGTCTGGGGGAACATGACTCTGATCATTCAGTCTTGGTCAAAGAGACTTATTTCTTATCCAGACTACTCTGCCTAGGACAATCTAGACAAAAGGGGGCCTGCTTCTTCTCAGACCTGACCAAGTAGAACACAGTGGGTGAGAATTCACCTTAAATTAAATTCTTTGTGAGGTTCTCTAGTTGGATGGGGCAACAGCTCCCAACCAGGATCAAAAGGCATGTCCCCCAGGGATTTGAGCAATCTCATCCATCCACAATCTCTTTCAGATGCAGGTTTGACCTAGTAGAGAATAAGGTTTTAGAAAGGGGAAAATCCTGGGTCTCCCCAATATCAACAATTAATTATTTAATAATCATTAAATCTCAGAGGTTATATTTTACGGGGTAAAATTCACTATGTGTATAGATAAGCATATGCCTGATAATTTAAGGAGGAACAGATCTGAAAAGGCTTCCCATGAGGAAATGGCCCATGAGTTGAGTCAGCCTTCCAGGTGGCCCAGGGATTCTCAGATGTAGGAATATGGAGAGAATGCACTCCAGGTATGGGAGAGAGGCTATGCAGAGGCCCAGAGGGAAAAGATGGAGTACTGAGCCCTGGAAAAGGCAAGCATACCACTTCAGCTATACAGACTAAATTAAATCATTTCAGCCTAAAACACTATGTAAAATGCTAGCTATTAATGTGTAGGGTTTATTATTATTATTATTATTCAACCCAAATGTAGGAGTTTCCATTTATCATTCTTAATTTTCAACTTGATAGATTCAATCCATCATTCCAACTTGTCTTATTGAATCTTGACTATGTCATCTAATTTATTAGCTATCCTTGCTAGCTACACCTTCATTCAATTCATTCTTTGATATGAAGCTGGGTGGAAAACAGAGCCCTGTGACTTGCCACCTCCCTTCAAGATGGCCTGGATCGATTAGGCAACACTCTTTGGGTATGTCCATTCAAAGAGTTAAGAATTCACCCCATTGTATGGTCATCCAACAGAAATTTCTCCATCTCATCCATATTTTTTGAAATGCCTTGTTGAAATTCAGTAGGATTTTTCTGATCTACTTAGTCTCCGATGAAAAGAAACACAGTTGAGTCTGACATGACTTACTTTTAGTGAACCTAACTTGACTGGTATCAGTGAAAAGAGCACTGATTTTAGAATTTAAAGACTGGCATTCAAATCCTGGCTCTGCTACTTAGTTACTGGGAGACCTTGGATAAATCATTAAATGGCTTTGAACCTCAGTTTTTCTCATCTGTCAAATGAAGGAGAAGTTGGCCTAATTCTCAGATCCAAGTTCTATACCACTTCCTTTTTTCTAAGAACTCTCATCATTTACTAACATGGCTTAGAATTTTGCCAGAGAAAGCTTCAAGCTTATCAGGCAGTTTTCCAGTATTTGTCTTTCTCCCCTTTTGAATTACCCATCTCCATTCTTCTACCATCTCTCCCTTTCTTTCAGAAAGCCTTCAAGATCCCTGGCAGTGGCTCAGTGATTACTTCTACAATATTTTTTTTTAGTGCCTACAATATAATTTGTCTGGGCGGGGGGCTTGAATTCATTATTTCTCCTCCTTCCCTCCCTCCATAAATCCTTTCCTCCTTCAAACTTTCCTGTCTATATACTTACTAGAGTAAGGGTATTGCCATTTTCCAAGAACATCCAAATTTATCAGCTGTGGTTAAGACTGGGTGCTTCCTCAGGTCCCTTCCAACCTTGACGTTCCCTGATTCTTAGAGAGTCCCTCTGTAATCTGCACTGGTTTTGTGTTCAGTTCTAGGCAACGAATTTTAGAGAGGACATTGGAGAGGGTGACCAGGATGGTAAGAGAGAAGATTTGATCAGTGAGACAGAAATCATTAGAAATACCTGGAGATGTATAGCACAGAGGAGAGAAGGCTTAGGGGTAGCTAGCTTTAAGTATCTGAAAATTTGCCATGCAGAAGTAGGGCAAGACTTGTTTTCACTAGGAACAATAGATTGCAGTTGCAGAGAGGTGGATTTCAGCTCTATATAAAGAAAAAAACTTGCTAATAATCAATCCTTCCAAAAGTGGAAGGAATGACCTTTGAAGACTGAATTCTCTTTCACTTGGAGTCTGGAGCGGAGACTGTATGACCCCTTGTTGGGGTTCACTTACAAATCTGCATAATCACAGATGTCTATTCCAACTCTGGGCTTCTATGAGCCTAAGCAGCTTCTGAATTCTGAATTTATTTTTATTCAGATGCCCTCCCTGCTCACTCCCCAAGGGGAGGGCGGGGATTCCTTGTCAATTCTCAGATCACCTCCTTGTCCCTTCTTCCTCCAAATCATCCCTTTGGGCATCTGTGGTTTTACCGGCAGCATCAGTTAGAGTCTCCTTATTCACTGTGAGCTTGCCAATGCTGCTGGAGGTTGTTTCTGGGTGGGTTCTGGACCACTTGAAATTCTCCAAGTACTATAGTCCCTCCAAGGTCACACAGTCAGAGATGGGACTTGAATCCAGAACTACCCTGGTTCTGAAGACAGCTTACTTTCCAGTGGACCACATTGTTTTACGATGGAAAGGCAAGTGGGGCAGCATGTTGGGGTCATGCTGAGTAAAGGTGCTCAGGGGACATGTCTTGAGTGCAAGGTTGACTCATGGGGAAAAGCAGGCCAGTGTGGCCTAAAGCAGAGAGTGTATGAGGGGGAGTAATAGGGGATAAGACTGGAAAGCTAAGTTGGCACCAAGAACTTCGAATTCCATGCAGGGAAGGAGTTTGAAATATACTCTGGGCTGTAGGAAGCCACTAAAGATTTTGGAATAGACAAATGACCCAACCAGATTTGCACATAAAAAAGGTTCTTCTGGCAGGGGTATGCCAAATGGATTGGAGGAGGAAGAGAAAAATAGTTCACAATTATATAAACAAGGGGTCTCAGTTTCCACATATGTAAAATGAAGATTAGATTTCTAAGGGCCTCTTTATTTCTCAATCCTGTGATCCGAAGGGCTTTTCTCACAAAAACTCCATCAGGTAGATAGTGTGATTGTTATCTCTATTTTATAGGTGAGTGTACAGGGACCTGGGGTTTAGGATGTTGTCACTTGCCAGACATCACACACTAGTAAGTTAAAAGATTTATTGAAAATGCATCTTCATTATGGTTTTCCTTGTAGGTCAGCTCTGTTGGAAGCATTCCCCCGCCTTGATCCGCCTCCTCCTGTGACCAAGAAGCGTACCCCTCGGGCCCTAAAGAGCCCCCAAGACATGCTGATTTCACCCCAGCCTGTTGTGAGCAGCCTGGAGTATGGAACGGAGCTATTGGCTGGGCCACCCCAAGAGCCACCTTCCACGGTGCCCAGTCTAGGAGAGTTGGTCTCCGATGACAGCCTGGGACCAGGGGGTTCCACAGAGACGGTACCAGGTTGCGAGGCCCTGCCCAATGGAGAGGGCCCCTTGTCAGTGCCAGACCTCATCCACAAGGACACTCAGAGTGATTTCAAGCTGAGGACGACCGAGTGGAGAAGGGCCTCCTCCCCAAGCCTTAGTGAAAGAAATGGCCTCAAACTCAGTCTGGGTCCTATTGGCCTGACTGAACACCAGGAAGATGGCAGCCCCCCACCTCGGGCACGGACCACCAGTCTTGACAATGAGGGACCTCACCCAGACCTACTGTCCTTTGAATAGATCTTCCAGCGCCTCTGCCCCTAAAGGAGCACCATGGCCCCTCCTCTGTATCTGGGAAAAGACATCCCCGCCTTCTTTGTCCACTGTCCAGGGAGGTCCTGTCTCAGGCTCCCTCTCCCCTTTTAACCACCACACTTGAAGGCACTGTCAGGCTTCCAGGTCGAGGTCCTGCCTTGGCCCAGGAACTCCCAGACCTGCGTAGCCTCCTAGCAGTAGCTTTGTTTGTGCCTAGATTATTTTTCTCTCCTGGGGAGGGGGAGAAAGGGGAGGGTAACTCCTATCACATGATAGTCCCCCTCACTTCCTTGGCGTCTTGCCAGTGCTGTTCCATGCCCCTCCATCCTCTGTTACAGCTACACACAGTTGGGATGACAGCGCAGGTCAGATTTCACTTTGATTTATAAGTGATACTTAATAAAAAGTCCTGTTGATGCTGGCAGTAGCCCTCAGGAACATGCTGGCCACACTTCATTACTCTGATGAATACATAAGCCCCAGGTGATGAGACCAGTCTAACAAGCATCTCTAGAATTCTTTCTCTGGAATGCAACTCACTTCTCTGCTGGAGACTGGGGTTCCTCTCCCTCCACTCCCCACTGGTGGTGGGGACTCCCATTTCTTACCTTGATCTCCATGGGCAGCAAGGGAATTTCCTCAGGGCTCAGAGGGGTTCTCACAGGGCTGAGGCCGGGAGTTTGCAATCATGTCAATACAGGCAATGACTGGTTTGGCTTAATGATGGCTATGCTTGCCTTGAAAGCCATATTGAGCAGCCTGAGCCCCAGCGAGACACTTGTTTTAGGTGTGGATCTCTGGGGAGCCCATAGTCCACTCCACTCAACATCTCTATTCTCTTTGTTCAGATAGGAAGAGAGGGAAGCTGGGAAAGCTGTTGGCTAAATCTGAGCACCAACCTCTGAGCTGCCTGCCCTATTCAGCTCTCTACTGTTCACAAGGGACAGCAAATCATTGACTGAGGTCCTCCTGGGGTCAAATATTGAAGTAGGCCCTGAAAATGTCCCCAACTAAGGCTGCTTGGTTTCTTTCCTCCTTTCTTCCCTGTGGGCCTTTCCGATTTAGGCAAGATGATTAATTGGAAACTTTATGCCACTGCCTATCCTTTAAGCTGCCCCCATGAGGGAAGACAGCACTGCCTTCCCCAAGTGAATGAAGGAATATCTGAGCAGGCCCTGGTGGGAAATATGGCAGGAATCAGTTCTTTTTTAATTCCTTTTTAGGTGCAGAGGTTTGGCATCCAAGGAACTGACTTGATGGGGTCCCGTGTTGGTCAAACGCTTTGAGCTATATGTGCCCAAAGCTGATAGGAAGAATGGGGTTGGTTGCTAGGACCAAGAACCATGGAAGGAATGTCAGGAGGGCTTTCCAGCACTTCTGGAATTGGCCTGATATTGCTATGACATGCCTGGAAGGATACAAACCTAAGGTCAGGTCTAAGTAAGTGTGTACACATACATTTTGAGAATCAAAGGAGAGGGCACAGTATGTGAGAGGAGGACTGGAGTGAGATATGAGAGAGATGGGGTCAGTAGTAGTGTGGTTTTATGCCCTGCCAAGCTACATTTAACCAAGGAGAATGTCCTGGGGCAAATACTGGCACGCCCAGAGCCCTGCTCTGTCCATAGAGGGGCCCCAGGCCTGCTCTTGTCTTCCCTCTGCAGGGCCTTTAGCTCACACTTTCTGCCTGCTTCCAGGACCCAGCGAGGCTATCCCTGGTTAACAGGTGCCACCTTCTGAGTTTATAATCCATTGTCTGTTCCTGTTTCCCACCAGGAGCCTTGGGGTGCTGCCTTCCTGTGGCCAAGAGACTGTGTAAGGGGGTGAGCCAGGCAGCATGTACATCAAGAAGAGACCCGGCCTCCTTCAAGAGGAAGGCTTCGTTTAGGGAGGGGCCTGGGTGGGATTCACATCCCGAAAAAAGGCGGCTTTCTGGAAACCTTCCACTAGCCTAGTTCTCCCTCCTGCCTGTCCCTGGGCTGAGATTCTTCTCCTCTCTGCCTTTGCTTTTCATCTGCTTCTACAACTGACTTTCCTGAAGGAGCTAAGGGATGCCTGCAGCCTTGTTCTTTGCTGCCCTGTTCCCCCCAAGCCCCGGGTGCCACCTCTTGCTTTATAGGCATAGAGCGAAGGAAGGTTGAGGAGTGGGCTGCCTCTCATTCTGTCTTTGCCACCATCAGTGGTGATTTCTCATCTGCTCAATTCAGAATGGGCTTCCCCCATGCCTGTATGAACCTCATCTCTATCTCCTCAGAAGAGTGGTCCTGGACCTCAGCTTCTACTGGGCAGTCAAGGCCTTGTGATAACTATGGGAGAATACCAGAGATAATCCAAACACCCAGACCATGGCCTTATTTAGCCTCAGAGTGTCACAGGAATGCAGCATGACCAGACCACTAAGCAGAACTGATCCCTGCAGGTGGTCTTCCTGATGATTTGAGGTTTCCCAAGATGGCTCAGGGTTCTGTGTCAGTGGTAAGGGGGCTGTAGGTCTGCACCTGAGGGGTATCCCCAGTATGAACCTTGGCCCTCCACGCTGGGAGCTAGGCTTGCATTTCTGAGAAATAAAGCAATGAGGAGATTGCGCTCCCAGGTGATCCCCTATCACCTTGGCCCTATATCTCTCTAGAGACCATGGTAGTACGGGCCATGGATACTAATTTGGCTTCTTTTGGCAACTATGCCCTTTATCCATTCCAAAGCTGTTGCCCTTAGTCACAGAGTACCTGCTCTGAGTCTGACCCAGTTGGGGTCTGTTGGCCTTTGTCTTCATTTGTCATTAAAGTCATAACAGGATTCCCACATAAGTGTAGCCAGGATATGGAATCAATGGAGCCAGGTATCTCTCCCATTTCTATTCAGTCTCAGTGGTCTCCAACCCCTTTTCCATCTCCCTTGCAAAACAGGGTGTTCTATCTACCTCACCAAGACCCTCAGAGGCTAAAGTCTAGAACCTGCAGGTTCCCTCTTGAAGGATCAATTATGTCTAGTCTGAACAATTACTTTAAAACTTCCAATCATCAAGAGAGACATTTAGGCCATGTTGCCTTGTCTACCCAAATTACCAAGTGATTTCCTGGACCCACCTCAGTTGTCTGCCATTCAAGGAGTTAAGTTAATGCAAATAACTAATGCAAGTGGTCTCCTTTGGGTGGCTTTGGAAGCCCAATTTCTCAGGAAGGGAGGTGATCTAGAGAGGGACGGATGGAAAAGGCACGTCTCAACCCTTCAAAAATGAAGAGAGTTAAGGTATGGCCTATTTTCTTTCCCCATCACTCCTCTTACACCCACTTTGGTCTGTATATCCGGAAACGTGCCCTGGTCTGTAGAGACCAGGTGGAGAGCTTTCAAAAACTTGGAAACATTTGTGACATGAGAACTTTTCCAAGCATCATCTGTATGACACAGACCATCGGGGCTGGAAGGATCTTGGAGCTCTTCTGGTCCCATCCCTTTGTTTTGCATATGAGCAAATGAGCCCAGGGAGAGAAAGGGAAGGTGACAGAGCTAATCAATGGCAGAGCCAAGATTGGAATCCGGAGGGACTCCAAATTGGAGCAGTCTTTCCACTATGATGCCCCGCACAGATGGAAATGTATATGTATAGTGCTCGTGTGGAAGCATATGTATATGTGTTATATATGTGGATATCTAGACAGACGTGTATCCAATCGTTTTAATGAATGGAGGTGGGTGGGAATCTTTGGTTGGATTCAGTGGTAGGGAGGAAGAAAAATATCAGATTTATTGTTTTTATAGAGTCTCTATATTTTTAGGAATTTTCTGTAGAAAGCAGCTGATTGCACAATAAAAGGGTTTGGTTTTTTTCCCTGACAGTGATTGGGGCTGACTTATTTCTTTTAGGGAGGGGGGAAGCTAATCTGGTGGGGAGTAACATCATTTTCCATTCTCGAGGGCAGGTGTAGTAAGGAAAACGAAGAAGGCAAAAATCCATTGCTCCCTCATTCACAAGCAAGGTAAGGGTCTTCTGGGATACCCCATGGTTCATCATTTCAATGAGTAGGTAATTCTGAAAGTTCTTCTCTTTCTTCTTCCCACAGGGATCACATAGGACCACAGATCTACACTTGGAGGGCAACTTAGAGATCATCTAATTTAACCCTCTGATGATTTATTTTTTGGTTTATTCTAAATTTAACACCAAGTGAGATGAGCGATTCCATATACAAAGCAGGACACAGAAAGATTGCCCTTGGAGCCACAAATCTTTTCCATGTGCAGCTTTTCCTCCAACTACATGACAAATTTCATATTATTTCCAAAACTCTCCTCTACTTCTACATCTCCCACAAGCCTTCCTCCTGTTTTCTTCTGTGCATTTTAAAAAATGCTTCAATGACCCTCTTTTCTTTCTCCCCATTTTGGTAACCCTATAGCTAGCTAGGGCCCACTTGCTCTCCCACTCAAAACTGAAAGAAAAAACAAAACCTGCATAATAGATATTCATATCTGGGCAACACAAATCCCCACACTGACCACAACCAAAAAATGATGTCTCATCATATGCCTTGAGTTCTTCACCTCTCTTTCAGAGGGTGGGCAGCATGTCCCGTCAGTGGTCCTCTGGAATCATCTACCCTCTACGTATGAGGGACCCAAAGGAATGAAGTGACTTTCACAAGGTCAACACAGCGAATGAAAGAGCAGGGGTGTCAACTTAGGAGTTGCCCTCTCCACTGCACCACTCTACCTCCCAGTCCTCATTAGATAAGTGTGAGAGGATTGGTCCCTGTCCTGCTAGAGGTTATCATATGAGGTGAGGCTGGTAACTCAATCCTAAGTTTTTTTAATTCAATTTTATTTTCAGTTACAAATTCCCCCATCTGTTAAGAAAGCAAGAAAAACAAATTTTATCAAAAATTACAGTCAAGCAAAACAAATTCCCACAGTCATGTCCAAATACACATTTATGTATACATGTGGATGGATAGAGACAGACAGACAGATAGATAGATGATAGATAGATAGATAGATGATAGATAGATAGATAGATAGATAGATAGATAGATAGATAGATAGACAGAGAGATGAGATTCATGATGAGTCTCTGAAACTGTGGTTGGCTCTCCATTGTGTTGCTGATCCTGTTTTCCTGAGTGTCTTCTTCCCCACTACACTGGCTTACCCTGTGCCTCTACAGGCCTAACAAAGACAGAGAGAATAGTGTGTCATCTGGGCCTTCAGGATCTGTTCTCCATGCCTGCAGATGGGGGCCATGGCTGTGAGGAAGAAGGAGGATGTAGGAGGGGGCAATGGTTTGAAGCCTCCATGTCCTAATATCGCCCCAACCCTGCTTCAGATCCTGTCCTTAAGGGAAACTCCAGTCATAGCTGGCCAACTCTTTAATCATGCTTTCTTGAAAAGAGGGGGGGGGGAAGGAAGGAGCAGAGAAAGAAGATGCATTGAGGCCCAGCCTATTCACTGAGAGCATTTCTAAAGGGAAAGGGAAGAGGCCATGTTGGGGCAGGCCTTGGATGCCCCTGGGTCTGATCCAGTTGAATGACCCTACAGTCATGAGCATGGGAAAGCCCAGCCCCAATCAAGCTGATCTGAGGCAGTCCTTAATGGGTCTTTGGCTTTACCCCATTTGATTATTGAGAAGGCATTGAGGTAGAGAGCATTCGAGCTCTATTATAGAATGATACCGTGCCCTACCACGTTGTGGGGCTGGCCAGCCCACACAGAGAAGGGCTGGCCATCCACGGAGGCCAAAGTCACCCAAAGACCAAATCAATTCGTCCCACTGCACATCCATGGGGGAAGAAAGGAGGCAGGACAATTGTTTTCAGAAGGAGCTGCTGTTGTGCCAGCACGGGCTGCGCAGAATGTTCCTTAGGAGACCCACCAGTCACCTGTGAGACCGTGGGCTAATGTTAAGCTTTGCTGCTGGAGTTAGTCTGTGTACACAGTACTGGTGGTCCTGTGTTTGTGGCACACACACACACACACACACACACACACACGCATTTTCAATCTCTCCCTCCCCCCCTTCCATTTCTTCATTACCACCACAGCTTTGGGCTGACATCCAGTATGAAACCATCACAACATGCAAGTTTGTTTGAAGAGAATGAGGAGAGGGAGGAAAGGAGGTCACACAATGGTAGCATTTTCACAATTGCTGTTTCTCCAGGATGTCTGGGCAGGGGAGGCTATAGAAGGAGCCCTGACCATGGAACATCCAGCGCCCCCCTCCCCCAGGCCTGGCGAATGCCTAGAGTCCATGGTATAATTTGCTAATGGGGTGATCTTAAGGGGCACTCCCCCACCCTCAAATTCTAGGCAGTGCATTTCAAGGGACTCAATTACTTGTGAGACCACTGCTCTGGACCCGGCCATCTCTATCTCCAGTTGGCTCAACTTGGCCCTCTCTGCCTTCAGAATCCTCTGAAAGTCAGCTAGTCCTTGCTCCCCTCCTGGTGCCAAGATCTCAGAAAGTCACTGTGAAGCATCACAGTGGTCTAGGTCACAGACTCAGACCATATGATGAGCCATTGAAGGAACTAGGGGTGTTCAGTTTTAAGAAGAAAAGACCCAGCAGAGACATGATTGCTGTCTTCAGGTATCTAAAGGGTTATCAAGTGCAAGAAAGATTCATTTTGTCCTTTTGGCTTTATTGGGGTCAACTGAGAGCAACCGTGGAAAGTAATTGTGAAGAACTTTTTTATTCTAGACCCTCCCTCCACACCCATTCTACCCAGAGTGTCTTGTATTTCCCAGACAAGAGGGTATAACCTTGTAGTGAGTGGAAGGCTTGTTGGCACAAGCTCCAGGCCTTCCTAAGGCTCAAGGGCCTGGCATCCTGTGTCTGGCTGTGAAATCTTTGCTTTGGTTACCAGGAGGTAAGGGATTCTTATGAGGAATGTTCAAATGTTTTTCTGCTGTGGGTACCTACCTTCCCTTATAGATACATGCCCTCAAAACCACATATCTTCCCTCCCTCCCCTCCATCCATACATATTCTTGTGTATCTTCCTCTCTGTCTCTGTCTGTCTCTCTCTCTTTCTCCCTCTGCTTTATTAGGGAACAAGGGAAGGGCATAAGCATTTATACAGCACCTACTATGTGCCAGGCATTGCTCTAATGACTTTACAAATATCTCATTTGATCCTCACAACTCAGGTAGGTGCTATTATCTCCAATTTACAGTTGAAGAAACTGAGTCAGGCAAAGATCAAGTGACTTGCCCAGGGTGACACAGCTAATAAGTGAGACTGTATTAGAACTCAGGCCTTCCTGACTCCAGGCCCAGCACTCTATTCATTGCCCCATCTGATTAGCCAATGACAAGGTCATACAGTTCTTAAGGTTTACAAAGCACTTTCCTCATAATAACTGGAAGTGGGGTGGAGTAGACAGTACAAGTATCTGTATTTTATGTTTTAGGAGACAGGTTCAGAGAGTCCACAGAGATGGTTCACTGGAACTGAAACAAAAACCTAATTTTTCAATAACTCCAATTATGCCCTTTATGCTTGGCATCTTAGCTTTTTCACTGCCCATAAGAAAATCTGCTCTGAAGATTTCAATTTAACTTGGCCAGAGACAACATCAGTAAGAATTCCCCCCTCCCGTTCTTACTCCTACCTCACAGGCTAGGGGGGGATCCCTGCCACTGGTGTAGCTCCAAACAATGGAAGCCCAGAGTTATTATAACCCCTGACTTTCCTTCTAATGAGAAAATTCCTCCTTCTCTGGTATCCAGGACTGATCCCTCCAGTGACACAAATCCTCTTTATCTGATTCAGCTGTGACCTCAGCCTGGCCAGGCTGGAAGAGCCCCTCCACCGAAGTCCGTCATCTGCTTATGCACCAAAAACACTCAAGGAGGTATTAATGGCCCAGCTCAGGCATACCAGGCAAGATTCCCCCCTCGTGGGAGCTGCCTGTGGAATCTGTTGGGTTACACAGAGAAGGAGCTGGTGCCAGTGTTTCTCCCTCTGAATAGATAAATACAAAATAAATAACCACCCCACATTCTGCAGCGATCTTTTTTTTTCCCTTTAACTGTGTTTATCCAGTCAGCTGTCTCTAATGCCATCTGCTAGCTACCCAGTTTCTTAAAGCATCTTCCAATTCACTTACCACCTTCTCATTTTTAAACTGGTATTTTTATGAGGTAGCTCCCCGAGACAGAATTAAATTGCCAACATAGGGAAACAATCTTCCCAGCTAAACAGCGAGAAGAAAGAAGGCAGGGGAGTGTTCTCACACAAGCCAATGAAAGCCGTTCACTGGTGAGCATGTTAGGCCATCCAATTAATGAGTCCTGCCAGGTTCTTGAGCTAGGGAGGTTTCTGAGCTAGGATGGGGATGAAAGTTGATTCAAGTGCTTCCCTAAAGCACCGATTTTAAAGTTTCACAACCACCTTCTATGGAACATTCTAAAGCTATTCCACAATGGCCTCACCCCTGTTCCTGGTGCCAAGAGGCAGTATGGAGCTTGGGTTCATTGGCCCAAGCAATTTGAAAGAATTGGTGATGTTTATATTGGAGAAGAAATGGCTTAGGGGAGACACAAAAGCCATCTTTGAGTATCTGGAGGGCTATGAAATGAAGAGGGATTAAATTTACGAATCACCTTTCTCCCCACCAAGGAAGAAGATGGAGTGTGGTCAGTAAGGGGGAGATTTAGGATTGATGTCAGGAGAAAGTGTTCTAACAATCTGTAGCAATCCAAAGGTGAGACAGGGTACCAGAAGGACTGGGTTCCTATTCTTGAGTAAAGCTTGGGTAACTACACATGCCAGGGGTGTTGTAGAGCTCCTTCGGACCTATGTCTTAGACCAGATGACTGCCAGGTCCTTTTGCACTCTGAAATACTGTGAATCTCACTTAGAGCTGGGAGACCACATAATCTAACTGCCTCAATTTACAGCTAAGTAAACCAAGGCCCAGAGAAATCAGGGATGTGCTCCCAGGTCATAAAAAATGGTGAAAGAAAGAGCATCGTACCTGGAGTAAGGAGATGTAGAATCAGATCCGGACCAAGGAATGGACTAGTTTGTGTGACTGTGAAGTTGCTTCATCTCTGGGTCTCAGTTTCTACATCTGTAAAATGGAGCTAATCACACAGTGCCTACTGCACAGGGTTGTTTTGAGGAAGTAATTCTGTTAGCCTAAAAATGTGAGGTGTTGCTTTATTTTCTCAAATGAGCCCACCTGTGTCTTCCTGTCTCCATTCCTGTTCCCAGGTGCTACTAACTCGGGCTTTTCAGAAAATATCCTTTGGGCTGTTCAGAAAATACCTTTCCCCACAGACTAGGCAAATTCTAGGAGATTTGTTAGACCATGGAGTAAAATTTCTATTGGATAGGACCTGGAGTGTGGATGTAGGGAGGTAGGGTGGGGGTTATGTCGGCTGGGACTCTCCTAGCCCATTCCCTACCTCACAAACATACACACACCCCACCTTTCAATCAACAAAGCATTACTGAACATCAACGCTGTGCCCAGCTCAGTGCTGTGGAGAACATGAAAAGACAGAAGGCATAGCTCCTGTTCTCTAAGAGCACATTGTCCCTCTGGGGAGGTGGGCAGCCAGGTTGTGCAGTGGGTAGAGCATCAGGCTTGGAGGCAAGAAAAGGTAAAGCCAAACAGAGAATTGTATTTCTGATCCAAGTTCCTTAAGTGGTATCAACTCAGCTGAGTATAGCCTCCCAGAGGCAGCTCCCTGTTCCAATGTTTTCAGAGCACTGAACCTGGAGTCAGGAAGGCCTGAGTTCAAATCCAGCCTCAGAGATGGCCTTGCTGTGTGATCCTGGGCAAGTCATGTAACTTTTGTCTGCCTCAGTAAAATGCAGACAAGAAGACCTCCCTCACAGGAGGTCTTCTTTATGAAGACCAAATGACATAATATCTGAAAAGTGCTTACCACGGTGCTGGGCACATACAGTAGTTGCTTAATAAATTTTTGTGCCCTTACCCTAAAGAGGTATACCCAGTTTCCCCCCACACATACCCCTTACAATGTTTTATCTAGTTATCTGAATGAATGTTGAAGTGGAAACCTGTGCTTAGAACCAGAGAGAGAGAGAGAGAGAGAGAGAGAGAGAGAGAGACATAAGCCATCACTAAGCAGGGTTGGTGGACTGATGGGCCAAGCTAGAACCAGGGCTCCTTTTTACAGTGTTCTACGAAGAAGTCGCTGCTTTTGCTTAGCTCAGATAGCATGTTGGCACTTATTCAATGAACCGAATTGATGAAGGGTCTGCTAGAGATAGACTAATCATTCCATGCTGTGAAAATGGAATCTACAGGCCTACCCCCCAGCGTGGTCCCTGGGAGGAGTGTAGGAGGACCTCAGAGGGCAGAGAAGACCCCAAGCTGATCTTCCACTGAGCTGCAAGCAGGCGGTTAAGGAAAAAGGCAGGACTACCCCAGGGAGGGAATACGTTTTCTAGAGGCTTACAGCCTTCTAGTCCGTACCATGTAAGCTAATACTTGATTACACGTTTTGTTTAGTCATTTTGTGCTCTTGTTCAACTCTTCGTGACCCTGTTTGGTGTTTTCTTGGCAAAGATACTGGAATGGTTTGCCATTTCCTTCTCTAGCTCATTCTACAGATGAGGAAACTGAGGTAAACAGAGTTAAGTGACTCGCCCAGGGTCACACAGCTAGCAAGGTTCTGAGGCCACATTTGAACTCAGGTCTTCCTGACTCCAAGCTGCCCAGATGTTTTTATGTGACAATCCCATTAGATGAGGAGCTCCTAGGGAGCAGGGACTATCTTTACCTTTTATTCCCCTGTGCTGCACACGGGGCCTGGCACAAAGGAAACAATTAATAAATGATTGATGACTAATCAGTCCAGTTTTCCTGGCAGGGCCCTAGGAAATACTGCTCCTACCACAAATGGGAAGGATAATATTTTGAGCATGTCAGTCCCATGTACCTTAGTGTGAATAGATTTTGATTGAATCCAAATTTTATTAGCCACCATCTATGAGCAAGGCACTATGATAGGCCTTAAAGTTTCAGACACTAAACCAAACAATCAACCGGCGCTTAGATCCTGCTAGGGCAATATAACATGTCCACAGATAAATGCAGGAAACGGAGGAGGGAAAGAACACTGGCCATTAAGGGGATCAAGGAACCCTTCCCAGAGGATGTAACAGCAGAATTAAGCCTTGAAGGAAGATAAGGATTTTAAGAAATCAAGAGAATGTATTCCAGGCAAATGAGATGAGAGTTGTGTGGCTGAGGAAGAGGTTCAGAAAGAGTGAGGCAGAGGGAGGAGAGGAGCTTGTGTTTGGAAAGGGGAATTACAGAGTTCAAAATATTCCAGGTGGTAGAGTATAGGCACAGGGATGTCCCTGTGCGTGACCAGAGTAGAATCAAGGAACATTTCAGATCTTTTCTGAGAGCAAATTTGGATAAATAGAAGTGAGAGAAATTATAAAGGCAATGGGTGCCTGAGGCAATGGTTGTGATCAGAGGCACTGAGTCTGGCTGTCCACTTGTCCCCAAGACCTGTCACTACCTCCCTCAAAAGGTAGACCTTCCCCTTCCCTTTTCCTGTCTCCTCATCTCCTTTTCTTGTTCTCTGTTCTCATGACTTCAATTGTTTCCATACATTAATGATCCTCAAATCTCTAGGGTCAACACCTCTTCTGATCTTTAGCTCCACAGCTCCAAATACCTATTGTACATTCCTACTTGGATCTCAAATAGAGAGCTCAAAGGAGCTCTAGAGGTCATCTAGACCAACCCCTTTATTTTATAGGTAAGATGGTAAGTGACAGAATCAGGTTAAGTGGTTGTATCCTTGAATCCCAAACCCAACATTCTTCCCCCTATTCCCCTTAGTCTCCTCCCATCATCGCAAACACACCTCTTTGTTCAAAATTGAACTAATCATGTTTTCCCCCAAACCAATACCCCATTTGAACATAATAATCATCATAGCATTTATGTAGCACTTTATATTTTGCAAAGCACTTTACCAACATCATTTTACAACTTTGAATCATAGGCACCGTTATCTTGCCCATTTTACCAACAGTGAAACCAGGACAGAGGTTAAGTGACTTATTCAGAGTCACACAGTGTCTGAGGTAGGATTCACACTCAGGTTTCCCTGATTCCAAGTTCCACATGCTGTGCATGACATTACCTGGCTTCCTTATTCTCCTCACCCTGAAGTCATGTTTAATTCAATTCAATTCAACAAATATTTATTAAGCTCCCATGATATTCAAGGCTCTGGGATAGGTATTGGAAATACAATGATAAACAATGTATATAATTCCTGCCCTGAAGGAGCTTATCTATTTTAGGAAGAAGAGGGATAAGATACATACATGTATATAATACAAAATATATGCAAAGTATAATACTAAGTATTTTAAAGAGAGAATGCTAATAGCTAGAGGAGATCAGAGAAGCCATCATTTAGGAAGTGGTTGCTGAGCAATAATTTGAAGGAAGTTTATTATTCTTGCTAGAGGTGAGGAGAAAGTGTATTCCAGACACAGAGATTCACAGCTAGGAGTACTATGAAGAAAGCCAGTTCACTTGGAATGTAGAATTCCTTCAGAGAAGTGATAGGAAATAGGACTGGAAAGTTAGGAGCCAGACTGTGAATGGCTCTCCAGGGATTTAAAGGAAACATTTCCAATCCTAGAGGTAAATGTAAACCATTGGTGATTTTTCAGTAGGAAGAATGGGAAGTGACTTGATCAGATCTGTGTTTAAGAAATATCCATCGGGTCAACATATTCAGGAGAGATTGGATGTGGTCTCCTGCCATCTTTCTTGATGTCACCACAAGATCAAAGAAAGGGAACTGCTGACCTTGGCATTAGGAGGAATTGAGTTCCTATCCTGGCTCAATCCTTACTAGCCAAGGGAACCTTGGCAAGTCATTGAGTCTCTATTTATTCATATGTAAAATGGGTTGAGCACCTACTTTTCAAGGTAACTGAGGACCAATCAAAAGACATATGTAAATGATTCTATGACATTTTGACTGTCGACATAAATGGAAAATCTCTGACTTTCAGATTAGTTTTTTTTTTTAATTGCTTGGTCATAATCCCTAGTAAGAAATAAATTCTAGTTACTCTTTCCCCCACCCCACTATGAGTGTTATCCTTATTGTTGTTGACAGTAGGAGGAGGCTGAGGGTGGGGAAAGGGTACACCAGGTTGTCTGGGTAGGTAGGGAGGCAAATATGACTTCCCCAGTTGACCAAGGGTCTTCCTCCTCTCCCTTTCAGCACACTTCTCTGTTCTAATGCACTTTCCTGAACATGTCACTCACAGAACTGCAAACAAGCCATAACTCCTCAAGCAATCAAGTATTCTGGCTTCTGGAGCAAGCAGCAGAGACTCACAAATAAATTTGGTAAATTGATATTATAAATCTACACAATTTTATGATGTGCGAATAATACAAGAAGTAATTAAGGTAAATGGAGCAGAAAGGGAAATTAGTTACTACAGGGGCCCACAAATGGGTATTCGTTTCCTATTTTGACTAATTAGAAACATAACCAATGGACAAGTGACATCATCTCTTGGTATCCAGTTCATTTAAAGGAAACTCAAAGAAGGAAAGCCAGGCAGCAAAGTAAATGGAATGCCAGACCTGGTATCAGGAAGACTCAACTTTGTGAGTTCAAATCTGGCCTCAGAAACTTACCAGCTGTGTGACCCTTGGCAAATCACGTGTCCTCTCTCTATCTCCTTTCCTTAACTGTAAAATGCATATGATAATAATATCCACGACCTAGGATTATCACTAACAAATTGTCAGTTGTTAATGCTTGTTGAAGGGATGCAATTCACTTGTTTACAATCCTCTAATTTTCAGTGTCCTAAGGCAAAGCTGCCATAGTTTCTCCCTAGCTACAGTTCTGCCTGCCCTCTCCTATGGGCTTGTCCCATGGGACAACTTTTCCAGCCCTGACTCCTATTCTTTCTCAGCTAGTCCAGTGTTGAGCTGACATATTGATTCTCTATAAGTGTTTGTGCTCAATAGTTCCAACCTGTGAATATCTCCAAAGACATTATTTGCATTTTAATAGGAAACTCAGAAAAATGTTCTTTCTATAGGAATTCATTGATCTTTTAAAAGATGCATAGTAGACAAAGTTGTCCAATCCATAAATCTGTGTGACTTTGGGCAAGTCACTTAGCCTTAATAAAACCTTAACCCAAAACTATGAATATAACTGTGAGGATTTTCATCCATTTAATAGGCATTATAGGGATGGCTAGGTGGCACAATGACTAGAGCATGGGCCCTGGAATCAGTAGGGGTATTCCTTTATTCATATAGCTTTGAAACCCTCTACATCGTCTTTCACAGAATCCCAGAATTTCAGAGTTGGAAAGGAACTCCATGCAATCAAACAATACCCGAATAAGAATCCTTTCTGACAAACCTTTGTTTGAAGACCTTCAGTCAGGGGAAACTGAACCAGCCCATTCCATTTTTGGACAGTTGTAATTAGATTACTGAGTTTTCCCTCACATTCATCTTAAGTTTCCCTCTTTGTAACTTGTGTCTATAGCCCACTGGGCTAGAAGAACAAATCCAGTCCCTGTCTCACTGCATAGAGAGAGCTAGCATGTCTCCTCTCTTCCCACCCCCAAGTCATCTTTTCTTCAAGCTGAACCTTCTGTGTTCTTTGAACTGAGCCTCATATGGCAGGAATTCATTGTCCTTAACCATCTTCCAGCTTGTCAGTGCCCTTTCTGAAATGTATCCAAGACTAAAAGCCATACTTTTTGTCCATGACAGTACATCAGGACTCTCCCTTCCTTGTTCCTGGATGCCTGGCTTCTCTAGTATTTGGGTTTTCTCCCATCAACTTCTTTTCATTTTCTTGACCTTATAGAAATCAGACTCATGATGAAAGACACTGTATTGTTGGCCATTGTCTCCATTACTTGGAGCATCTTATCTTATGCCCTCCTTAAACTCCCCCCAAAACACAGGGCCAGGACGAAGAGTAGGCATTCTTCTTGGTCCTCTTATATCTAGCTCCGTCTCCAGAGGGGAAGGGTTTTTACTGGCTGTCCCTCATATCTGGAATCTTGCCTCTTATCTCCTCCTTTTAGCTTCTCAGGTCTCAGCAAAAGATCCAACTTCTGCAAGTAGCCTTCCTCAGTCCTTAATCTTAGTGCCTTCCCTCTGAGGCTACCTTCAGTATTTCCTGAATATATCTTGCTTCTACATAGCTGTTTGTATATTGTCTCCCTCATTAACGCCTCAAGAATAAGGACTTTTGGGGGCAGCTAGGTGGTACAGTAATAGAGCACCAGCCCTGGAGTCAGGGGGACCTGAGTTTATAATCTGGCCTTAGACACTTAACACTTACTAGCCGTGTGACCTTGGGCAAGTCACTTAACCCCAATTGCCCTGCCTTCCTCCCTCCAAAAAGACAAAAAAAGAATAAGGACTTTTTTTTGGCCTTTCTTTGTGTCCCCATCACTCAAGACAATGCCTGGAATGTAGTAGGTGCTCAATAAATGTTATTTAACTAGAAGTAGCAGGGCTCTTAGAACCTGCATCAAAGTCTTCCGAATCTTTGGACTCGGATGGAGGCTGAACACTTCCAGCATTCTCGCCCTTCAAATGATCTCAGTACTAACCCACTATCCCTGTCTCTGTCAGCAGAGCCTTAGCATTCATTTTGGAGGAATATCATTTGTTCTTTCATCCATCTTTAGTATTTAGTATTTAGAGTTAAATCAAGAGTACTTAGTATTTAGAGTTAAAAGGGAAATAATCCAGTTCAATCCCCTCACTTAAAGGCAAGGGAAATTCATTAATTCAATAAGCATGTATTAAATATATAATGAATGACCTACTTTCATATACAAGTATGTTTGCCAGTTTAAACGCTCTGCTGTGACTAAGGGGACCCACAAATACTTTCCTGAGGCTTGTCTGCCCTCAAGTGGCCACATGCTGGCATTGCTGTCTCCTATAACATTCCAGCAAAAAATGTCTGTAATGCAGGAATTCTTGCAATCTTTTTTTTGAGGCACACTTGCATCTTGTTACTTCCCTGGAGCCTGGAGGGGGAGCTGTGAACATGAAAATTTTGGTAAAAGGTGAGCAGATCTGCCTTGGCAGATCAGTCATATCCTAGACACCTTGAACACCTGTCCTATCCTTTCTTTGATCCTCTCCCCAAAACTGCAACTAACAACAAAATAAAAACCACTCTTTTGTGGTCTCTAGTATTCCTCCCTAGTACCAGGTCATTCTGTACTTTAGCACTTCTAACATCTTGAGAGGGCCATGCCACCCTTTTGTATTGACTCTCCATTACTGCCTTTGTTTCTGTCTTCCTACTGAGTCTTAAAAAAAAATCATCTAAGTTGATTGGTAAATTCTCTGTGAATCTACATCAGTAAAAAAAATAACTTCTGTTTTCTCCTTGTCCAAATGGTTTCTTTCTGTTTCTTAGAGTTTCCTTCTTGAGAGCTACCGGGTCTTCCTTGGCTGACTTTCTCCATAGAATTTGAATTCATAGGATTCTTCTATTTATGCTTTCTTTAAAATCTTTGAAATCTGCAAAATCTAGGATGTGTATCAGACTATATCTGGCTTTTTTCTCTTTCTCTAGTCTACATTTTAAGACTGTTATTACTCCCCACCCTACCCACAAGGTTCCCATCATTTCCCTCCAGTCCTCATTGTTGGTAAAAATGAAATCCAGAAGAGACATACAAACTGATGCTGAGTGATAAGAGCAGAACCAGGAGAAATTTGTACACAAATACAGACACAACATATGTGTGATGACCAGCTTTGATAAACTGGACTCTTCTCAGCAATGCAGGGCCATAAGGCAACTCCAAAAGACTCATGATGGAGAGAGATGTCTACATTCAGAGAAAGAACTAGAAGGAACAGAATTTGAATGCAGACTGAAGCACACTACCTGCCCTCTTTCTTTTTCCTGTTTGGTTTTGTTTCCTCTTTCCCATTGTTCATTCCATCCAATAAAATCCTTCTTTATAACCTGACTAATGTCTAATGGGAAAGTATCTGCAGATCCTATACTTGATTGTATGCCACCATTGGGGGGGGGGGGGGGGGGGGGGGGGAAAATTTGAAACTCAAAGAACTGTGGAACTGAATCTTGTAAACTAAAAGTAAATGAACAAATTAATAAAGACCAAAAAAAAAAAAATGAAGGGGCGGCTAGGTGGCACAGTGAATAGAGCACCAGCCCTGGAGTCAGGAGGACCTGAGTTTAAATTCAGCCTCAGACACTTAACACAAAAACTAGCCCTGTGACCTTGGGCAAGTCACTTAACCACACTGGCCCTCCAAAAAAGAAAACAAAAACAAACAAAAAGAATGAAATCCAGAACTGAATTTCACCTAGTTGGTTCGATTGTCTTTTGAAAGCCTATTGATTTCACTTTTGCAACAACTCTCAAAAATGCCTCCTTTTCTCCTCTGACAAGACTGCCAACTCCAGCACAAGCCCTTATCACCTCACAGCTGGCTTGTTGAAATAGTCTACAGGTGGATCTGCTTGCCTCCCTGCTTCCCCCTGCTCGAATCCATTTTCCTAATCCTCCTTGAACACCTCACAGGATAAATAGGAAATAATTAAAAGAGGGAAGGCCCTAGAATTAAGAGGGGTTGGAAAAGCCTTCTTATAAAGGAGGGAATTTTAAAGGAAGCCAGGAAAGTCAGTAGGTAGAGTTGAGGAGGGAGGGTGTTCCAGGCTTGGGGCAAAGCCAGAGAAAATTCAAGGAGCCGAAAAATGGAGTGTTTTGTTTATGGCTAGGAGGTGAGTGTCACTGGGTCAAAGTGTATTTGTTGGGCAGTAAGGTGTAAGAAGTCTGGAGAGGTAGAAGGGGAGTAGGGTATGAAGGGCTCTGAATGCCAAACAAAACATTTTGGTTTTGATCCTGGAGTTGAGCCAAATAAGGAAATTAATAATTACTTTGCTATTATCAGAGAGAGGCCTTAGCCAATGTCCAAATAATTGCTGGTCCCCACCCCTACTACACTATGTCATCGTACCAATTTGGGATCTGTTTCTTTAATTCATTTAATTTCTCCATTTGTACAAGAGGTCTGTAGTATGTTCTGCTGATGATAATTCTACCTCTGCCTCCTACGATCTTCACTCAGATGCTCTCTACCAATCAATTGACCACGTTATTAAGCACCTAGTACTTAGGATAAAAAAGAGACAACACACAGTCCCTGCCCACAAAGAGGTCCCAATCTAGTGAGAGAGAGACATCATTCGGACAAATATATACAAACAAGCTATGGACAGGAGAAATTGTCCATTTTCAAAGCAGATCAACATCATCACTGGCTGCTGTCTTGACGTTCAATTAAATTGGATTTAAGTGAGGCAGGGTTGCACAAAGTTGTCCGCCTCACTCTCTCTTCCTGAGTCATCAAAGTCCAGTGCTAAGACAAAAGCCAAGATGATGACCATCACTGGAGTCTTTGATGTCTGATCAAGCTCTAAGCACTTCACCGTGCCTGGAAAGGTAGGAGGGGACTAGGTTAGCAAGGGCTCTGAATGCCAAACAGAGCATTTTGGTTGTTTTCTTTTCCTGGACCTGATAAGGAGCCACTATAGTTTATTGGGGACTGGGGTAGGGGTGTGACATGATCAGACCTACACTTTATGAAAATCACTTTTAGTGGCTGAATGGAAAAATGGATTGGAGCAGGGGGAGACGAAGCAGGCAGACCCACCTGCAGACTATTCCAATAGTCCAGGTGTGAGGTGATAAGGACCTGTGCTAAAGTTTACAGTCTTGTCAGAGGAGAGAAGTTGTTTTTGAAAGATATTGTAAAGGTGAAATCAATAGGCCTTGGCAACAGCTTGGATATGAGGGGTGAGAGTGAGGAACCCAGAATGACTCCTAGGTTGGGAGCCTGAGAACCTGGCAAGGTGACCTTTACCCCTCTGTAAAATGTCTTTTCTGTAAAACAAGGGAGTTGGACTAGATGACCTCTGGGGTTCTTTCCAGCTCAAAATCTGTTATCCAATAACCACTTATTGAGGATGTTGGAAATGGGAGATTACAGAGTTGAAGAATCTCAGAGTTGGAAGGGACCTCTTTACTATCTCCCTTCTGAGCTTTGTAATAGCTCCCAAACTTGACTGCCCATCTCCAGTCAACTTGGGAGTGCCTGGATTTGGCCCTGTGACTTTTTGACATTTTTATCAATGACTTGGATAAATATAGAGGGGCACAGGGTGGCCAGGTGGCTCAGTGAGTAAGAGCACTGGCCCCAGTGTCGGGATGACCTGAGGATCAAATCTGGGCTCAGATACTTAGCACCACACCCAGAAATAACTGGCTGTGTAACCTTGAGCAAGTTACTTAACCCCGGTTGCTTTAAAAATATATATAGAGAGAGGGGCATCCTTATCAAATCTGTAGATGACCAAAAAAAAAACTAAGAAGGATAATTGGTGCACTGAATGACAGAAGTAGGGTCTAAAAAGATTTCTGATAGATCCAGATCCAATAAAGTGATATTTAACAGGGATAAATGTAAAGTCTCAAAATTGGGTTTTAAAAAAATCACCTTCAAAAATATATAATAGAGAATGTATATTTATTGAGATGGCAATTTATCTAAAAATGATCTGGGAATCCTTTTGTTGTATAATCTCAATACAATTAAGCAGTGTGATATTGTTGTGGTTTCATGATGTATTGTGATGGAACCATCTCAAAGAATTCAGTCAGACCACCTCAATCCAAGTATAGACATTTACTGAGATTGACACCTCTCATGAAGTGGCCTAAGTTCCAAGAGGAACCAAAAACTTCAGAGAAAACAAGATGGATTTTTATAGAGTAAAGATGCAAAAATATAACAGAAATTATGAATATTAAAAAGGCAGGAGGGGCTGTTAAGGGATTAGGTAATAGGGGAGGGGTCCTAGCCACAGTGGAACTGTACATGCAATTACCCAAAATGCATACAGAAAAACTCATTGTGGGGGTATGCATGATAATGATATAATAAACCTCTCTACATCATAAATCCTCTCCAGGTCAATTCTTTACTATTACTGTGCAGGTGCCTACTTAGGGAAAGTCCTTTCTATTGTTTTGGGATCCACATCCTGCTTGGACATTCTGGTGGTGCTGCTTTCTGATTGGCTGAGTATTATGTTCCTGTCTGAGACTAGATGAATGTGGTTGTGGTTGAGTGCATGGACACACTTACTGTTTCTGTGGGAAATGTGAGGAATGGGTCTGGGGGCAGTGGCTGAGATCCCATCAGACAGACATGCCAGCTGTTCTGAGAGAAATATGAGTTCATGAACACACCTGCTGGTCTAGTGAACAGTGAGGCATAGATGAAGTTAGAATACTGACTGGAGGGGGGGGGGGGGGGGTGGGGGGGGGGGGGGGGGGGGGGGGGGGGGGGGGGGGGCAGTGAGTGGCTAGGTAGGGGCAATGAGTCTGCTGTTCAGTGGGGCGTATGAGGAAATTAGAATATTAGGGCTGGGGGGCAGCTTTATTAGGATCCCATCAATATGGCACCTGAGAAAGAGGACACAATTTAGGGCTGCATTCAAAGAAGCATAGTTTCTAGGAATAAGGAGGGATGATCCCTATTGTGCTCAGCTCTGGGCATCACAATTTAGGAAGGATGTTAATAAACTGGATAACATCCTAAGGAGGGTGAAGCAGAATTGTGAAACAGCTTGAGTACATGCCACAGAATTATTTGAATAAATCAGAGATGTTTAACTTGGAAGAGAATAGACTGGTGGGGCAGAGGCGATGACTATTTTCAGGTACTTAAAAAAGTGGTTTTATGGCAGAGGGATTACTCCAACTTGTTCCATTTGACCACAGGTAATAGGAGTAGGAGCAATGGATAAAAGGCAGAAAGAAGAGTAAGAGGTTGGGAAAAAAAAGGTCCTCCAAATTTCAGCTATCCAAGAGGGTAATGGGTTACCGAAGGAGAGAATGGGAGAGATTTGAAGCAGGGAGACCAGTAAGGAGGTTATTGTGATAGTCTAGCCATGAGGGGATGAAGACCTGCACCAGGGTAGTGGTTACATGAATGGAGAAAAGGGGATGCATACAAGAGGTGTTGGAAAGGTAAGAGCAATAATTCTTGCCAACAGATTGGGTTTATGGGGTGAGTGCGAATGAGGAGTGTATACGAAAGGATGATACTCTAGTGGTGAGCCTGAGTGCCTGGGACAATGGTGGTATCTTTGGCAGTAAGGATTCTGTACTGTGTAACCCTGAATAATCACTTATCTATGCCCTCTGGAGCAACATGAAATGTCTTCTCTTTCCCATAATGCCCTTGTTAGTATTTAAGGCATTGAGCAGGAGGAATGGAGACATCTCATGTTGCAGAAGATACTTGACAAAGATCACAACTAGTGTCAATGCCAGGCCTACAATCAAAGCTCCTGACTCTATTTCACTTACTGCTGTATCAAGATCTTTAAAAATGTCTGTTATGAGGCAGCTAGGTGGTGCAGTGAATAGAACACTGATCTTGGAGTTAGGAGGACCTGAGTTCAAATCCCACCTCAGACACTTAATACTTACTAGCCATGTGACCTTGGACAAGTCACTTAACCCCAATTGACCTGCCTTCCCCCCTCAAAAAAGACAAAAAAAAACCTGTTACATCCCTCTTTTCCAGTCTAAATACACCTATTCCCTTTACATTATATAAAGCACTTTCTTTATGACAACCCTGTGACAGGAGGACTCTGGGTATCAATATCTCCATGTGGCTCAGAAAGGTTCATCTGGCTTGTTCTGGGTTATCTGAAGTTGGACCTAGGTCCTCTGTCTCTAGGTTTATTGTTATTTTTTAGTATATATTTATTTTTATTTTTTCCTCAATTCTTCATTGTTCTTTCTGTTGCACTCCAAAATTGTTTCCAGAACCTGTTAAAAATTCCTGAGATTTATATCAATAAACATTAGTCATTATTATGGTATAGGTATAAGTAAAAACATCTTGATGGCCACTGAGGGCTCTTCCCTGTGTGCAATTCTGTGACTTAGGTCCAACATCATATTCTAGAGATGTCCTTCTCCTCCAACTGTCAGTGAATTGCTGTCAATGTGATCCAAGAAACTCACACACTCTTAATTTTTGAACTAGAAAGTATCCTGTGGATAGGAGTGTACTAGAGCCATGGTTAAATTTTCTGTGTAAACTTTTATGCCTCAGAAGTTGGGAAATTTTACAACCACAGCTTGATGTATTGTTTTGTCAATTGTCTAGAATTAAGAGTGTTGATAATGCAGATAAAATTTAAGAGTGTGTCGTGAGTAATTTTCCCCCCCAGAGAGCCAGATGTCAAAATCTTTCCCAGAATAACCCTGGACACAACTCCTAAGCGTTACAAGGGTCAAAACCAGATTTTGACTGACACCAAGTTATGAGTCCTTTCTACTTTTCAAAGGCCTCTGTCTCTTTTCCAAGCTGAGAAAGTTTTCTAGTCTGAGTCTGGCAATGAACTATGGATCTGTCATCTTAGGGTCAGAGGCTTATCACCAGGGTGGCTGGCCATGGTGAAGAAAGGTTTTTCTGTTTTATCTGGGGTTTTGTTTGCTTTTTGGTCAAAGTAACACACAGAGATAATTTATAAGGTGTCAAATAGTTGTGATTTGCTTTAAGGGAGAGAATTCAAGTGTTAAATGGCTAGACCAGGAGAGGGACTGGGAACCATTTTGCTCTTCCAGATAGTCGTAGAATCAGAGACCACGAGAACTGAAAGGCACCCAGAAATCACCTTGTTCAGTAACTTCACTTTATTGCTAATAAGCATCAACAATTATGGGACACTCACTGTGTGCAGAGTAAATCACAGGATGTTGCAGGAGCATAAAGGAATAAAGGCTTCCTACTCCTGTGGAAATTATAGTTCAATGGGGATATGGGATAATAATTGTAACAATAAATGTGATAGCATTTATACAGCAAGTTAAGGTTTTACTAAGCACTTCACAAATGTGACTGTATTTTATTCTCAGAACAGCCTTGAAAGGTTGGTACAATTACTATTCTCATTTTATAGATGAGGAAACAGAGCCAGACAAAAGTTAAATGACAAACCCAGCCAGGGTCCCACAGCTGGACAGTTGTCTGAGCTTACATTAGAACTCAGGTCCTTCTGACTCCATTTACCACATGAAGTTAGAAGCATCTATTTCATCACTTTCAAACTGATCACAGCTGGTACACAGAGATATGCACATAAAGTCTGGCAGTTTGGAATATGAGACAGGATTAATTAGAGTTTTGTGGAAATGTTGAATCTAAAGTAGTGGGAGGTTTTTTTGTCTTTGATTGCTTAGGTCATAAGTGGATAGAGGGGAGATGTGAATCCAAAGAGGAGGGAAGAAGGAAGAACAGCATAGGGAGTAGTGACAAAAGTTCTACATAAGAAATGCCCAGTATGTGGGAGGAGCCCCCCAAAAGGGCATCCCATCAGGGCCAGCAGAAACAGGGGTTGACTGAGAAGAGTCTCTAGGATTTCATTCTTTTAAAATAATTTTCATTTTTTATTATGAACTTAAACATCAACAAATATGAATATACCAACATACAAAGAACAGAAAAAAAGACTTTGTACATGAGATTCAAAGGAGTTTTAAAGTATATATTAATTTTTTTTTGCTTTTTTTTGGAGGGCAATTGGGATTAAGAGACTTGCCCAAGGTCACATGGCTAGTTTTTGTGTTAAGTGTCTGAGGCCATATTTGAACTCAGGACCTCCTGACTCCAGGGCCAGTGCTCTATTCACTGCACCACCTAGCCATCCCTAAAGTGTATATTAAATTTAACCTAGTAAAAGAGTCAGAATCAAGGCAAGAGATTTCACAGAGCTCTAGACTGACTCACCTTTGGCAATTCTCTAGCCTGCCCTGAAAGACATCCACCACATTCCCAGAGGTAGACCCTCTGAAACCTGGGATACTGGTTTCAAGAGAACCTTTGTCCCTCTTCCACACTGGGATGGTTACTGGGAATTAAGAGTGGATTAGATGAGACTCCCCCAGGACTGTAAGAGAGATTTTAGGGGTCTTTCTTAATTATATATGGGAGGCAGATAACTATTCTACTCTTGGTTTTCTTTCTAGTTATTTACACTGCCTTTATAGCTTAATTGGCTGCTTTGGAATTACTATCTCTTGAATAGTCTGGCAATAGAGAAAATGTTGTACTAGATGGGAGATAAGGGAATAATTTGCATAATAGATTACTTCAAAATAATCACACTGAATCTGGGACATCAGAGTCCAAGTTCTGAGATTAGAGGTTTCGAGGACCTCATACTATTTTGAGGGGATCTCTGGGCTGTCTGTGGATTGAGGCTATTTTGGTCATAATTATGTTTTAAACTGTCAGGCTGCACTATGGCTACCTGCATTAGCCTTGCAGGAATCCTTGGAAGACTTTACTGGGGAGGAGGGGTACAGTGTCTCTAGGTTACTTTGATATTTCCAGTTATTATAGGCAGTTTCCTTTCTTGGAGCATAACTGGATATAAAGTCATGGCAAACAGACAGACTGCCCAGTTCCCCAGCAGGAAGGCCCAAGTTCAGTGTGAGGATGTGGTGACTGAAATCTCAGGAGAAGCAGAGAATCACAGAGGTTTGGGGGGCTTTATCCCAATAGCAGGCTTCCTTTCATCATGTTTCACCATCAGGCTTGCTTAGAATTCAAGGCAAGACTTCCACATAGTCTTCTCTGTCAACATTCACTGAAAAAAAAAAACAAAACCCAGGAGAATAAACCGTGAGAGTTTACAGCCATTCCAAGGCCCCCAAAGCAAAAGGGTCCAGTTCATCCCTCCCAAGCTTTAGCAGCCTGCGGTATGTAAACTTTTAGAAGCAGTGAGGTGGAACAGTGGATGAAGTAGGGGATCTGGGGTCAGGAAGACCTGAGTTCAAATTTAGTCTTAGACCCTTACTAGCTATATGCCCCTAGACAAGTCATTTAATTTCTATATGCCTTGATTTCCTCAAATGTAAAATGGTGATCATAATAGCAGTTCCCTCCCAGGGTTGTGAGGATCAAATGGGATAATATTTAGAAACACAGGACAATATCTGTACCCGGCAGTGATTCAGTCCTTTTTCAGTCATGTCTGAATCTTTGCATCCCCATTAGGGGTTTTCTTGGCAGAAACACTAGAGGGGTTTGCCATTTCCTTCTCCAATTCATTTAAAAATGAGGAAACTGAGGCAAACAGGGTTAAGTGACTTGCCAAGGGTCACACAGCTAGTGTCTGAGGCCAGATTTGAACAAAGGAAGCTAAATCTTCCTAATGCCAGACCTGGCATTCTGAACACTGCAGTGCTACCTGCTCCTGGTACATAGTAAGTGCTTAATAAATGCTTGTTTCCCATTTTCAAAGGATGGAGACTTCTTGAGGCAACATGGACCTAACTCTCATCATAGTCCAGGGAATGAAGCTATTTATGTCTATTTTAAAGTGAGGAAAGCGAGGCTCAGAGAGGTTCTTCCACTTACCAGAAGCCATGCATCTTCACCAGAAGACACTTGGATATCACCTGTCCTAAGCGGGGATTTGGGCTCTTACCATAATCCTCCTCCCAAGCAGCCGGTGTCGGTGGGCTTCTGTCACTCTGGTATATGTTATTTTTCTCTACTGGATAACGAAGATGAACGACAAGTCCTTGATTTGGTTTTTCAAATTTGGAGATTAGTTCTTTTATGTTTGGAAATAACACCTTTTTAATATTTTCTTCAGTCTATAAGGAGAGAGAACAGAGCATTCATTGCTGTGCCCCTGCCAGTGATGTTTCTCTAAAGAGGACAGAATGAAGACAGAGCAAGAAGCCAGCATTTCTGGTTTGGAAATTGACTGTTGTTTATATCTGTTCATTTTAAGGCTGAAACCCTTGGTCACGGACAGAGCAAACAGTGAACAATTATCAACAAATAAATCATTCAATAAGGGTTTTCTGTATCATATGCCCCTCCTAGGTAGAAAGTTCCATGAAGTCAATAGCTAACAGTGTTTCATACAAATTTTGTATGTCTCATAATGCCTTGCACAATCCTCTGCACACAGTCCTCTGTACACACTCTTCATGATTTTTTTGTTGAAATAAATAGAAAAAAAATCATTGCCTAATATTAGATAATTTCTTCACCAGAGTTCTGTTATAAAGAAATAGACTAGTCATATCTCTCCTCAGAACCCTTCACTGGACCCACCCCATCCCATTCCCTTCCCCCCCCCCCCCCCCCAATTAGGGCAGCTAGTTGGTAGTTAATACTATGTGGAGTCAGGAAGCCCTGAGTTCAAATCCTGCTTCAGACACCTACTAGTTGTGTGGTACTAGGAGAGTCACTTAACTTCTGTCTGCCTCAGTTTCCTCATTTGTAAAATGGGACTATTAGTAGCACCTATCTCATGGGATTGTTCCAAGGATCAAATGAGATATTTGTAAAATTTTTATAAACCTTAAAGTGCTATCTACATGTTAGCTGTTATTATCCTTGACCATTGAATAAAGTCCAAACCCTTAACCTATAATTCAAGGCTCTTGGGAATTATTAATTCAATTCAATTCAACAACAACAACAAAATATTAAATGAATGCTACATATGAAACATTATACTGGATAAGGGTATACAGAGACAAAAGCAATTAACTGTTCCTGCCTTCAAGGACCCATTCTATTGGGTGATATAACATGTATTCAGGTAAGGACATATAAGATCATCTCAGGTAGAAGAGAGCAGTAAGAAGATGGGGATCAGAAAAGGTTTCCTCTAGGGCATGGCTCTGGAACTGTTCATTGTTCATGAATCAAACAAAGATTCTAAGGAGCAGAGGAGAAAGGGAGTACATTCTAGACATGAGGAAGAAACAGCCCATAGAAAGACAGATGGAGAATATGGGATACAACATTTGGGGGATAGGAAGTAGGACGATTTAGCTGCACCACAAAGTATGTGAATGAGTA
Organism: Petaurus breviceps papuanus; assembly: GCF_028583685.1. Taxonomy (NCBI): domain Eukaryota; kingdom Metazoa; phylum Chordata; class Mammalia; order Diprotodontia; family Petauridae; genus Petaurus; species Petaurus breviceps. The sequence goes on from NW_027185876.1 coordinate 14,766,088, forward strand.
TAATATGAAATAAGTCTGGAAAAGTAAGTTGGAGCCCAATTGTGGTGGGCTTTGTATGTCAAACTGAAGAGTTTATACTAGAGGCAATGGGAAGTCACTGAATATCCTTGAGCAGGAAAGTAACATGGTGAAATCTGTTCTTTAGATGATTTTTGGCAGCTGTGTGGATGACAGATTGTAGAGAGTTAAACATGGAAGTAGAAAAACCAAGGAGAAAGGGAGGCTATTATGATAATCCAACGAAGAGATGGAGATGGAGCTAAATTACAACAGTGGAGACAAGGTGACAGATGAGAAAGGTATTGTGGGGGTTGGAATGAATAGACATGGTGACTGATTAGATATAGCAATGTAGGAAAGGGAAGAGTTATGATATCTCCAAACTTGCCATCATGGGTGACTGGAATGTGTTGGTTGTACCTTCAAGTGTAAAAGGAAAGTCTGTAGAAGGGACAAGTGGGGGGGGAAGAAGGGGAAGGAGAGAAGGGAAATGAGTTCCACTTTGGACTTGTGGTTTTTGAACTCTCTCAGACATCTGGGTGGAGATATCTAACAGATAGCTGATGGAATGGGATGGGAGTTTAGATGGGAGATTAAATATTGGAGCTATAGAACTGGAAGTTATCTGCCCAGAGATGGTCATTCAAACCACAGGAGTTAATGAAATCATCAAGAAAGTGGGTATTGAGAAAGAAGAGCAGGGCCTTGATCAGTTAGAGGGCAAGACATGGATGATGATAGAACCAAGCAAACTGAAAAAGACAGTCACAGGGATAAGAGCATGGACAGAGTCTATGTATATCTGTATGTATGTGTATATCTGCATATGTGTATATATGTATATATTGTATGGGCATATAAATATACATATATATATATAACACAGAGAGAGAGAGAGAGAGAGAGAGAGAGAGAGAGAGAGAGATGTATATCTGTACTTAATTTTAGCCTTCTAGCGGGGAGGAGGAAGAAAAGGGGGAAAATGAAGTAATAAGTGCACAGCAGAAAACAAAAGAAAACTTACAAGGAAGAACTTTACAAAGAAAAGATGTAAAACTCAACACAATATGTAGTATTTATTATATAGGCTTTCTTGATATGGAAATTTATTGCTATATATTTTGAATATGCTCTCACATTTTGCTGTACACCTGGCAATGCTTTTTTTCTGTATTATTTTAGTTTTAATATTTGCTTCTTTTTTCTTACTTTGTATTTAAGTTTAAAACATATTTACAAATTAAAAAAAGAAAAAATATGTCTATACAAGCAAAACACACTGATCTTGAAGACAATATATACAGGTGACATAAGGATTATAGAACTTCCAAAAGTGCACAAGTCAAAAAACTTAAATATCATAATGCAAGAAGTGTTATCAGAAAACTTCCCAGAATTTTTGGTCACAGAAAACAAAGCACCAGTCAAAAGAATTCACAAGGTGCCTCCAGGAAAAAAAAATCTATGCTGCACTACAAGACACATAGTGATTAAATTTAACAATTCCAATGAGAAACAGTAAATTCTATAAGGGAACAGAAGAAAGATGTTCAAATATAAAAGAAAGGAAATTTGAGTAGTACAAAACTATTTTTTAACTATTAAAAACCATGAGAGAATAGAATAGTGTGTTCTGAAGAGCAAAGGAACTCCAGATGCAATCCAAGGTAATATAGCCTGCAAATTTGAGCCTGAGTACTAATATTAAAAAGATGGATATTCAATTTTTTACAAAGACATTTGGGGGAGGAGCCAAGATGGCAGCATAGAAGCAGGAAAACTCCCTGTGCTCCCCCCTAACCACCTCAAATACCTATAAAAAATGGCTCTAAACAAACTTTAGGGCTACAGAACCCACAAAGTGACAGAGAGAAACAAACCTCCTGTTGAAGACAGCCTGGCAGGCAGACAGGAAGTGTCCATTGCAGCATGCTGAGAGCAAAGCCCAGCACCGTGTGAGCCCGTGGTTTTAGCCCCAGGTAGGCCTGACCAGCCATGGAGCGGTGGTAGTCTCCAGAACTATCAACCCATAAATGCCAAAGACAAAGTGAGACATCAGTGGACTTTGGGAACAGAGGGTCTAGGAGTGCAGTCCAGCCTCTGCCCCCAGAAGGAGAAATGTCTGAGGCACAGAGGCAGTGAAGCTGCCACCACGTGGCTGCTTCAGAGCTTCTGGCCTACAGATTGTGGGGGGCTAAGCAACCATTCTGAGGGGTAATCACTCTTGCTTTAACTGTTTGGATCTGAATTGCTGTCTAGGGTGGAGGTCCTGGGGTGGGTGACCAGGTGACAGAGTAGGTGGAGGCTTCAGAGAGGATACACAACTAATAGCTCTGACAGCTGTGAAAACCCCAGCTATTTGGGACAAATGTCCCCTCTCTGGAAGCAGAGTTCTATTGTGGCAAAAAAGCTCAAAAGTCAAGTAATTGAGTGGCAACATGAGCAAGCAAAGGAAGCAAAGCAAGCATAGCAATCCAACTTTGGATTCCTTTTTTGGGGACAAAAAGGATCAAAACATGGGACAGGAGGAAGAAAAAAAAGGCAGAACTGCTGCACCAAAAGCTTCCAAGAAAAATATGAATTGGTTACAGGCCATAGAGGAGCTTAAGAAGGATTTTGAAAACCAAATTAGAGAAATGGAGGAAAAATTGGGAAGACAAATGAGAATGATGCAAGAAAATCATGAAAAGAGAGTCAACAACCTGACCAAAGAAAATTACATCTTAAAAAATAGACTAACTCAAATGGCAAAAGAGGTTCAAAAAGCCAGTGAAGAGAAGAATGCCTTAAAAAGCCAAATTTGCCAGATGGAAAAATAATCTCAAAAGCTCACTGAAGAGAATCATTCCTTCAGAATTAGATTAGAGGGGCAGCTAGGTGGTACAGTGAATAGAGCACTGGCCCTGGAGTCAGGAAGACCTGGGTTCAAATCCAGCTTCAGACACAACACAAAAACTAGCCCTGTGACTTTGGGCAAGAAACTTAACCCCAATTTCCCTACCCTCCCCCTTCCAAAAAGCAAAAAGTTAAAAAACATTAAAAACATAATTAGATTGGAGCAAATGGAAGCTAGTGACTTTATGAGAAATCAAGATACTATTAAACAGATCCAAACAAATGAAAAAATAGAAGTCAATGTGAAATATCTCATTGGAAAAACCATTGACCTGGAAAATAGATCCAGGAGAGATAATTGAAAAATTACTGGACGACCTGAAAGCCACAATCAAAAAAAGAACCAAGAAATCATTCTTCAAGAAATTCTCAAGGAAAATTGCCCTGATGTTTTAGAACCAGAGGGCAAAATAGAGGTTGAAAGAATCCACTTATCATCTCTTGAAAAAGCTCCCCAAAAGAAAACTCCTAGGAATATTATAGCCAGGTTCCAAAGTTTCCAGATCAAGGAGAAAGTATTACAAGCAGCCAAGAAGAAACAATTTGAAAATTGTGGAAACACAATCAGGATAACCCAGGATCTGGCAGATTCTACATTGAGGGATCAAAGGGCTTGGAATGTAATATTCTGGAGGTCAAAGGAGGTAGGATTGAAACCAAGAATCACCTACCCAGCAAAAATGAGTATCATGTTTCAGGGGAAAATACAGTCATTCAGTGGAATAGAGGACTTACAAGCATTCTTGATGAAAAAACCAGAGTTGAATAGGAAATTTGACTGTCAGATACAAGAAGCAAGAGAAGCATGAAAAGATAAACAGGGAAAAGAAATCATAAGGAATTTATCAAAGTCAAACTATATACATTCCTACATAGAAAAATGATAATTGTAACTTATGAAACTTTTCTCAGTATGAGAATAGTTGAAGGGAATATAAATGTGTATACATATGTATGTATACATACATACATACATCTATGTAGGAGGGTATATGGGCATATGAATACATATGTGAGTGTATATATATATATGTGTGTGTGTGTGTACATGTATACATAGACAGAGGGCACAGGACCAATTAAATAGTAAAGGATGATACTTAAAAGGTGAAATTGAGAGGTGAGAGAAGAATATAATGAGAGGAGATGGGGAGAGATAGAATGGGTTAAATTATCCCATATAGAAGAGGCAAGGGAAAACTGTTACAATGGAGGGGAAGAACAGGAAGGCAAAAGGGAATGGGTCAACCTTACTCTCATTGAATTTAGCTTAGGGAGGGAATGACATATACACTAGGATATCTCAATAGGATGATGGAGGGGAGGGAAGGTTGGGGGGGAGGGAAGTTGGAAGCACCCACTTTTGAAGAGGGCCAGGATGAAAGTAGAGAATAGAACAAGTCGGAGGTGGGATTAAGAGGGAGGAAAATATAGTCAATCTTTCACAATGTATCCACTATGGAAATGTTTTGCATAGCTACACATGTACAACTTATATTGAATTGCTTATTTTCTCAGTAAAGGTGGGTGACGAGGGAGGAAGGGAAAGAATCTGGAATTAAAAGTTTTAAAATCAAATGTTTAAATATATATATATATATATATATATATATATATATTACATGCAACTGGGAAATAAAATATACAGGCACTAAGGTATAGAGATCCATCTTGCCCTACTGCAAAGTCGGAGGGGGGATGGGGGAGGATATAGAAGACAACAGATTGGGGGAGGGGGTATACAGTGGGATTGCTGTTTTGGGGTGGTGGGTAGGGAAAAGACAGGGAGAAAATTTGTAACTGAAAATCTTGTGGAAATGAATGATGTAAACTAAAAATAAACATAAAATTTAATCTAAAAAAAAAGACAGTTGCAGCGTTCCTACAAAGAAAACCAGACCTGAGAAGACTATTTACTTTGTAAACATCCCAGTAAGGGAAATACAAGAAAAGTAAACAAATACAGAGAGCAACCAAGGAAGGCACAGGTAATTAAACAAATAATCCCAGAAAAAAAGGGGGAGGAAATGAAAATTAATATACTTGAGAAGAGTGAAGCAGAGGATGATATAAGAAGGTAAGAGGTTGGGGTTAGAGGAAGGAAATTAAGATTACTGGATTATAGCTATAAAACAGTGAGTGATAATATCCTAAAGATATTACTGTCTCTGAGTGTGACTGATATAAAGTGAAGATGGAAGCTATGAAAGTTTAGAAGCTAAGTCCAGGGTATTCTTGAGCAGCCTATGCATATATTAGAGTACCCAAGTATCCAGGCAAGGACTGGAATGAAGAAAAAAACTGTAAAGCAGGAACTAAACTGCATAAGGAAGAAAAATAATATCAAGGTTAGATCACTGGGACAAACAGGTGGACCAGGTGATAAAAATGAATGGAGTAATCCTAAAAAGAGAAGTTGCTGAAAAATAATGGGAAAGGAACAGCCTGCAAGAGTGATGATCAAGGAATAAATCTCCTCCTCCTCCTCTTCCTCCTCTGCCTCCTCCACCTCCTTTACCTTCTCCTCCTCCTCCTCCCTCCTCTACTTCTTTTCCTCCTCCTTGTGGCCCAGTTCTTCATGGGACATTAAAAATGGAGTACTTGAGAGTGTGGCCAGTGATGCCTGGCCTTATGGAGAAAGCTATGTTTCTATTAGAACAAATTAGAAGTGAATAAATCTAAGATAAAGAGCAAGCTTGTTAATAAACTATATGTTCCAGAGGGTGGTGTGGAATAGAAGCAGCATAAGAATTATAGATTTGGAGAGGGGGGAATGACAGTATGAAAAGAAACAGCTGGGAAGGTGATTAAATTTACCCTTCATAGCACAGACGATGACCAATTGACCAATAACCTCACCCTCAAGGATCCGGCAATGACAGAGCCTGAATATGTGGCCCCTTGATGCCTCTGACCCCCAGAGGTTCCAAATCTCTTATAGTTCACAGACCCCTGCATCAAAGAAAGAAGAGGGGGTGTTTGGGTTCCTGGGGACTAGGCTGTTGCACTGAATTGGAATTGAAGCCTCATCCCAAAATGGCCACATACAACACTGCACACCCAGAAGATTTATGTGACACAAACACATCTATTCCCATCTTTGCATCATGACATTAAGGGGTTTCTCTTACCTCTATTGTGTAGTATCCATATTTTTCTTTTCTGATTCGGTACGTGTAGATCTTATTTTGAAACCTGTAGAAAAATAACTGAGTGAATTACACTATACCAGAAGCCAACCCATATAGCCTCCAACCCCCCCTTGGTGCTTTCCTGGTAAGATGTGTGCTGTTTTAGCTTCCAGAAAGCTGAAGTCCCAATTCTGAGGCCCTTCAATATTCTTGCAAGATTATGGAACACATTTCTTTGACCAGTGAACTTGAATTCTTTGAATTTTGTCAAAAATCTAGGATGGCACACCAAAGAGATACTGGAAAACAGCTAGAAAAGAAAATGTGGAAAGAAGATTCTGGGAAGATGGTGGAGTAGATCAGAAAATTCCAAGCTTTCAAGTTTTTTTTTTCTGCAAAAAGAGATAAAATAGCACCTCAAGGCGAACAAACAGCTATAAAACAAAATTGGTGTAGTAGGGACACAATATGGGTCCTCCTGGGACGATCTAAGATCTAAAGAAAAATCCCAGGACTAGGTTTGGTCTCTGGAAGTATAAACACCTCCAGGCTAGTTCTGCTTAAACAATAAGTGGCAAGCCCTGAAGTTAGCTTGGTGGGGAGGCTGCCCCACACCTAGCCACAGGAACTTTTGCCCCAGGGACAGTGAGGGGAGTTGGCCATCTGAGCCACAGAGGACTGAGGGAACCTCTGCTGAAAAGGAATACAGGGCCCAGCTATGCTGCAGAGACCCAGCTGGAGTCAAGAAGGAACCAGCACATGTCTGGTGAGGGCAGAAGCAGTGGGGTGAGGAAGCTGCTGGCTATGGGTGCTTACAGGAGGCTGCAGGCCAGAGGGGAGAGCTGGATATCTGATGCCAGAAGAACCATTCCCTATACCCCAAGACTAGAGGTGATTACAAGAAATAAGTTACTACTTCCCAAAACAATGCACAGGCAAAGGAGAAAGACTCCAACCATAGGGAGTTACTATGGGAATAGAGAAAGCCAGGGTTCATCTTCAAAGGAGGATATTGGAGAAAAGAAACCCTTTTCTACCCAAAGGGCAATGTCAAGGGGCGGCTAAGTGGTGCAGTGAGTAGAGCACCGGCCCTGGAGTCAAGAGGACCTGGGTTCGGATCTGGCCTCAGGCACTTGACACAAAACTAAACTAGCCGTGTGACCTTGGGCAAGTCACTTAACCCCAACTGTCCTGCCCTCCCCCCTCCAAAAAGCAAAAAATAAAAAATATCAAAGAGCAATGTCAAATGGTCACCTGCCCAAAAAGAATTCATAGAAGAACTTTAAAAAATACTTTAAAAATAAAATGAGATTGAGGAAAAACTTTTTAAAAAATAAAAGCAATCCAAGAAAAACAAGAAGATTGTTAAAAGGAAGCCAACCAATTCAAAAAGGAGATCAAGAATCTTTTTTTTTCCATTTTGAGCAAGCAGCCCCTATCATTTTCTTTTTTTAAATTAAGTTGATTTTTAGTTTTCCACATTTTCTTCCATAAGTCTTAAATTGTTCTCCCCTCTCTCTCCTCCTCCCTCCCCAAGACAGCATGCAATCTGATATAGGTTCTCCATATACATTCCTATTTTCATAGTAGTCATGTTGTATAGATGACTTTTAACGAATGTGAGAAACCATGAGAAAGAAAACAAAACAAAATGAAATAGTCTGTTTCACTCTGTATTCAGACTGCACAGTTCTTTCTCTGGACATGAATGGCATTTTCTATCATGAGTCCTTTGGAATTATTTTAGTTCCTTGCATTGCTGAGAAAGGCTAAGTCTATTAAAATCAGTCATCACACACTATGGCTGTTACTGTGTACAATGTTCTCCTGGTTCTGCTCACTTCACTCAGCATCAGTACGTAGAAGTCTTTCCAGGTTTTTCTTAAGTCCACCTGTTCATCATCTCTTATAGCACAATAGTATTCCATTACATCCATATACCACAACTTGTTCAGCCATTCCCCAATTGATGGGCATCCCCTCAATTTCTAGGTCTTGGCCACCAGAAAAAAAGAGCTGCTATAAATATTTTTGTACGTGTCGGCCCTTATTCCATTTTTATGATCTTTTTGGGATACAGCCCTAGAAGTAGTATTGCTGGGTCAAAGAGGACATCCAGAATCTTAAAGAAGAAAAAGACTCCTTGGAAATCAGAATTGGTCAAGGGGAAGCCAGCAAAGTTATAAGAGATCAAGAAATACTAAAACAAAACATAAAGAATGAAAAAATAGAAGAGAATGTAAAACATCTCACAAGAAAAAAAAACTGATCTGGAGAACAGATCAAGAAGAAAAAATATAAGAATAATCAGACTATTTGAAAACTTTGATTAAAAAGGAATCTTGACATAATAATACAAGAAATAATCAAGGAAAATTGTCCTGAGGCATTAGAACAAGAGAGGAAAGCAGAAATAGAAAAAAAAAAATCCTCTGGTCATCACCTAAAGAGATCCTATGAGGAAAACCCACAGGAATATCCTAGCCAAATTCCAAAACCCCCAGTTCAAGGTTAAAATATTAAAATTTTAATTTAAATATTAATTGATTAAATTTAAATGTTAATATTAAAAATAATAAGAGAAACAAAAAAGCAGTTTTAATATGGCAGTGCCACAATTAAAATCACCATCAATAGTGGTGTCACCAAAAGAATGCAGGGCTTGGAATACTATGTGTCAAAAAGCAAAAGACCTGGGGTTATGGCCAAAAATATCTTACCCAGCAAAATTAAGCATAATCCTGATTGAAAAAAAAAGGATATTTAATGAATTGTCAAACTTTCAGGATTTTGTTAAAAACAAAAAACCCCAAACTTAATAGAAGATTTGTCATACAAAACTGAAAGAAGTATAAGGTACAGGACAAAGACTATTTACAAGGGACTCAATTAAGATAGACTGTTTACTTTTCATGTATGCAAAATGTAAAACATATGTCTAAGATTGTTATTAGTAATTGGGTACCTCATAAGAAAGGTTGAGTAGACCTGACTATGATATGACTTTAAAAAGTAAAGCCATTTAGGAAAGAGCTAAAAAGAGTAATTATCTTACACAAATGAAGTACAAGAGGAAGAACAGACACTGAGGGATTAGATGGGGGAGGAGGGCTGTTAGTTTTGGAAACTTGTTTTCATTAGAAATGGGTTCAAGAGGGAATAATACAGCTATATCTAGAAGAGTAGGAAAATCTTCTAAATTTACAAAGAAATAAAACCTTAAGGGGATGAGGGGGGGATGATAAAGGAGGGATCTCTAGAGGTTAAGGTATAAAGAAAGGTGTTTAGATCAATGGGAATGGGAGGATAAGGGAGGGATCCTTGGGAAGGGGGATAGTTCAAGTAATTGGAGCTTGAGGTAACAGGTCAAAGTAAAGTAGAAGAGTAAGGAGGGAAAGGAAATAAGAAACAGCGGTTATAAAGTCTTCGAGAAAGAGGAGGAGGAGGAGATGATGATGAAGATGATCACCAGCACCAGCACCACCCCCACTGCACTTTCCTATGGATACACACAGAGCACATGGGAAAAAGCAGACACAAACTTCAACCTCCATTGGTAATGAGGTAACGTATATGCAACACCTCTAGTCAGGTTAACTCACGGCTCTGCAATAGCAGGGCCTCCATATTCTTTCTTCCTTTGGAGAGTTTTAGGAAGTTCACTGTGAGTCAGGATGTTCCATATGCTGAGATCGCTCCTCCCTGGGGATGGCTGGTACTTGCTCTGCCCTTGGACTGCTGGACTAGGCTGGGCAGGTTGTTACATTGCAGCTGCCTGGGCAGGGCACATTGCCAATCTACTGGGCTCCTCCCTGAGTATGGTGTGTCTCTCTGCTGGCCATGTGGATTCATTCTTCAAGGGGAAGCTTTAGCCTCTGGTTTAGTTGGGTGTTACAACACTATTTTTTTTTTTTGCTTTTTGAAGGGCAATTGGAGCTAAGTGACTTGACCAAAGTCACACAGCTAGTAAGTGTGTCAAGTGCCTGAGGCTGGATTTGAACTCAGGTCCTCCTGACTCCAGGGCTGGTGCTCTATTCACTGTGCCACCTAGCCGCCCCTACAATACTATTTTTATGAAATGTTATCGTACTTTTTTTGCTGCAGCATTACCGTGTTCTTTTCAGAAAGGGAAAGGATCCTTACCATAGAATTGGCAGAAACCTCTCCTCTTTGACTTCCTCAACCTTGGTGCTGAGATTTGTCCCCAGGTGTCAAGAGGTGAGAGAGGGCTAGATTCTTAAATTGTTCTTTCTAGTGTAGAGTGGGGTTGCTTTATTAGGAACTATATCCTTACTTATCTTTTTATTTCTTTTAAACACAAGTATTTACTGATGGATTAAAGAATATAATTTTAATGGAACAGTAAGGAACAACTGTGGATTAAAACAGTTTGCTATAGAATCAAAGGGAAGAAATGAATTTTTTTTCTCAACCTTAAGTATGCAAGCCGTGAAGTCACTAAAGTACCTCTCTAACAGAGCATGTTGGACAGGTCTTCTCTTTGATACAATTCCTATGTTACTTATGGTGATCAGCCAGCTATACTTCCCAGATACCTGTTGGGGTATTATTCAAATGAATGACTGAGGAAAAAGGAAGTGAAATCATCTATGCCCTAGAGTAATATTATGTCTTATTGATCTCTTCTTTTATAATTGAACTAGTACCAAACCCTTTTGGAAGTATGGTTTTCCACCCTTCTGCCTGAAAGGATTTTCAATTTACATATCAATATCTGGTTTTGCCCTTTCCAATTAAGTTTTGCTGAAGTTTCAAAAGATCATATTCATCACATAAACACAAAGTAAACATGGGGCAGAACACTGACTGGGAGAAGGTAGAGGAATGAGATGGTTAGATTTGAACCTTTGGAAAATCATTTTGACAGCTATGTCTGTCAAGGATGGGTTGGAGTGAGGAAAGACTTGAGTCAGGGAGATCAAATAGAAGACTGTTGAAATAGTCCTGGTAAGAGGTAATGATGGTTCACAGCATGGGGGTGAAAAAGTGGGTGTAGATGATAAAGGTATAAATTACAAACTTCAGCACCTAACTGTATGTGTAGGATGAAAGAGAGAAGGGAATCAAGGATGTCACTAAGGTTGTGAGCCTAGTGGACTGGAAGAATAGGGAGATCTTGAAAGGAAAAAGGGAAATTTGGAAGAGGGATAGCATTGACAGAAAAGATAATTGGCTGTGATTTAGAAATATTGAGTCTGAGATATGTACATGAAATCTGGTTTGAAATGTCCAATTTTGATTTGGGACTAGAGTTCAGGATAGAGATTTGGGATAGTCATATGGATCTGGAAATCATCTATATAGAGAATAGCTAAATTCACAGGAAATTGGTAAAACCAGTAAGAGAGAGAGTATAGAGGGAGGAGAGGAGGCCCAAGATAGAGTGCCATGGTTAGGGAAGCATGGTATGATAATCCTGTAAGGGCAAAAATCTTTGAATTAACACCAAGAACTTTAAGACCTTGGGGGTTCATTCAGCACATATACCCCAGCCCTTTCCCAGGCTCCAGTGACTACTCTTCCCCATCCCTCCCTCCCACAGCAGGAAGAACAAACTCATAGACTTGTGCCAGGCCTATTGCTACCCCCACAAGAAAAACATAGTCTTGTTATGTTATACATTGAGGTTGGCTTTTTTTTCACAGTTCTATCACTTTTTCACATCAAATAACATTTCCTGTCTACTGACACCACATATAGCAGGTCAACACCATAAGTTTCTGGCCAAAATTCCATTGTGTCATTTCCTGCCTTCATGCCCAATTCTCTCCATCACTCTCATTGTGAGAACATAGGTATTAGTAATGTTACCTGTGACTTCTCCATTCAACACTTACTCGTCTCCATTAAGCAAGGCCACTGCCAAGCCCCCAAGAGGCTCCATCGGGGTCTTTATGAGCTAGTCTGGGAGAACATCCTCTATTGATAAGGGAAAGGGAAAACAGCGACCACAACCAGGGACTATCCTATGTTTTGTGTTTATGACAACAGTGGTGACCGGTGCTGTGCTGGAGGCTGCTTGAACTGGAGAATCAGAGATTTTTTCACCCTGAACATTTACACTGAAGAAATAGACAAATGATACAAATCAATGCTTAATTTATTGCTTTTTTGATTGTCTAGACTTAAAAAGGTAATGAAGAAGAGGTCAGTAATTCAGATTAAACTTATAAATGTATCATGTGTACATTTCTTAATATGGAGAGCTGATTGTTAAACATTTGCCAGTACACCCCTGGTGGTGACTCACACTCCCTTAGTCTCCCAAGGATTTTCTCTTACACCAAATAATTCAGAGAAATAAGTGGGGCAAAAAATGATGCTGACGTTTTAAATGAGGAAATGACATCCAAAAGAGTGAATTGATTTGTCCACGGTACCATTAAATGTCAGAGCAGGCCCACATCTCAAGACACCAAGGGCAGGAGTCTTTCCAGTCTATCATACTGCTCCCTTGTATATGTTTATGTCTCAAGAAACATGACTTATCAAATGTAATATCTAGTCAGTGAGTCAATAAGCATTTATTACTTATGTGCCAGGCACTGTGCTAAGTGTCAGGGATGAACCAGATCCCTCAAGGTCCCAGGAAGCATGGCTCACGGCTTGTGACAAGGTTCCCTCTGTACCCAGGGACCATGGGTCTTTCTCCAGGGTGGTGTTTTGACAAATCTCCATCAATCAGCACTCTCCTTGATCAAACATGGGTTCTCAAATCTCTGAATATGAGTCATGCAGGCATCACTTCTGGTGGCCACCCCGAAGCAGACTGATGGCTGGGACCTCCAGTAAGTTTTTATGCCTTACAGTGTTTACAGATTACAAAAAAATTCTGACTGGTGATCGATTATCTAAACTTATGATGAAGTGAAACTATTGCTGGTAGCTTAAGTTTCCTTACATCATTTACAAGTTTTTGTAAGTTATTTCTCAAATTTGGGGAATACACACATCATCTGTAATAGTCAGATTTGAGAGATACACACATCATTGCCAAACCATGTCACTCGAGTCTTTGTCTTATCACAGAAAAACAACTTACAATAACAATTCCTCTAGCACCAAATAGAGTCATAAAACCAAATGGCACTGCTCAGTCTTCCCACTACACCTTGCCTCTACTTGAAGACTTCCACTAATATCAGTTCTACTTTTCGATAGCTCTCATTCTTAAGAAATATTTCCTTTCATCAAGCTGAAATCTGTCTGCATGCTGTTTCTACCCCACTGCTCCAACCTCTGTGCTATAGGCCCAAGGAGTCCTGTCCCTTCCCCTTGTAACATTCCTTCAAAAACTATCAGATCTTCCTTAACCTTTCTTTTCTCCAGGCAAAACATCTTCACCCACTTCAACTGACTCTCATATGGCACGGACTCTAGCTCCCTCATCATCCTAACTGCCATCTATTAACTCTTCCTTAACTGTGGCATTCAAGGCTGAAAACAATATTTGTGACATGGTCTGAAAATGGCAGAGAACGTTGGACCACCACCTCCATCAGTCTCGACCCTGTTTCTCTTAATATAACTTAGGATAGCATACACTTCTTTATTGTCATATACTGATGACTTATTCTTGACTTGCAAGTCCACTAAAATTCCCAGGTCTTTTTCTTGGTAACAATTATGTGGGTACACCTCTTTAATGCTGTACTTACAAAGCTGATTTTTTGAACTCTGCATTTATCTTCATTGAATTTCATCTTGTGATAATTAGGCAACCATTCCAAGTTATTGAGATCTTTTTAGACCCTGGTTACACTGTCTAATGTGTTCTCTGTCCCCTCCATCTTACAAGAGACATCTTAGAGAGTGCTTTTGAAGACTCCTGGGGAGACAAAAAACCCCGCTGCTTTTAATACATCTACTTTAGCTAAACTCTCTAAAGTTAAAGGATAACCTACTAGAGATCAGTTACTTAACTTGTTGAGGGTTAAATATCCATATGTCTGTGGCCCATATGGCCAGCCTCAGTTACCTGCTGGCAGTGTGACCCTGGGTAAGTCACAATTTTGCTGAACTTAGTTTTCTCATCTCTAAAATGGAGATTAAAAATAATACCTTCCTCACAGGATTGTTGAGAGGATCATATGAAGCCTTTTGTAAACCTTAAAGCACTGTGTGAATACTATTATCATCACCAGCACCACCATCATCATCATCATCTTATCATTGTTATTATTATTTGAAGGGCTCTACTGTGGAAGAGATAAGATTTAATTCCTCCACTATGCCATCTATCTGGCTACCACATTTCAAGGCAAATGAAAAGATCCTGTGTTCCATCAGCCATGGCAGAAAAATAGAAGGGAATGTATCTTTCATGTCATTTCAAAACCACATGCACTGATGAGATTGAACCATTTGACAGTATCAAGGATTTGGAAGGTGAGAACTTTGGTGCCTGGGTTTTTACCAGATGAGAAGGCAATTGCCAGGTCCTATCTCCACAAGGTTGCTCCCCTAAACAATGGCTGTGGGGTCCTGCAGGAACCAGATCACAGATCATTAGAATGCTGACTAGACTGAGCTCCTTACCAGCAGAGATCATTTGTCTTTTGTCTTTGTATCCCCAGCACTTAGCACAGAGCCTGGCACTGAGTAGATGCTTAATAAATGCTAGCGGACTGACGAACTGCAAGGCCCTGAGTTAGGTGTAGGGAATTCAAAGACAAGATGAAAAACGGTCCCTGGCCTTAAAAACCTATAATCTACAAGAGGAATACAATGTTTACAAAGATAAGACAGACAATGTGAAAAGGTTGAAAGTGCTAACGACTAAGGTGGTCAGGAAAGGCTTCTTGTAGGAGGTGGCACCTGAACTGAGTCTTGAAGGAAGTTAAGGATTTTGAAAAGTAAAAGTGAGGAAGAAATACATTCTGTGGCACAGCCTGTGAAAAGGTGCGGTAGTGGGAAATGGGATGCCAAGTGCAGAAGATAGCACAATAGGTCAGTTTGACTGGAGAACAGAGGGCTCAAAGAGGAATTCTACAAACTGTCTATAAAAGTAGTCTACAAACTGATCCAGACACAGAGGTTGTGGAGGAAGGAATTTACTGCTTCATTCTCTAACCATCAACAGTGTATCTTCAGAATCCAAACACTCTAACTAACCAAGGAGGACATGTAGATCCATCTGACAACACTGAGTACCAGCTGTATGCAGAGTACTTATGAGATCACATGCGAAAAAGGATACTACTATTCTTGCCTTGGAAGAATCTACAATCTGAAGGGGATTGTGGCCCCACCAGGAGAAGAGGAATTAGAAAGCTGACTGGAACAGCTTCCTGCAATAGTGCCAGAAGGTCATGGGCCAAATACTAAAAGGTGACAATGAAAAGCTCATGAATACTGCCATACACAGCAGGTACACCTTGGGGATATGCAGCCCTCTTTTTGCAAAGGGTCACCAGAAAGAACTTGAATATACTTTCTGGGATGTGTAAAGCAACAACTTTTACGTTGTTTTTAAGCATTTGTCAGGAAGCCAGTGAAACAGTGCCAAGTCAGATAAAGAGATTGGAGAGAATACAACAGAAGGTGATGATAAAGAGAAGACATGTAATTGAGACATGCTAGATATGTTCAAATGACCAATGATTTTTTATGGGATGCACTGTTATTTTGAAAACTCTAGCTGGAGAAAAACAAAGACTAGCCACTCTCCTTTTCCAGGGTTAACTAAATCTATCGGGAAAGTAGACAAACACATCCAAAGAAAATCTCCAAGGAAAACGCAACCTAGCGCAACAAACACAGGCCCTAAGTGAAAGAGGAGTGGCCCAGAAGGCCACCATGACTTATCCAAATCTACTTGGAATGGGAAGATATAAAGTTTTGGAACTAGATTCAGGAAGTTGTATTGTTTGGTTGTCCAGTCATGTCTGACTCCTAATGACCACATGAACCCTAGCACAAAGGCTCTTCTATCCTTCACTATCTCCCGAAGTCAGTTCAAGTTCACGTTCATTGTTTCTATGACACTATCTATTCATCTTATCCTCTGTCATACCCTTTTCTTTTTGCCTTAAATCTTTCCCAACATCAGGGTCTTTTCCAATGAGTCCTGTCTTCTCATTACATGTCCAAGGTATTAAGCTTCAGCTTCAGTATTTGACCTTCTAGGGAATAGTCTTAATTTATTTTATTTTTTGCTTTTTGGAGGGCAATTGGGATTAAGTGACTTGCCCAAGTTCCCACGGCTAGTTTTTGTGTTGTGTCTGAGGCTGGATTTGAACTCAGGTCCTCCTGACTCCATGGTCAGTGCTCTATTCACTGCACTACCTAGCCGGCCCTTGCCTTAATTTATTTAAGCAGAGACTGATTTGGTCTTCTTATTGTCCAAGGAATTCTCAGAAGTCCAGCACCACAGTTCAAAGTGTCAATTCTGTGGTGCTCAGTTTTCCTTATAATCTAACTCTCATAGCTATGCATTTCTATTTTTTTTAAGCAATTGGGGTTAAGTAACTTGCTCAAGGTTACATGGCCAGTTATTTCTGGTTGTGATGCTAAGTATCTGAGCCCAGGATTCGATCCCCAGGTCATCCCGACACTGGAGCCGGTGCTCTTACTCGCTGAGCCACCTGGCCTCCCCTAAGCAATTGGGGTTAAGTAACTTGCTCAAGGTTACATGGCCAGGTTTTTCTGGTGGATGCTAAGTGTCTGAGTCCATATTCGATCCCCCAGGTCATCCCAACACTAGGGCCGGTACTCTTACTCACTGTGCTACCTGGCCGCCCCTGCTATGCATTTCTATTGAAAAAATCATAGCTTTGATTATGTATACCTTTGTCAGTAAAGTGATGTCTTTGTTTTTCATTATGCTGTCCAGATTTGCCATAGCTTCCCTTCCAAGGAGCAGGTGTCTTTTATCTTCATGGCTGCAGTCACTGTCTGCAATGATCTTTGAGCCCAAGAATACAAAATCTGACACTGCTTGCATTTTTTCTTTCCCTATAGCCAGGAAGTGATGGGAGCAGTTGCCAAGATCTTATGTTTCTTTTTTAATGTTAAGCTTCAAGCCAGATTTTTTACTGTCCTCTTTCCCTTTCATCAAAAGGCTTCTTAATTCTTCTTTGCTGACATCAAAGTGGTATCATCTGCATATATGAGATTGTTGATATTTCTTCTAGGAATCTCTATTCTGACTTTTGATTCATCTAGTCTGGCATTTTGCCTGATATAGTCTGCAGATAAGTTGAATGAGTAAGGTGACAAATAAAGCCTTGTTGTACTCCTTTCCCAATCTTAAAACAATCAGTTTTTCCATGTTTAGTTCTAACTGTTACTTCCTAGCCTGTATAGAGGTTCCTTAGGAGGCAAGTAAGATGATCTGGTACTCCCATCTCTTTGAGGACTTGCCACATTTTGTTGTGATCCACACAGATAAAGGCTTTAGTGTAGTCAATGAAGTAGAAGTAGATGCTTTTCTGGAACTCCCTCACTTTCTCCATACTCCAGCAAATGTTGGCAATTTGGTCATTAGTTCCTCTGCCTTTTCAAAAACCAGACTGCTCTTCTGGTAATTCTGAGTTCACATATTGCTAAATCCTAGCTTGCAGAATCTTAATCATAATGTTGCTGGCGTGTGAAATGAGTGCCATTGTTGGATAATTTGAACATACCTTGGTATTACCCTTCTTTAGGATTAGATCGTAAACTGATCTCTTCCAATCCAGTGGCCACTATTGAGTTTTCCAAATTTGATGGCAAACTGAGTGCAGCACCTTAACAACATTATTTATTAGGATTTTAAATAGCTTAGCTGGAATTCCATCACCTCCTCCAGCCTTAATGTTAGCAGTGTTTCCTGAGGCCCACTTGACTTTACTCTCCAAGATGTCTGACTCTAGATCAGTAGACAGAAGAGATGGCAAGAATGCACAAAAGAACTACACAAGAAACATCTTAACATCACCCATAACCATGATGGATTCAGGAAGACCTCGATTCAAATCCAGCCTCAGACACATACTAGCTGTGTGACCCTGAACAAGTCACTTAACCTCTATCTACTTCTTATTGGAAAATAGGAGATTCTTCACCCTTCCCCTTTTCTCCCCTTGCCTCTTCCCTATCCCCCTCCCCCATCCCGATCTTTCTCTCCATCCCTTCTCCTTCCTTACTCCCCAGCCTAGATGATGTCTATGTGGAGACAGCCGAGGAGGCCACAGAGCCCACCAAGGCAGATGTCACAGGGCTGTGCCAGGACATGTTCTCCAAAATGGCCATGTACCTGATGGGTGAGATGACAGTCACCATTGAAGACTATAAACTTCTGGAAAATACGGACAAACTGACTAGCTTCAAGTGTCTAGAAATGAAAGATCTGCAGTAAACATAAGTAGAAACCTAAAGGACTTAAGCCAGAAATGTGCAGCACCTCAGCCTTCTCTGGATCAGACTGCTTTAATTAAGGAATAAATAGCAACTCTTGAGCAGGCAGCCTACAGGCTGGATGCATATTCAAAGAAACTAGAAGCAAAGTACAAGAAGTTACAGAGGCGATGAAAGAATAACACAAAGACTTTAACTACAAGAATGTTTCATAAGAGCTGAAATAAGTGGGATGGAACTTATCACTAGGCTTCAGTTCTGATCCAAGGAAAATTCCAGACCCACCTCTGGTTGAATGTGTAACTCTGGACATCCCTGGTGTTTTTCTAAACCTGGAACCTCATTTTAACATGTGCTTCATTGTGTGCCCTGGACCAAGGCTCAAAAATCAGGATCAACTCTGTCTAGCGCAGACAGATGAGAGGCTCTCATCTCCCTGTCTCCTCCTTTCTTTCCTCTCCCCTAGGGCCCCCACCCCCTTAATAACCTGTTTTTTAACTTAAATAATAAATGCCTACTTACGGATGGGGGTTGTAATAGCACCTACATCCTAGGGTGGTTGTGAGGATAAATTGAGATAATACCTGTAAAATGCCTAGTAAACCTTAAAGCTCTATGTGTGTGTGTATACATATATGTGTATGTCTATATGTATATTTCATTTATTTATTATGTATTAATTATATATATATACACAAAAATATGTATGTGTGTGTGTATATATATATATATTCTACCTATTATTTCTTTCATACCTGTAAGATAGACTGACACAAGCATGCAAAATGTCCCAGTACAGAAATTTTGTCCCTGATAAATGGCAGAGATTACAACTTGTTTCAAGGTGAAAGGAAACTACTTGTTTCCTAGAAACTAGAAAAACTAGGAACTGACATGTTGCAACAAAATTTATCAATGCAGAAAAAGAAAGAATAAATTGAAGTAGGCCCCTAAGACCATGGTTTCCTCAGGAAAACATCTAAGAGCAAACAGACTGGCAGCTGCACTCCCAGCTGGGGAGGAACACAGAGGAACAGGGCTCAGCCAAGCTTTCCTCTGATAGTTACAGTAAGGTGAAGATGACGAGGCCCAGCATCCTGGTGAGATTGACAAAGACCCTAGGTACCCCACCAAATATGTGGTAGGCAATTTTGGTTATCCCAACCCACAATTCAAACTAAGAGACCTGTGCTGGGACAACCAAGGTCTATAGGAGGAATAAATGGCATTGACCAAGGATAGTATTACCATCAGAGGGAGTCACATTCATGTTTCCCCAATCTTGATCTTAGAAAAGCAAATACCAGATGTGGAATTGATGGGGTGCTTGGGATCTATATCTGTAACAGCAATTTGTAGAACCAATTGGCAACATCAGTCTGTAACATTAATTTGTAAAACCAGTTTGTACAATTGTAACTTCAATTTGTATTGTAAAACTAATAGCAATTTGTAAAACCAGTCTGTAAAATCCCTTTCCCAGCCTCAAACTCTACCCCTTCCCCCTATCCGCACTCTGCCTAAGCAACAACTTGTGACTCTTTTGTCCTAGCTTAATTTCCTCATGTCTCCTCCAGTCTGGCCCAAATCTCATCTCCAAGTTAAACTCCTCAAACTTTTATCTATGCACTGGAGTCACAAGTTCCTCTCAGTCAGCCCTAACTTTTATCTATGCACTGAAGTCCCTTACATCCAGCCCTGACAATGGCAGCCCTACCCTTTAAAAGTAAAAGCCTGTGCCCCTTTCACTTGCAGGTCCCCTAAGAATCCTTGCCCGCTGTAAAGCATAAAATAAACTTTTTCCACTCTGACTCCAAGTAAAGCTGAGCTGAATTCTTTCCAGACTGAATTGAAAGTTCTGGTCTTAGATAAGATCAGAGTTCCTGCCGAACCTAATAGCTATCCCTCATCAGAATTCACCCTGGGGAAGACTGACTAAATGTAGCCCAGGAGACTGTGGGGGTGTGAGGGTGAACTAGAACTTAGGCAGGGATGGATTGGGGTAGGGGTAGGGGGTAGGCACAGTGCTCGTGATGAGTATATAGAGAGAATTTGTTTGTCTGGGAAGAAGTGGGACGGAGAGAATTAGTCTTAGCTGATTCATGCCCAAGAGCATGGAACAGGAAGGGGGGTGGGGTGTGGAAATCAGTCATTCTTCATAGAGAAAGCAATAAAAACAAAGACCCTGTTACAAACATGGAGACTACCTTAGTTCTAAGCCACTGCTGGCCATTCCTTTCCACTTTAGACCCTAAAATGTCCTCTAGGCAGCTAGATGGCACAGTGACTAGAGCACCTTGCCTGAAGCCAAGAAGACCTGAGTTTAAATCCAGCCTCAGACCTGTACTAGCAGTGTGACCCTGGGCAAGTCACTTAACCTCTATTTCCTTCAGTTTCCTTATTTGTAAAATGTGGAAAATAATAGCTTCTGTCTCCACAGGTCATTGTGCAAATCAGATGAGATAATAATTGTAACATGCTTAGCACGGTGCCTGGCACACAGTAAGCCTATATGCATTTTAGCTATTATTATGTAGTTACTTCTGATGCTGATTAATAGTTGTTTGCTCAATGTCCAGGAGTTAGTAGTTTGTGACAGCTCATTGAGGGAACTTTGACGTGCTAGGAGGCAAGGCAACTGAGCAGCACAACTTACAGAAGCAGGAATTCACAACCAAAGGAGGAGAATAAAGAGCCATGGTTCCCATTAGACAATGGAAAGTACAATATTCTAAGCCTGCCTGTGAGATGGCGGTGACTGTTCAGGCTTCCCTCCAGTTCCGTACAATGACTAATTCTACAATATCTCTTATCTCTCTCCCACTCTCCTTTCCACATCCACATTCTTGTACCTCTACCTAATCAGTGCCGCCCTAACCTACACAATAGCATCCTTTTTCCAATTCATCCTTTGCTGCCTTAATGATGGCTCTGGAGAACTTGAGGCTGGTGACCTTGCACAGCCCTGCCTGAAATCACATTCATGTCATCATCTCCCTGATGTCATGGTCCTCTTCTAGAACAAAGGACAAGCCACAACCTGTGAGTGGTCCAAGCTGCCTGAATGGGGACCCAGCAGGACAGTTCCAGTTGGGCAACTCAGTTCCTCCTCTCCTTCCCTCCCCTCCCTTTCCCTCAAAGACCAAGCTTTAAATACAGTTCACTCTGGATCTCATGGATTGGAAAAACAATAGGTTTTTTAACAATAGGTTAAGCCTTGCTAAAGCAACACTTAAAGGTTATTTTTTTGGGCCCTCCTGGCTCAGAATGAATGTAAATAGTGACTGTTTCTCTTTTGGCCAGCAACCCTGAGGGTCTTCCCCACCCAGTTCGATTTTTTCCCCTTGATTAAAGGGGCCATCCCCAGACTGTTGCCTCATTCAAAATGAAAACTTGAAAAGACCTTAGATTAAAAAGGTGGGGTCTCCCACTGCATCCTGGGTCATCTCCAGCTGTCCTGATGAGTATTGGCTCACTGGACCCAGATGGCTCTGGAGGAGAAAATGAGGTTGGTGACTTTGCACAGCCCTCCCTCCCTCAAATTCAATTCACTTGCAAGTCATGTCATCATTGCCCTGATATCTTGGTCCTCTTTGAGTGAAGGACAAGCCCCACATGCGCACATGCACACACACAATTTTTCTTATCTATGGATATGATCATGATACTCCTTTCCTTAACATCTTCAGTGGCTTTCTGGATCCTATCAAGTACAATTGAAACTTCATTTTGGGGTAAAGTCCCTCCACAGTATCATGCCACTCTGTAACCTCTCACACCTCTTTCTGTTCCAGATTACTCTCCTCCCTCTCTTCACCTGTTGAATTAACACCTGCCCCTCCTAACTCAAATACCACACCCTCCAAGAAACTTTCCTTGGTGTAGCTTGTTTTTAACACTTCCCTCATCTGTCACTTCGGACAATATTTTACACCTTTCGAGGAGTGCATTTATTCTATTTATTACATTTATAAAATCCTTGTTAAATGGGTTGCTCATGTCAAATGGTGCTCCTGGAACTTCTTGCTTTGGGAAGACTCACATTTGGCAGATTGACAGGATTTCGTTTTAGAGGAATTCTGGTATGATTAATGGGGACCCCTATTCAGAAGTCATTTCTGGATAAATCTGAATTTGGCTTGATTCTAACTCTCCCCTAGAGAAATGCTTTCCTTCACACAGAAAACTTTAATGAACATCTGAATATAAAGCATATTTATTACAAAGCACCTAAGAAATAGAAGTGAAACTTACCCCTAAGCCCCAATTAGCCGGGAGATGGGCTCAAATAAGAACCTTCCTCTTTAGTTCTCACCATGACAACAATCAATCAATAAATATTTATCAAGTACCTGCCACATGCCAGACACTGTGCTAAGCCAAGGGATACAAACGGAGGCAAAAAGACAGTCCCTGCCCTCAAGGGGCTTACAGCATCAAAATAAAGTCTTAGTAGCTGAAGGAGCAGGAAGCTTCAGTGAAAACAACTTTCATGTGCCCTCCACTGCTTTTCTGCCCCTGGAGGATGGGCTTACTCACTTTCCCAGATCTCTATATACCTGGTCCTAGACTGCATCCACCTCCTAGAATGACAGCACCACAGAATCTCAGCATTAGAAAGAACCTTCAAGTCCATACTGTATAACTCATGCCTGAATATGAATTCTTTCTATAACATACCTAACAAGCAATCATCAATCCTTCACTTCAAAGCTTCTAATGAGGAGGAATCTTCTGTCTAATGAGGTACCTTATTCCACATTTGGAGAGCTCTAATGATTAGGATTTTTTCCCTAATACTAGGCAACATGACATAGAAAGTCAGACAGGAAGAACTGAATTCAGTTACTTCCTCTGACACATACTGACTGTACGACCAAAGAGAAGTTATGCAGCCTTTTAAGGGTCTCAGGTATCAAATTCACAGCTGTTGTTCCTGCAAAATTTTTAAATGCAGAACAAATCAGGTATAAATTTATTTGGAAATGTTTAACAAAATATGTGAAAACACAATACAACATAGATAATGCTAATTTGTGGTTTTCTAAGTCAATATGCCACCAGTACAGATCAATTTAATAATAATAATATCTAACATTGAAATGGTACTTACTGTGTGTGGGGCACTGTGTTAAGCTCTCTACAATCATTATCTCAGGGATTAACTCTAGGAAGTCGGTGCTATTATTACCCCCATTTTACAGATGAGGGAACTGAGGCAAACAGAGATTAAGTGACTTGCCTAGTGTCACGCAGCTAGTAAGTGTCTGAGGTCACATTTGGGTCTTCCTGACTCCATTTTCAGTAAGCCACCTAGCTGCCACCATTCTAGATAGCTAAGACTAGAAGTTTCAGAGAGGTTGAGTTTCCTAACTTGGGAATTCCTATACCAAAGAAATCACCTGTCCAATCCCCATTCCTATCCCTCCTTACCCTTTTTTTTTCATCACTTCTATGCATCCTACTTGGCTGGGAAACATTTTGGTTTTTGTTTTTAAGGTTTTTTGTTTTGTTTTGTCTTTTGCTTGTTGGAGAGGGGAGGGCAGGGCAACTGGGGTTAAGTGACTTGCCCAAGGTCACAGGGCTAGTAAGTTAAGTGTTAAGGGTCTGAGGACGGATTTGTGCTCAGGTCCTCCTGACTCCAGGGCCACTCTATTCACTGCACCACCTAGCCACCCTGGAAACATTTTTTTAAAAAAAGACTGAATGTCTTCCATACACCTTTTGCATTTAAGTACTTGAAGACAGCTATTGCATCCTCCCTAACTCTTCTCTTCACCGGGCCAAACATCTCCAAACATCTCGTTGACCAGCAATCGTTTGGCATAATCTGGAGGCCATTCAACACTCTTCCTAAACTGTAGAGCCCAGAAATAAAGACACTATTCCAAATATGGTTGGGACTCTCACTTCCCTCCTCCTAGATATAATAATAGCAATAGCCAGTTGAGCTTAAGTGTCTGTTATGTGCCAAACACTATGCCAAATGTCGGGGATCCAAAGAAAGGTGAAAGGCAATTAGCATTTAAACACTTCATGCTTCACAAATATCCTCATTTGGACCTCACACCAACCCTAGGAAGTTGAAGCTCTTATTATCCCTTTTTACAGCTAGGGAAACTAAGGCAGAACATGATGAAATGACATGCCCAGGATCACACAGGTGGTAAGGATCTGAGATTGGATTTGAATTCAGTTCTTCCTGACTCCAAGTCCAGCACTCTCTCCACTGCACCACCTCGCTGCCTCTCTTAACGAAGCCTAAATTTCATTAGTTTTTAAGGGTAACCCTATCACAATTTCATTGAACTTATAGCCTTTATGCTTTCAAACGTTTTTTCAGATGCCTATTGTATGGCTATGACTCCCTCATACTGTATTTGGGAAGGTGATATTTTCTAAACTCAACTGTAAGACTTTACATTTTTTTTTCTATTAAATTCCATTTTATTAGATTTGGTCCAATGATCTAAACCAGGGATGGGAGACTTTTGGCCTCCAGACCTTCTAGGTTTTCAGTTGTAGCCTTTTGACTAAGTCCAAGTTTTACAGAACAAATTCTTTTATTAAGGGTATTTGTTCTGTGAAGTTTGGATTCAGTCAAAGGGCCACACTTGAGGACCTAGAGGGTCACATGGCCTTGAGGCCACAGGTTCTCCACAGACTGTTTTCCAGTAGACTATCTCTCTCAGCACTGGGACATCAGCAAGTTGGACAAGTAGACTAATCGTACCTTTTTCTGTCTCACTTCTCAGCTCTGAAATGTCTGCACTCCGCACAGTATCACCAGATTGTCATAGCTCCTGAGCTGTATGTGCTTCCAATACTCCTTGATGCTAGATACCCAACTGCCTTGCTGTTCCCCTACTGCCATCCCACACATTCCTAGTGAATTCCACGACTCAGGTGTGATCCAATCATCCCCATATAGGACTTGGCTTCTTTTACCAGCAATACGAATTCTCCAATTAGTACGTGCACCTTGGGTATATGACATTAGAGGAAAGATCTTTCCTATTGGCTCTATGATTGCTACATTTTTGTCCTATCTCTTATGAGCATCCCTCACGAGAATCGTGACATCAGAATCCATCTATCTTGTCTATATTTTTTATCTCTTCTCTGAAAAATGCATGTCCAATCTTAAGTCCAGAGAACTGATATGGAAATTTATCTCCATCCTCTCAGCAGTGACGTAGTGGTCCATATATAGATATAGAATGAAGCTCTCGGATCTGGTTAATGTGTTATTTAGTTTTCCATAACTATACTTTATTGTATAGGCATTTTGGTGTATGAATAAAGAGTTGGCCTTGAAATGAAGAACAAATGGAATTGAGCCCTGCCTCATAGATACACTGGATGTATGGCCTTAGGCAAGTCTCTCTACACTCCAGCCAACTCTGTAAGACCCTAAATTGCAGTGCAGATGTTGACTTTCATTGGTAGAGAGTTTCATATAACAGTGAAATAACACCTAAGTCCAATCTTTATTTGCAAAGTTCTTTGTTACAAAGGCAGGTTCTAATGGTGGGAAGAAACTAACGGTACAGAGGAGGTGGTAGAAGATGTCATTAGGAAAAAAACCATTAGCAAAATATTTTTAAACAGTCTCCCCCAGAATGCACCAAAGTGGTTTCACTCAGTAGGTACTTAATAAATTTTGAGTTGAATTCAGAATGAGGAACTCTACAGATGGTCAGAAGTGACATGTATTAGAGGTAGTCTGCTTGTAAAAATGCTGAATGTTTTTATATAGCAAGGTCAATGAAAAATAGGACTCCTGGAACTAGTAAATTGTATCTATCTCACAGGCCAATAAATGGCTAAATTGGAGGGGAAAAAAACCAACTCAGTGAAATGAGCCAATGGTCTGAAATTTTGACAAAGATGGAAATAGTAAGCTTGGGGTTGTCAATTATGGTGATCTATGAACAAAATATCATATAATCCTTATAGGATTTTGCAGTAGACAAGGAGGTTAAGTGACTTGCCCAGAATCACAAAGTTTGTGTCAGAATCAGACCTTCTGATTGAAGACCAGTGCCTCTACCATTACACGGTGGTGACTCCAGTTGTGCTCTGTTTCCATCTTGGCAAGATTCACATATAATGATATGAATTTGAAGATGGAAATAAAGGAAGTATCTGAGGGTAACTCTCACTGGGGAAACTCTTCATCCACAGAGGTGAAAATTATCTTTATCACTTAAGATCCACACGGTTTAAGTGCCTTGCCCAGGATCAGAAGCAGAGCTTGAATGCATCTTTCATCTTGGGCATATAGTATCATAGGAGAAGTCTTTCCTATTGGCTCCCTAACTGCTATTGCTATCTGAATTACCTGTAGATGTCTGCATAGAGGGCCCGGAATACTATCCAATATGCCATGCTGATTCAATGAATAGAGATATTATTTGCAACAACAACAAAAAGTACCTGGTTGATGGGAAATTCTAAAAAAAAAAAAAAGACAGTCCTGTACAGGTGGTGCTCCAAATGTTTGAAAATTATCTATTTTCTTGGAATTTAGAATATACTTTCCTATAGAAATTATAGGTTACACAAGCAGGCCCATAAAAGCCTATATCACTATATCACAAACTATATTATAGTTTAATTTAAAAAGAAAAGACTCTTACATTAAGCCCAGTAATCAGTAAGCAGGAAGAGGATAATAGTTCCTCTTTTTATAGCAAAGGGGGAGAGAAAGTCAAGAAAGTCACAAAGTAATTAACTCAAAATGCCTTTCTATAGTTTGTTTAAAGAAGTGTCTTCAACAAGAGAGAACTTTTCCATTAGCTTGGCATTTCTGGTTTAGTATAGAATAAGCTCCATGAGAAGGCAGGGGAGAATTACAGAAAGAAAAAAGCAGTAGGCTTGGAGTCAGAAAATTGTTAAAAGTTCTGACTGATATACTGGGCAAATCACTTAACCTCTCTGAGCCTCAGTTTCTATATCTGTAAAATGGGATCAATAAAAGACTTTCAGTATCCATAGCACAGGACTGAGGGAAGGACCAAATGAGATAAGAGTACTTTCATTTTGTATTCCCTCACAGTACCTGACTGACACAGAACAACCCACATCCCCTAGCATTCCATAAAGAACTATTGAATCACTTGAATGAATTAATATTATTTAGAAATACCAATGACTTTGAAATTTTTTCTGCCTAGTAGAGAAATTATCAGTGCAAGATTAAATTTGGGGTGAGGCCCTTGAATTACAAAATAAACAGATGTCCAGGAGAGAGATAATCCTTCCTCCTACTGTCTGTGCCAAGCACCTTCTGCACTCTTCCCTGTGCCATGCAGACAGGCCATTTTTGTAGCACACCTATGATCCATCTACTGTCCCTGCATCTTTGTACAAGCTGTCTTCCATGTCTGGGACACACTCCTTCCTCACATCTTGAAATCTTTAGCTTTCTTCAAAGCTCAGCTCCTAACATGAGGCTTTTCCTTATTTCCCCAGAATCTGTTACCTATCCTGCCTCCCAGTTGCTTCACATTTACTTGGAATATATTTGGTACATGATTATATATGTACAAGCTATTTCTTTAAATAGAACAGATGAATTCACTGGATAGTAATTGTATTTGTTGCAATTGTTTTCATTCTAGATCTGTGATATCATCTGTTCCTAGTACAGTTACTTCCTCCACTGATCCAAATCAACAAATTCCCTATAAATGATGTAACTTAAAGAGGTACCTGGAGCACTGAGAGGTTCAGTAAAAGATTTTGCAAGAGGAACAGAACTAGAATGTATCAGAAACAGGAGGGGAACCAAAGCCTACTCGAAGTTACAAGGCCAGCTCTCTCCTATGACAACCTCCTGAGATGGAGCCCTCGCTTTCGCTCCAATTTCTCCCCGGTGGTCTTTAGCCATTTCCCTCCCTCCTGGGGTTTCCCAAGTTAACTGTTGGTTGATCTTAGAAAATCCTAGGATGCTATGGTTGGAAATAACCTTAGGCAGTACCTGTAACGCATTCCAATAGAAGCAAAGAACAAAAAATACTTACAAGACACAGAGGCACAGGGCTCCTGGGACCGACTCGCTGTCTCTTAAAAGAAACTTGCCATCTATCCCCTCCTGGAGCAGTAAAGTCTCACAAGCTATTTTGGTCAGAGGACCATGGTAATAGGGTAGGTCCATGGAGGGGGCTCAGCAGTCCCTACTGGGGAGGAGCCGTGACCTGAGGAGGGAGTTCTGAAGCAGTCGCTTAAAAAGTCTTAGCTATAGAGCAGCAGCTTCTTCCACACCAGTGCTGGGGTGTGTGTGTGTGTGTGTGTGTGTGTGTGTGTGTGTGTGTGTGTGTGAAGTGAATTTGAGAGGGTGAAACCTGGCCTGATACAGGAAATGAAGAAACTGAGGGTGATAAACTGACCACTACCTCTTCATAAAGGAAAGGAACCTCTAAGATATTTAGTAAATTAACAGCTGCAAAGCATCAAATACTTTGACTTTTAGAAAAATCAGTCACGGAACTCTAAGAGACTTCTTTGTTGTTCAGTATGTGGTTAGGAGTTTTTTGAACCTGAGGAGAGAGCCACAAAGGCCAAGGATTCAAAAATAGCCATGGCTATGATGGCTGGCCACATCCTTCTTCTACGTGCTCATGTTCATTCCCATAGAAATTGCCATTGTCTTATCATTAGAACATTAGAAGGTGTTTTCTGAATAGACATTATGGATAAATCATCATAGCATAATATATTTAGGGCTGGAAGGGATCTTAGTGTCCAACTCTCTTCATTTTATAGATGAGGGAAATGAGATCTGGAGACATTAAGTGACTTGTCCAGGGTCACCCAAAAAAGTAAATGGCTGAAGCAGAAACTGACCCTCTACTTGGGCAAATCCTGTTGCCTCTCTAGGCCTCTAAGGTCCCTTTCCATTTGTGATCCTAAATTAAACCCCGCAAAATAGGTTAAAAATGATAAAAGTCAGCTTTGGCAAGGTTGTTGGGGAATGAGTGGAATAAGGAACTGGTTTGATTGTTTTGAAATGAAATCTAGCAATAAAAAGTTACAGTTGATTGTACCCCTCGGCACAGTGATTTCCACAATTAAAACTATCCTAAAAATATAATTTTTTGAAAGTTAAGGATTTATCTGTGCAAAAATCTTTATAAGATGATAGGGACCAGAACTGTGATCTCATTTATATAGGGAACTACCAAATGAGGAGATCACCTTTATTAATGCAAGTCATTTCTTTTTCTGAAACCTGGGGTTAGAGAGTTGCTCTCTAAATGAGAAGTTAAGGGATTTAGCCAGGGTCACAGTTAATTTAAAAAACAAAACCTTCCTAATTGGCTACTCTGAGCTGGGGATGATGATCATGATCATGATAAAACCCTATTTCCCCTTTAGTAGCTTTTATTCTGATGAAATGTGCCAGGGGCAGTACTTGAACCCAGGTCTTTTGGGCTGTGAGATAAACTTACACTCCTCAGGATTCTCTGGAATCATCTTTTGTCATTTCTTGCAGTCCAATAATTTTCTATCATATTCATGTGCCACAACTTATTCAGTCACTTCCCAACGTGGAAGAGTGTAATGCGAATGCAGATTTGGAAGATCTTCCCTGCCCCTAGGCGAAAGTGCACC
>NW_027185876.1:14796492-14818813 GCF_028583685.1 Petaurus breviceps papuanus
GAGTTGCTTTCCTTTAACAAAGCAGATCCAAGAACCTGTATGGGCGGTAAACCCTGAGGACGCTTGGGGTGCTTGCTGCTACAAAGAGGCAATCTGAGGTACCCCTTTCAGGATCATGAAGTGTCTGAGGTGGTATCTGACCTTAGTTTTTCCTGACACCAGGTCCCAAGCACTGTACCACCTACATGCCAACTCATCTTAGATATTGCTTTAATGTTCACAAAACACATTTCTTTGAGCAAAGGAGTAACCCATGCCTTAGGACTGAGCAAGGAAAAATGGAGAGAAACAGTTGAGGTAGAGGAGGAGGCAATGGGAACCCTTCTCTGATCCCAGTTCCAACCTCACTCAAAGAGAAGCTGAGATCAAAGGGGTTGGATAAAGGGTTGTATGGCTAGACCAGAGGAGTTCTAACTCTTGTTCTGGTTTCCTTTTTCTTTCTTTTTTTCAATGATAGGTCTCTCAAGAGGCAAACCAAATCCAAGGGTGTTGATTGGGACCTTGGGGAAGTCAGTCCTTCTTCCCCTGGAAATCTTTTCTTTTCCTTTTTGGAGGGCAATTGGGGTTAAGTGACTTGCCCAAGGTCATGCGGCTAGTAAGTGTTAGGTGTCTGAGGACAGATTTGAACTTAGGTCCTCCTGACTCCAGGGCCAGTTCTCTACTCACTGTGCCACCTAGCCACCCCTCTCCTCCTGAAATCTTAGCAGAAGAGAAGTTCCACTCTACTGTCTTATTTTCTTTGATTTTCTATTTTGCCATTATCCACGTAAGAGAAAGACAACCCATTATCTTAGTGTCTAATCTGCTTTATATGAATTGAGTAAATTTCCTTGGTTCAGATTTCTCCCTGGAGATTTATAAACCAAGGATGGAAAGTGAAGAATCTAGATAACTAGATTCATCCCTTCTACACTCATTCTTCAGTCATACATCCTTTGTATCATTTGCCTTACAATTTACAAATATATCATCTACCATAAATTTGAATGTGGTCAGGGTCTTACATGGAAGGCATGGGTTAAGGATTATTCCTGATTGAATAATATGTATGTCTTTAAGCCACTTTAGGACTAAGGTCCTAGATGGGTCAGAATTAGAGAATGGTCTTAGTATTTTGCCTCATTGCTTAACTTTTTAGAAATCTTTCTTATCAAACTCATAAAATATTGACACTTGAAAGCACTTTAGTTCAAATGCCCTCATTTTATAGATGAAGAAAGGACCAGAAAAGGGAAGTAACTTACACATGGACATACATTTAATTAATGTCAGGGCCAGAAAAAGAACCTTGTTTTCAATCAGTCAATACTCATTAAGCACTAACTATGTGCCAGGCACTATGCTAAGTTCTGTGGACACAAAAAGAAGCAAAAGACAGTCCCTGCTATCATGGAGCTTAAAACCTAATGAGAGAGACAACATGCAAGCAAATATATAAAAAGCAAGCTATATACAGGATAAATGGGAAATAAGTAGGAGGAAGGCACTAGAAACAAAAGGGTCTGGGAAAAACTTCCTGTCAAATATGTCATTTTAGTTAAGACTTAAAGGAAGCCATGGAGGTCAGTAGTCAAAGCAGAGGAGGAAGAGTATTGCAGACTTGGGAGACAGCCAGAGAAGATTCCTGGAGCTGAGAGGTGGAGGGACTTGTTCATGGAACAGCAAGGAGGTCAGTGTCATTGGATTAATGAGTACATGGCAGGGAGTAAGCTATAAGCAGACTAGGAAGATAGAAGGGGGCTAGGTTATGAAGGGCTTTAAATGCCAAACAGAGCATTTTGTATTTTATCCTGTGAGCAATTGGAATCATTGGAGTTTGCTGAGTAAGGGAGGTAACATGATCAAACCTACACTTGGGAAAATTGCATTAGTAGATGACTGATGGATGAATTGGAGTGGGGAAAGATGAGGCAGGCAGACACACTTTCAGGTAATTGCAGTAATCCAGGCATGAGGTGATGAGGGCTTTCACTAGAATGGTGGCAGTATCAGAGGAGAAAAGGGGTATATTGGAGAGATGTTTCAAAGGTAAAGTCAACAGACCTTGGCAATAGTTTGGATATTGGGGGTGGGGGTGGGGGAGAGGCGGTGAGAGATAGTGAAGAATACAGGATGACTCCTAGCTTGTGAGCCCGAGGGCCTGGGAGGATGGTGTTGCCCTCTGCAGTAACAGAGAAGGTGGGAGAAGAGAAGGATCTAGAGAGAAAAAGTAATGAGTTGCATGTTGAACATACTGAGTTAAAGGAGTCTACTGGACATCCAATGCAAGACATATGAAAAGCAGCTAGAGAGTATCAGAGAGATTGCAGCAGGATAGGCAGAAAGGAGAATCATCAGCAAAGAGACAGTAAATAAAATCCATGAGAGCCGATGAGATTACCAAGTGAAGCAGTAGAGAGGGACAAGAGAAGAGAACTTAGGTCAGAACCCTGAGGGACACCCATGGTTAAAGGGTATGATCTGGAAAAGGATTTAGCAAAGGAGAGGGAGGAGGAGTGGTCAGATAGGTGGGAGAAGTAGCAGAGAGTAGTGTCCTGAAAATCTAGACAGAAGAGAGTATCAGGGAGAAGAGAGTGATCAACAGTGTCGACAGCTGCAGCGAGGTCAAGAAGAATGAGGATAGAGAAAAGTCCATTGGATTCAGCAACTGAGATCCATTGCAGTTTTGGTGGAATGATAAAGTTGGAAGCCAATTGTAAGGGGTTAAGAAGAGTACAAGAGCAGAGAAAGTGGAGGCATCTATATTGTAGATGGGCCTTTCGAGGACTTTAGTTACAAAGGGCAGAAGAGACATAGGATGACAGACTTATTGTAAAGTTGCTCTTTTTTCCTGGGTCTACCTCTTGGGTTTCTCTAATTCTAATTCTTTCTGTTCAGTGTTTTCTTCTGTTTACTCATATTTCCAGCCTTTGGAATCCATTTTCTGCATTAAAGACTTGTGCTTGGATCAAACTCCATGCCCATCGTCTTGAATGCTTGATCATAAGGTTGGTGGCTAAGACAAGGCCTAACCTTGTGGGAGGACTTGTTTGGCCTTCTCTCCTGCTGGGCTACAAGCTCAGACTGCCTGGGTGTTGTTCTGGATCTATCACCTGCTACAGATGGAGCCACCAACTCCATGGATCAACTAGCATTAAGCACTGCTTTGGTCTCATCTCCTGTGATAGCAATGGAATTTAAAGATTCCCCTGTATTGGCTTGGTTTTTGGTTTGATTGTGTTAAAACCCAGAGCTTGTTAATCCCACTCATGGGATGGACTTGTTGACGTGAAAAGAGAGGGCTGAACTGGGAGGAGCTGGTGACGTAAATTTAGAGAGACACAAGGAAAGAGAGAGGCAGAAGAAGAACTTTTTGGAAGCAGCACCTTTGGAGGCAGAGAGAGACTGAGAGGATTTCTGAGGGCCATTTTGAATTGCCCAGGACTTTTGAGAGCTGCCACCCAGAGCTGCCAAGGACTGAGGAGACATGGCTGTTTTGCTGGTACTTTGTCTGTTTTGATGTTGTTTTGCCAGATTTGTCTACTGGTGAAAGACAGTCCTGATGTTGCAGAAGTCTGGGAACCTTCCTGTTGGTTCAGAGCTCTTGAGACTGTTCTGCAAACAGAGAGTGAATTCTGTCCACTTGTGAAGGACAGTCCTGTTGTTGCAGAAGTATGGGAACCTTGCTATTGGTTCAGAGCTACTGAGACTGTTCTGCAGACAGAGAGTGAATACTGTCCACTGGTGAAGGACAGTGCTGTTGTTGCAGAAGACTTGGAACATTGCTGTTGGTTCAGAAGCCTGGAAGAAGGATTTTCTTGTTGTATGTTTACAGAAATCCTGGAAGAGAGTTTTGCTAATGTTTTCAGGGGTCCTAGGACTGTTCTGCAGACAGAGAATGAATTAATGAAGAGACTGGCAATGTATCTTGTGGCCTTGCTAAGCTTTGTCTCCCCAGGAACAAAGATTGCTGAGAACTTGCCTTGTGTGAAGATGAAGAAAAGACCTCCACTTGGGTATTAAGTGCTGTGCTTAAGCTTGTTGTAACTCTGGGGTAGGTTCAATTGTGATCCAAGGGTGGGGAACTTTTGACCTTTTTGTGTTCTGTGATTGAACAAATGAATGTACTTTACTTATGTTTGGAAACTAATCTCCATTTGAGAGAGAGGGGCTTTGTGATGGACTAAAATGAATGTATAGCCTAGGGGTGGAGTAGTATTTAGAACAGGGGCTTTGTGATTGATTAAATGAATGTAATGTCCAGGGGTGGGGTAGTACTTGATTAAATCACACTTAGTAAATGCTGTATTTTGAATGATGTCATATTTTGATCTTCTCTGTTCTTAATTTTTCACTGAATAAAATGGAGAACACCTATGCTGGTATTTTGAACCTTGGGAGGTTGCCTTTGCTTGGCATTACATCTCCTGCTGTGGAATCAGGTTGATTTGTACTTTGCCTTCTACCTACCCAAGCTTGATATCCTCTCCATGTTTCTGGAGGATTCTGACAGTCTTAGCACAAAGCCTGGATGCTTCTTTAAAAAAAAAAGTCTATTTTTCCTCCTTCCTTTCTTCCTTCCTTCCTATGTGGTTTGTTGTTGTTTGTTTCAGTCATGTCTGACTCTTTGTGACCTCATTTGGAGTTTTCTTGGCAAAGATACTGGAATGGTTTGCCATTTCTGTCTCCATTTTATACATGAGGAAACCTAGGCAAACAGGGTTAAGTGGCTTATCCAGGGTCACACGGCTAATAAGCATCTGAGGCTAGAATTGAACTCAGATCCTCTTGACTCCAGGCCATGTGCTCTGTCCACAGCACCACCTAGCTGCCCTCCTATAGGGTAGTATCTAGTAATTTTTTTTTCTTTTTGGAGGGGGGAAGGTAGGGCAACTGGTTGTAATGTAATACCAAAAGAAGGCAACTTCCCAGGTTCAAAATACCAGCATAGGTGCTCTCTATTTTATTCAGTAACAAACCCAGAACAGAGAAGATCAAAACATGACATCATTCAAAATACAGCATTTACTAAGTGTGATTAAATAATCTCCAAGTACTACCCCACCCCAGGACCTTCCAATCATTCAATCAATTACAAAGTCTCTGGTCTAAATACTTCTCCACCCCTAGGCTATACCTTCTTTTAGTCCACCACAAAGCCCCTCTTCTCAAATGGAGATTAGTTTCCAAACATAAGTAAAATACATTCATTTGCTCAACCATAGAACACAAAAAGGTCAAAAGTTCCCCACCCCTGGATCACAATTGAATCTACCCCAGAGTTACATCAAGTTTAAACACAGCACTTAATACCCAAATGGAGGTCTTTTCTTCATCTTGACATGAGGCAAGTTCTCAGTAATCTTAGTTCCTGGGGAGACAAGGCTTAGCAAGGCCTTAAGATACATTGCCAGTCCCTTCATGAATTTATCCTCTGTCTGTAGAACAGTCCTAGAACCCCTGAACACATTAGCAAAGCCCTCTCCCAGGATTTCTGTAAACATCCAACAAGAAAATCCTTCTTCAGGGCTTCCGAACCAACAGAAAGGTTCCCAGACCCCTGCAACAATAGCACTGTCCTTCACCAGTGGACAGTATTCACTCTGTCTGCAGGACAGTCTCCAGACCCCTGCAACAACAGTACTGTCCCTCACCAGTGGACAGTATTCACTCTCTGTCTGCAGGACAGTCTCAGGGCTTCTTAACCAAATGCCAGGTTCCAGGACTTCTTCAACAAAAGGACTGTCTTTCACCAGTGGACAAATCTGGCAAAACAACATCAAAACAGACAGACAAAGTACCAGCAAAACAGCCATGTCTCCTCAGTCCTTGGCAGCTCAGGGGGCAGGTCTCAAAAGTCCAGGGCAATTCAAAGCGGCCACCAGCAATTCTCTTAGTCTCTCTCTCTCCACGAGGTGCTGCTTCCAAAAAAGTCTTCCGCCTCTCTCTAGTGTCTCTCCAAATCTACCTCACCAGCTCCTCCCAGTTCAGGACTTTCTTTTCACATCAACAAGCCCATCCCACAGGTGGGATTAACAAACTCTGGGTTTTAACACAATCAATTTGAAAACCAAGCCAATACAGGGGAATCTTTAATTGCCATTACTATCACACTGGGGCAACAAGTGACTTGCCCAAGGTCACATGGCTAGTTTTTTTGTGTTAAGTGTCTGAGGCCGAATTTAACTCAGGTCCTCCTGACTCCAGGGTTAGTGCTCTATTTACTGTACCACCTAGCTGCCCCCTGATAATTATTTATTAAATTATCCAGATTTGGAGCTCCTAGACTTTGTGTTTCAAACTCTCTCAGTGCCATTTTCCCAACTTCATGTTCTAAGCTCACCTGGATCTTTAGGGCCCTAGCTTCTCATCTCTTGTGTTTAGGTCCACTTATTTCTCAGCTCCAAAATGTAGTTCCTCATATTCTCTGTACTTGAGCTGAGCAGGAGTCCTCAGACTTAGATCCTTATATAGAGAGAAGATACATAGGATAACTGAAAAGGCAGAACAATGGTGAGTCTCTGTGCATTGAGACACAAGCTTGGGCACTGTCCAGGTCTACTGAAGTGGACTGACCTCTCTCATGCTCTAGGTTTTCCCTGTGAGGTCTAACA
This sequence comes from Petaurus breviceps papuanus, assembly GCF_028583685.1. Taxonomy (NCBI): domain Eukaryota; kingdom Metazoa; phylum Chordata; class Mammalia; order Diprotodontia; family Petauridae; genus Petaurus; species Petaurus breviceps. The sequence goes on from NW_027185876.1 coordinate 14,803,086, forward strand.
GGCAGTTGTGCAAGGAAGAGTAGGCCTTTTCCTAGAGTTCATATCAATGGATTGTTGGTGGGGATAATCAAACACATTTCGATACTCTTTTGGGGGCCTCTGGACTGAGGAAGGAGCTGCATTGGAGAAAATAGCTACAGAAGTAAAAAATGAGAAAGAGAGACATGGGCAGCAAAAAAAAGTTAGTGATATAGGAGGAAATAACATTGTGGAAGGGCTGAGGGCCCCCTACTTCTAGACCAAAGATCTTTTATTAAGGGGATTTGTTCTGTGAAGTTTGGATTCAGTCAAAGGGGACCTAGAGGGCCACATGTGGCCTTGAGGTCACAGGTTCACCACTCCTGTTTTAGACCTGCAGGACTCTCTCTCCATCATGATCTCTCATTGTCCTTTCACCACAGTCTTCTGGATAAGTACACTGAGGAATAAGTACGCTCAGTCAGTAAACATTTATGAAGTTCCTACTATGTACTAGGGACTGTGCTAAGGGCTAGGCTAGGGAATTAAAAGAGTACTTGCCCTCAAGGATCTCCCCAGTGATAAGTGTGCAGGGGTTCCCAGAATAAGCATCACATCCTGGATCTTCCTCCTTCTGCTTTTATGACTCCAGGAAATCCATCCACCTTCATCTTCTAGAAGTAGCCTTCTCTGCTGACCTGGTTTGGTCATTTTATTTTTCTCTGCTAATTCTGCTATCACTGGTTTTCTGTGTGCAGGAGTTTTTCAAAATTTTGTGTAGTCAAAAGTGTTTATTATTTTTCATGATCTCCTTTATCCTTAATAAGTGTTTGTTAAATTGCTTTGGGGAATGAGAAAAGAGGAAGTAGATGGTTCTTCCACTGAATTCTTAACATTTTTAACTCTGAGAAGAGGAACAAAGGAAGAAAGGAAAGAAGGAATGGAAAGTTGGATAATTTTGAACATCTAGTATTAAGAGACCACTGCTGGGGGAGGCCAGGTAGCACAGTGAGTAAGAGCACTGGCTCCAGTGTTGGGATGACCTGGAGATCGAATCTTGGGCTCAGACACTTAGCACCCACCCAGAAACACCTGGCCATGTAACCTTGAGCAAGTTACTTAACCTCAATTGCTTAGGGGTGGCCAGGTGGCTCAGCAAGTAAGAGCACCAGCTCCAGTGTCGGGATGACCTGGATCAAATCAGGGCTCAGATACTCAGCACCACACCCAGAAATAACTGGCTGTGTAAACTTGAGCAAGTTACTTAACCCCGATTGCTTTCAAAAAAAAAAAAAGAGACCACTGCTGGATCCATGGGGCAAAAGAAAAAGAAAGAAAGAGAGAGAAAGGAAGAGAGAAAGAGATAAGGAAAGAGAAAGAAAGGAAGGAAGGAAAGAAGAAAGAGAGAAAGAAAGGAAGAAAGGGAGAGAGAGAAAGGAGGAAAGAGACAGAGGAAGGAAGGGAGAAGGGGAGAAAGGAAGGGGAAGGAAGAAAGAAAAAGAAGGGAGGGGAGGGGAAAAGAGGAAGGGAAAGAGAGAAGGAGCAATGAGTAATGATGTGAGAAGATTCCTTTTCACTAGCAAAACCTGATGCAACTAAGCATTATAAGAGGACCAATTAAGAAAAAAAGTAAGAAATTTTTCTTTCTAGTCAAAATTTTATTAGGTATAAATCAACAACAACAACAACAACAAAACTGTCTACTATTCCCAAAATGATGCTGGCCTTTATAGTTTCCTAAAGAGACTAAAAAAATAAAAATTCTTTGACGGCATTGGGTATGTACATAGCAAACAAACAAAAAAGCAGTTGGCTCCATTTGGAGATGTCTGTGGTCTCATTCAGTTGCATGCTGAAAAGGAATTGTGAGGTTGATTATTCCTCAATGATCTGCTTTAAAGTGTTAAAAAAAAATCTACTTTACAATCATCATTTGACAATGGAAATGCTTCCAGTGTTTTCTTCTTTTCCAATCCTTCAAACAGCTTGACTCTTTTCAAGATTCCTGGATTTTACTAGTTTCTCCAAAAATGTGGGACTGTTTTTGTTTGATAATCAAGTAAACACATTATAACATGCTTAAAGAATAGTTTTTCATGAAATGGCAAATCCAAGTTGTATAAGTATTTCAACTTTTTTTTTCTTTTTGTTTATTGTTTTTCAAATGCTTTATTAACTTATGGTTCACATCATTCATTTCCACCAGATTTTGAGTTATAAATCTTCTTCCTGTTTTTCCCCTACCCACCGCCCCAAAATATTGGTCCCACAGGATATCCCCTCCTCCAATCTGCTCTCTCCCATATCTTCTCCCATACCTACTTTGACTTTTCCAGTTGGGCATGGTGGATCTCTATGCCCCAGGGCCTGTATATCTTATTTCCCAATTACATGTAAAATAGTATTAATAATAGTATGTATATATATATATTTTAAACATTTTATTTTAAAACTTTGAATTCGAGATTCATTCCCTTCCTACCTTGTCACCCACTCTTACTGTGAAGATAAGCAATTCAGTATAGGTTGTACATGTGTAGCTATACAAAACATTACCATTGGGAGCGGCCAGGTAGCACAGCAAGTAAGAGCACAAGCTCCAGTGTCGGGATGACCTGGGGATCGAATCTGGGATCAGACACTTAGCACCCTCCCAGAAATACCTGGCCATGTAACCTTGAGCAAGTTACTTAACCCCGATTGCTTAAAAAAAAAAAAGAAAATAAAAACATTACCATAGTAGAAATATTGTAAAAGACTGTCTATATTTCCCTCCCTCCTATTCCACCTCCCACTTGTTCTATTCTCTACTTTGATCCTGTCCCTTTTCAAAAGTGGGTGCTTCCAATTTCCCTCCCTGCCAGCCTGCCCTCCCTTCCATCATCCCCCCCTCTCATCCCCTACTCCCCTACTCTCTTGTAGGGTGAGATACCCTATTTAGTGTGTATGTCATTCCCTCCCTCAGCCAAATTCAATGAGAATAAGGTTGACCCATACCCTTTTGCCTTACTGTTCTTCCCCTCCATTGTAACCATTTTCCCTTGCTTCTTCTATATGAGATAGTTTACCCCATTCTGTCTCTCCCCATCTCCTCTCATTATATTCCTCTCTCACCTCTTAATTTCACCTTTTAAATATCATCCCTTCCTATTAAATTGGTCCTGTGCCCTCTATCTATGTAAACCTGTAAACATATATACACACTTTCACATATATATTCATATGCCCATATACCCTCCTATATAGAAACACACACATATATTTCTATTCCCTTCAACTATTTTCATACTGAGAAAAGTTTCATCAGTTACAATTATTGTTTTTCCATGTAGGAATGTAAATAGTTCAACTTTGATAAGTTCCTTATGATTTCTTTTCCCTGTTTACCTTTTCATGCTTCTCTTGCTTCTTGTATCTGAATGTCAGATTTTCTATTCAACTCTGTTTTTTTTTTTCAGCAAGAATGCTTGAAAGTCCTCTATTCCACTGAATGACCATATTTCCCCCTGAAACATGATACTCAGTTTTGCTGGTTGGTGATTCTTGGTTTTAATCCCAGCTCCTTTGACCTTCAGAGTATCATATTCCAAGCCCTTTGATCCCTCAGTGTAGAAGCTGCCAGATCCTGGGTTATCCTGATTGTGTTTCCACAATATTCAAGTTATTTCTTCCTGGCTGCTTGTAATATTCTCTCCTTGATCTGGGAATTTCAGAACCTGGCTATAATATTCCTAGGAGTTTTCTTTTTGGGATCTTTTTCAGGGGGTGATCAGTAGATTCTTTCAACCTCTATTTTGCCCTCTGGTTCTAAAACATCAGGGCAGTTTTCCTTGAGAATTTCTTGGAGGATGATTTCTAGGTTCTTTCTTTGATCATGGCTTTCAAGTACTCCAATATTTTTAAATTATCTCTCCTGGATCTATTTTCCAGGTCATTGGTTTTTCCCATGAGATATTTCACATTGCCTTCTATTCTTTCATTTGTTTGGATCTGTTTAACAGCATCTTGATTTCTCATAAAGTCACCAGCTTCCATTTGTTCCAATCTAATTCTAAAGGAATGATTCTCTTCAGTGAGCTTTTGAGATTCTTTTTCCCTCTGGCAAATTCGGCTTTTATAGGCATTCTTCTCCTCATTGCCTTTTTGAGCCTCTTTTGCCATTTGAGTTAGTCTATTTTTTAAGGTGTTATTTTCCTCAGTCAAGCTGTTGACTCTCATTTCATAATTTTCTTGCATCGTTTGCATTTCTCTTCCCAATTTTTCCTCCACTTCTCTTATTTGCTTCTTAAGGTCCTCTATGGCCTGTAACCAGCTCGTATTTTTCTTGGAAGCTTTTGGTGCAGGAGGTCTGACTTCACTGTCTTCCTCCTGTCCATGATTTAATCATTTTTGTCCCCAAAATAGGAATGTAAAGTTGGGTTGCTCTGTTTATTTTGCTTCCTTTGCCTACTCATGTTGCCACTCAATTACTTGACCCCTGGGTTTTTTGCCACAGTAGGACTCTGCCACCAGACAGAGGTGCTTTGTCCCAAATGCTGGGGTTTTCTCAGCTGCCAAAGGTATTAGTTGGGTGACTTTTCTGAAGCCTCTACATGCTCTGGCAAGCTGGTCGCACACCCCAGGACCTCCACCCTAGTCCAAAATCCAGATCCAAGCAGGTTAAAGCAAGAGCAATTACTCATCAGACTGGTTGCTTGGACTCTCTACACTCTGCAGGCCAGGAACTGAAGCTGCTATGTGGGAGCAGCTGCATGGGGGCTGCACCTCAGCAGCTTCTCGCCCTGGGGGCAAAGGCCGACCGCACTCCCAACTGTTGGATCCTAAAGTCCACACTGCACTGACCTCTCACTTTGTCCTTGGCATATCTGTGTTGATAAATCTGGAAACTGCCACAGCTGCTGTTGATCTGAAGTCCCTCTAGCTGGTGGTTGGTCAGGCCCGCCTTGGGGCTAAAACCTTTGGCTTATGGGGCTGGGGTTGGTTCCCAGAGCCCTTTGCTGGCTGATTCCTGACACCCTACTGGGCTGTTCTCAGTGGGAGGGTAGCTTCTCTCTGTCATTTTGTGGGTTCTGTAGCTCCAAAGTTTGTTCAGAGTCCCCTTTTACATGAATTGGGGGAGGTGAAAGCTGGAGCCCCGTGGAAGTCCTATTTCTACTCTGTCATCTTGATTCCACCCCCTCAACTTTTTTGAACTGAGTTTTCTTTCCATAAAGGTAAGCTGCATCTTTAGATACATGTGGGAACTTTTTCAAATTTGTTGGTTTCATAATTCTGTTCATAAGAATGTCTTGCTACAAAAATCACTATGGATTTAGTGTTCCATCATGTTTATTAATGCAAGTGAAACCACATAATAGGTAGTCTTCACTGTACTTTCATTTCTTTGACATTTCCACTTAAATTGTCTCTTAAAAATTATTAAATAATTGTAGCTAAAAAAATTGTAGCTTAAGTTATTTAACTCAATTGACATTTTTAACTCAATATTTTGGTGTGATTTTTAAGTGATTTGTCTGATAAATATACACAGAAATTTTATGCTAGTTAAATAAAGGAAGATATTCAAGAAATTCGTGTGACTACTAAGTAAAATAAGGCAGGTTTTATAATTTACTTTTTGTGTCTCAGTTTACCTTTATTTCTCTTGGTACATGACCAAGATGAAAGGTCTGAGTTTTCTTTAACAAGATCAGCTTTTACAGAGACCAATCTTGAGGCAACAGAAATGTTATCAAATACTGCTTATCATGCTATAAATATCTTGTCTTCTGAGTGTTTTCAGATTAGACATGTTTCCACAGAGAGCAAAACCATAGCAACCATAATGTTTTCAGAGCATGTATCTCTAACAATAAATATCTTGTCCTCTGAGTGTTGCTGTTGTTTTTCCCTCCTCATTCCTGGAGGTGAGAGGTCCAGTTGTGTTACACATTGCATGTTTTCCAAATGCCTTCATCAGTTGGTCTGACATTTTTTTCCTCCCTCACACCCCACCACACACAGACATTCAGGACCCTCCCAGATCGGTTCAGGTAGGGTAGGAAGACAAAAGGGAGTTGGAGTAGGAAGGTAAAGAAAAGTAGAGGCATGAGGGACAGGCAAACTTCAATCTGTCCCCAGCCCCCTCTCCTGATTTTGTGGAACAGAGAACTCACCAGGTTTTACATTTTACCTAAAGTTTTAATACCTATAATGATGTCTAACCCTTTGACAGATGCAAAAATTATAACAGTAGCCTAGTAGTTTCCTAATTTGAATATGGCTATTGTACAGAGAATCACAAGGTTTTCTGCGCCTTTCTAGAAATAACAGTTCTCATTTCTGATATTGTTCACAATTTTCAGTTACTTTTTAAAATGCACAGTACTTTCACAACATAATAATAAATGAACACCACATGAAAAACATACTGTTTGTGAATTACCTCTAGTTTGTAACATATTATATCAAAAAAAAGGGGCAGGGGAGAAGCATAAAGAGAAAAACCAATAAAAAAAGAATTTCTCTATTCACAGAGTTTACAATGTGGCATGTGACTTTATTGTTAACACTAAGAAATTATCTTTTAATAACAGACACTGACAGTTATCTAAACTGCCAGACATGTGAATTGTCTGTCCTGTACTCTTAGCCTCTATGCTGATCTGTGCTGCAAAAGCCTTTGCTGCCTTACAGGAAATTATGATTTCTCTTTGAAACCACCTAGTTTTACAAAATTTTTATAAGCAATAAAAACAGATCACCTTCTTCTACATATTGATCACTAGACAAATGCAGGTAGGGAATACTGGAAAGCAATATAAATTTCTGAATCACCAACGTGAGGCAACTTCACTATTTGTGAGCTGAAGGACTAGTAAACCCAGAGTTGTCCAATAGCTGGCCAGTTCTTTTGTAGGAGCATCTATGGTCAGAGGGACTGTGGTTAGGTGTGATCTGGTGGTTAGTATAATAAGAATGTCCATAATTACAGAGTAGTGGTAAATAATGCTATACTGAGATATCTACACCAACTCTAAGGAGATATGAAAATATGGTTTTTATTGCTGACAAAGTCAGAGGTACTACAAATATTACAGTGGTTTGTCACTCTACATTCATAATTTAAAAAATGCTCAATTTAGTTAGAGGTTAGTGAAAAATAAAGATGTTGCTTTTTTTTCTCTTCAGAGTTCATAGATACCCTGACATCTACCCACAGACAGTTTGGGTGATCTGTGGACCCCCGATTAGGAATCTGTTCTAGGGAGCTTTGACAGGGAATGCTCTGGGTTAGTCAGAAACGAAGCCTGAAGTACTCTGAAAGGCATGTTCAGTGAGGAGCTGAAGCCTACAAGCACCCTGAGCTTGTTCACACTGAACTGGTAGAAGCCAGTGGCAGGAGCTTCAAAACTCAGAGAAAGTACCAAACAGGGACTGACCACTTCATCTAAACCTTCAGGAGGAAGCCAAAATTGGTCTTGGCACAAAGTCCCAAATAGTGAACTGAGGCTAGAGATGCAAATAAATAAACAGAAGAAAATACTAACTACAATGAAGAAATATCATGGTTTAAAATAAGTGTAAGAGGTAAAACTGAAAGAAGAAAATAATTCTATAATAAGCATCAACAGAACCTCAGATTTTAAAAAATGGTTTGGTACAAAGACTTGGTTAGAAGCAATGAAGAAAAAAAAGAAAGAAGGAAGAAAGAAAAAAAGAGAAATTAGTGACATAAGACTTCTGGAGAAAAAAACAGAAGGAAAATAACTTAGAAGAAAGAACATCTTATCCAAGAAATAAATTTCATGAAAAATAGAATGACTCAAAAAGAACTCAATGAGTCCAGACAACAAGAAGAAATATTCAAAAGAACTCAAAAGATTAAGAAAAATTAGGGGAAAAAAACCTGCAAGGTATCTACTACCAAAAATGACTGACCTAGAAAACAGATTGAGAGGAGTTAATATAAGAATCCTTGGAATCTCTGAAAACTATGACAATAAACCTCCAAACCTTTGTATTTTATATTTCAAGAAATCACAAAAGAAAGCTGCCCAGATATATCATAACCAGAAGGTAAAGTGAAAATACAAAGAATTTACTGTTTCTCCGCCCCCCATCCCCAAAAGAAATTCCCAATTGAGAACACCCAAGAATGTCAGATCCAAAATCCAGAGCTTCCACTGGTCACATCATTGATACAGAAGGCCTTCCCCCTGAAAAGAGCAACACTGGCTGATGGGATCAAGAAGAAGTTAAGAATCAGGATATCAGTCTCCATCCATCTATCTACACAAAGCCGAAAACAACTGCATGCATGTGGGCACCAACAAAGTTTTAACTGAATTTCTGAAGGTTCCAAGTCATCGTAAAGAATTCAAGTAAAAATAGATTCCCCACTTATTCACAGTAGACTTTCTAAAATCTCACTCACTAAGAGGGACTTGAATGCTGCTCGTATTAAGGCAGTTTCTGTCTCACTCATAGACTGTCATTCAGGTGCCAGCCGTACACTCAAGAAGGAAAGACAAATGACTTTCAACAGAAAATGCTGTGGGGCTCAGATTCCTCAAGAATCTTGCCAAGGCTTAGATTCCTTTGAGAGTCTAGCCAATATGATGTTTTTTTTAGAATCATGTCCACCCTCTATTGGTGGTTTAATAAACCTATTTGGTTGAAAGAAGGCATGGGTCAAATTCATTTGGGCAGGTGTATCAGCAAGCACCCCAGCGTCCCCAGGGTGTCTGCCAACACAGATTCTTGGATCTGCTTTGATGAAGAAAAGCAACTCAGAATGGGTTAACAAGTTTACTTTAACCAGTCAAATATGTATCGTTTACCTAGTTCAGGGGAAAGAGGTCAGCACCCCAAACTTCAGAGTATACAGACAGAATTATCAGACAGAGAAACAAACAGATCAAGTAAACAGTTTTCCAAACTGTCCAATCATTACATTCATACCAAATCAACATCTGGGTTTCAACATCTAGGTTTTTCAAAGCTGAGGGGGGGCTCTAACAACGGCTTCCCAGAATCCAGATCAAATGACAGAACACTTCTCAAAGTGAGCCCCAAAACAAAGCCTCACATCAGGGTTTATATAGCCTTCTCCTGGCTCAGAGAATGTAACAACCTTCTGGACCCACTGGCCAATCAAAAAGTATCTACTGAAAAACAAGCCTCCCACCCCAGGCTCCAGGTGCACTTTAGCCTAGGGGTGGGGAAGATCTTTAAATTTGCATTTCCATTACAGCAGGACCCATGTGTCATTATTTCAGGGTCCCAGCACCCCTAAACCTCAACATATGGTTCCCTGAAACCAGGAAACTGCCTAACCTAGGACTTATCCAGCCAAGACTGGAAGGTATGTAAGCCTCCCCTCTCTCCCTATTCCTTTCTTGCCCTGCAGTTGAGGTCACTCTCTAAGCACCTAGGAAGGCTTGAGGTACTTTTCAGGCAGACAGTTATGAGGCTGTCTCTCATTTGGCCTGACCTCTCAGGCTCTCGGTCCAGAGGTTTGGTTGGAGGCCATGAATCTGGGCACACCTTCCGCAGCATAGAGGACAAGGATAGATGCCCCATCCGAAAGGGTGTACCCAATTCCCTCAATTCTCTCAATTCCCTAAGCGCTAGGGAATTGGGAAAAGTGCAGGTGCTTTTTGGGTTCCTGAGGCTTACTTACTCCTTTCCCTCTATACCCCTAGGTTAGAATTGGAAAAAGTTCAGTCTCCAAGACTTTGAAAAGGAAAGCTTTGTGCCTGGCTTCTGTGATCTAGAGGACAAAGATAAATTGTTAAAGTTCAAAGAAAAATTAAGATTCTTCTTCCTGTAGTCCTTGCTATAAGGCTACATTGAAAAGTTTAAACAGCTAAAAATCATCTTAGCAGATTCAGGTTTTGTGATTGTATTAAGGAGTTTTGAAATACCTCCTTACAACCCTGGTCACTCACTTCCCTTGAGTGAAGAGGATTTCTCAGTGCCAAGTTTGCAAACAGCTCCAGGTTTTTCTGCTAACCCCTTTCATAGAAGAGTTTCACCCTCCCCCTCCTGCTAATTCACCCTCCCCCATCTGGTGAAAGGAAGGAGCGGGAGAGGGGCAGCAGCTTACAGCATGGGCCCCACTGGCAATGACCTTGGGCCCTGGAGAAACCCAGAAAGCCTGGAAGTATCAACCAGGTTTGGCATATCCTACTTACCACCCTTCTCCCCTCTTCACCTCCCCAGCAGCCATGGGGAGAGAAGAAAGTGATCTCATCACAGCAGTCTGAGGTAAAAAGACAGCCAGCTTTCAAACCTGGGTAAGCCTGCTCTTTTAAAGTTGTAGTTTTAACATGGTAATCATGAGATGTCCATTCTCTATGTAAATAATTTGGAAATGTATTCAACAAAACTGAAGTCACCAGGCAATGGGTTTGTTTCAAGTTTCAAATTGGTAAGCTTTTGTGTCAGTTATGTCAAGCAACTTTTAATAATTTGGTTACAGCTAAAACAATTTGTCTATCACTTATGAAAACTGTAAGATTGCTGGTCATTGTTTTAATGTGTAAACTTCCCATAAGCTTGTTTGGGCTATGGATTTCCTAAACAATGAATTTGGTTTGCTGAGAATTTGCAAGTGTATAGAATGATTGGCTTTTACACCAGGCCAGTTTTAAAACTTGAGGTGTAAATCCTGGAAAATTTGTTCCCTATGCTTCGATTAGTGAAACTTGCTGTTTGTGGTAAAAGCTCCTGGTACTGTAACTGATTTCGTTTTTAGTTGTCTGATGGATCATAATAATCCATCAATAATCAATAGTCTATAATCTACCATCTGAGAATGCCACCAGCTGCTCAGAGAGAATGTCATACAGATGGGAAGCCTACATCTGGGGAAAAGCTGAGAGAACAATTTTTAGCCTCAGTCTAAAATGGAATCCTCCTGGCTCAGTTTCCCTATTGTGTTCTTTTGAAAAGGAATGTTACCGGGGCAGCTAGGTGGCATACTGAATAGAACACCAGCCCTGGAGGCAGGAGGACCTGAGTTCAAATTTGACCTCAGATACGTAACACGAAACTAGCCATGTGACCTTGGGCAAGTCACTTAACCCCAACTGCCCTACCTTCCTCCCTCCAAAAAGCAAAAATTTTTTTAAAAATTAAAAAAAAAAGAAAAGGAATGTTACCAGTCTAGTTATGAGGTGGAAGTGATACTACATGGTTGGAAAATCCTGTCATACTTGACCTAAATCTTGTCCATATTTTATCCTTTGAAAGCAGATTTCTATAATCAGAGTCAGTAAAAGATATAATCACAATGCAAGTATGTGATATCTTGTTGTTTTGACCTGAATATGAAGTCTTTCCATACCCCAACTTATTGAAATTAAATCAGAAACATCTTCAGATTTGTTTGGGGAAGAGAATTTCATTGTAATCAATTTTCTTTGAGGGAGGTAACTTATTTGGCCTAAACACACTTAAGTATCCTCCCAAGTCTGTTATAACTGTGGTAAAAAGTCAGTCTCTGGCAAATTCATTTGTGTTAACTATTGAACCCAGGGGTGGAACACTTCTACTTGTAAAAGTGTTACTTAAACTTTTGAGAGAGTAACAAGATCAGATAATCCTTCAGGTCAAATTAAATCATTTTAATGGGGCTCCCTGTATTTGAGCCCTGAAGACTAACTTGTTAGATTTGTGTCTTCCAGACTCTCCTACAGTTGGTAGCAAACAGTGGGTACCAGCCAATGTCTCCCTAATCATCCCCTATGTTCAGTTCCTGTCAGCCTCCTATTTGGGACCACCTTCCCCCCCTCCCTGACACTTACAGCTCTATGCCCATTGCCAGCAGAAAGCAGTTTCAAAAGGCAAAACCTTCACCCTTACCCCAAAAGAATTTGGGTCCCAGGGGCGGCTAAGTGGTGCAGTAAACAGAGCACCAGCCGTGGAGTCAGAAGAACCTGAGTTCAAATCCAGCCTCAGACATATAACAATTACTAGCCACGTGACTTTGGGCAAGTCACTTCACCCCAATTGCCCTGCCTTTCCCCCTCCAAAAAGCAAAAAAATAAAATAAAAAGAATTTGGGTCCCATTTGTTTGAGGAAGGAAATTATGGAGATGAGATCTGGACCCCAAAAAAGAAAAGCCCCTAGATTTTCCCAACAATCAACCCTTCCCACTTAATTAGCTGCCCTTACATTGTCTGCACCTGGCCCCACCCTAGACAACCACTCCTTTAATTCCATCTAGATCCCTTCTCTGTTCCCACAGACTTCTGTATATAAGATCCATCTTGCCTCCATTAAGGTGCTCAGATCCCTTAAGAATCTGACAACGCTTAGATTCCTTAAGTCTGGCCAATATGATGGATTATTAGAATCACGCCCATCCTCTATTGGTGTTTTAATAAACCTTGTCCTTACATAAAAAAGAAGATGAAGATGAAGATGATGATGAAGAAGCTGTGAGGAAAAATCAGGAAACTGTGGCATTGTCCCTTCATATAAAAAAAAAAGCACTCAAAGTAAATTAGAAAAAGGCCACTGGGGGCTCCCTGAGAATCCATCGAACTAAGAGAGGCCATCAACTTTCCAGAAAAGCTTTGTAACCTGATCCAGGTGCAAGAGCATCCTGAAGTTGGGAATAGTACATATACAATGAAATTGCTCAGCTTCCAGCAAGTATTACTGCAGTTCCCATGTCTTCTCCTCCACTTTTATCTGAGGAAGTGAGAAATACTGACCTTGCCTCTAAGTCTCACCCACCAAAATGTCCCTTTACAAAGGGGTTTCAGAGTTTGTATTTGAGTTTGAATTTGTATTGTAAAGATTAGTAACTCCTAATAAAGGTAAAGTGCTTTTTAAAAAAGGCTTTTAAGGCAGCATTTTGCTTTACTGAATCAAATGCTTTAAAAAAATCTACTAACAATAAATTTAGTGGTTACTGTATTCACTGCATCTTTCAAATGTGTGATGATCAGAATATGGCCTAATGTGAAATGTCACTTGCAAAAAGCTTGCCCATTTCTTACTAATACCTTCATCAAGGATGCCCTCAATGTATGTATAGATTAATGTCCTAAAGATTGTGGGTAGATGAGAAAGTAGATATATAGACTTGTGGTCACTAATATCTCTTGGTAACTTTTTTTTTTTGGTATTAAGCAGGTTTGGGATTTTTTTTTTCTATTTCTTTGGTATATTATCCTTTAGGTACTTTGTGAATTGACCCTTCAAAGTGCTTGCAATTGTACGATTTCCATTATGATTTCTGTTGAGGTTTAGGGTGCTTGGACCCAGAAGGTAACAAAGAATGGAGGGAGATTGAGTATAGGCTACAATAAGAGGCCAGTTGAGAGGGTTTCTGGAATGGGTAGATGCCTCAGGCCAACGTCAGACACTTGACAGTATGAGAAAGTTCGAGAATTCAGGGGAGTTTTCAGAGCCCGTACAGCATCATTTCCTCTATGTACACTTAGCCTAATCCAGTTGCTTTTTTGGTCATTGTTCTCTCTAAGATCCTATCTATACCCTTTATAATCATAACTAGAACTGTGACATAAGGGTCTAATGTGGAGCTTTATTGTCATTGAGCAAAAATATTTTGTTATCAGAATATTTGTAGACCTTTTCTATTTTTATTCTGTTTATTGCCCTCCAATTTTTATCCTTAAATGTTTTCTGGAGACCTTTGCATACTTGGACCTCCAGTCAAGCTTTTTTTTAAGCTGGTCAGTATAGTTTATAATCTCCCATCATTCTTCATTGTAAAATTTTATAAATTAAGTTATATTTTAAACTTATGGTACGTTTGGTTGCCATCATTCTCTGCTTGGCAAGCAAGGTAAATATTTGTTATGGAATTTCTTTTTGTAAATACTTATCATGAACATTCCAATACAATATGACCAATTGTCCCATAAAATATTTCTTCTTGTCTTTGGGTACATGATATTGTAAAACCACCTCTACCAATTCCTTTGTCTCTTTGTGTACATAGTGTACATAGAGGAAATGATGGCGTATAAGCTCTGGAAACTCTGTGCAAGAGTATTGATAAATCATTTCCATTTAGATGCAATTCCTTCATTTTGTTTAATTCATAATGAGATTTATATGATTCATTTTTTTCCAGTAGTATGTCATTAAACAAAGATCTCATATTGAGTGGTTCGATAGTCAAGTTCAAGTTTATAGATAGTATGGAAGCACGTTGAGTGTCCCTCATGCCTCCATCCCCATTATCTCTTTAGGCTATGTATAACAAAGAGTTTTAGGACAAGACTTTCATTTGAAGTCTTACCCAAATGAAAAAACCTTGTTGATACTTAATCAGATTTCTTAGAAAACAATGTCCTACACTGAAATCTTTTTTACATCATCCTTATTGAAGGTCTAATGATATTCTAAAGATGCTTGTTCAGAACAGGAATGACTCTTTCCAGAGGTGATAAGGATAATGATCAGACTTAAGAGAAGGAAGATATTTTTTGTTGTTGTTGAATTGTTTCAGTCATGTCCAACTCTTTGTGACACCATTTGGGTTTTTCTTGACAAAGATACTAGAGTGGTGTGCCATTTCCTTTTCTAGCTCATTTTACAGATGGGGAAACTGAGGCAAACAGAGCTAATTGTCTTGCCCAGGTTCACACAGCTAGTTTCTGAGACTAGATTTGAACTCAGGAAGATGAGTCTTCCTGACTCCAGCCCAGCACTGTGCCACCTACCTTCCCTAGTCTTAATTATTTAATATAAAGGAAGTATTTTGGGTCCACATTTAACCAGGTAGAATGGAGAATTTTTGGAGGAAGTAGCGAAAGTAGAATGAGATACTTTTAGGGAAAATTATTCTCGTGGGTGTGCCAACATTTAATTTACTATTGTTCTGAGCTACCTGAACTCTGAACACTTGTTTAATCTTGACTATAGAATTTTGGTTTTGTCTAGGAATACTATAAATTGTAGCTTCCCAATGGCCTGTGTTAGAGGGATCTTCAAAGACCTCCTTCCAAGAAGAAGGTCCTTATAATAAGTTTAATTTAATAAACTAGCTTCTGGCAGACTTGTGCCCATCAGCATAGTTTATTTTCTTATTCACAGAGGTCCAAATACTATGTGATTTTTAGCATCTTTCACCCTTCTACCTACCACTGCTATATCACCGAAGAAGCAAAAGAGACTTGAATAGTTCTAAGGCCAATTTTATATTTTTCTTTGTTTGGTCATGAACTACAGTAAACAAAGAATTAATCAACAAATGGCCGGGAAACTACTTATTAGCTTCTCCATATTTAGCCAGTATGTTCCTTGGAAAGCAGGAGTTGTCTGTTGCTGGGAGTTCATACTAAAAGACTAGTAGAACCCGACAGAGCTTATCATTCACTGTCATAACTTTGGATAAGCAGAGTCACCTCCAGGCCACCATGAGGCATCAGAATAGCACGTTGTAGAGGGACACAGAGAAGCTCTCCATAATCAGGCTCCGATCTACCATACTTGTCATTTTTCAGATAATTCCCTTTTCACACATTCTATATTCCAGCCATAACTACCTGCTGTCCCCTGTATATGTCTTTTCATCCCCTATTTCCATGGTTTATACAGACTCTTCCCTATTCCTAGTTTGTTCTTCCAGACCTCTGCCTTTTGGAATCCCTATTCAGGTACCTTCTACCTGCAGTCTTCCTGATTTCCTTTAGTTGCTACTGTTCTCTGCTAGCCCTTATATTCCTTGGCATTTATTTATTTTTTTTACTTATCTAGGTGCATGTTGTTTCCCTCCAATAGAATGCAAAATCCTCAAGGG
>NW_027185876.1:14819213-14835583 GCF_028583685.1 Petaurus breviceps papuanus
GTGCTTTCTCTCTGAGGTTACTTTCCATTTACACTATCCTTATCTTGCATATGGGCCTAGAGTTTGAGTGGTGTCTCCCCCACTGGAATATGAGCTCCTAGAAGGCAGGACACTTAGCACCATCTTGGCACATAGTAAGTACTTAATAAATGCTTGCTGACTAACTGAATTGAATCGTGGAAGCTGTCACCCCTCCCTACTCACTGCCACTTGGTAAACCTCAGTATGTCTTTTGAATTACACAATATGGGTAGTGTTACATTGTTTGCCCTTTAGTTCTTCTCCATTCCACACATAGTCACACCCTCACAGGAGGAGCAGTGACAGGTCTTGAGGCCTCTGTGGTCTTTCACAACGGTGTCCCTTCTCATATCCTGAGCTCCTCAAAGTAGCTTCTGAAGCCTCCAAGTCCCTCTTCCTCTTCCTCTTCTCCTACCCCTACCCCCACTCTAACCCTATTGCCTATATTATTCCCAAGACTTCTAGCTCCTCTTTGGAGGCTTTCATGTTAAGGTTCCTGACTGTATCACAGATGGAGCTGTGCTTTTTCTCCCTTGAGGTCATGGTTGGAAAACCTCAGAGTGAAGGTGGACACTGGTCTAGAGGTCTATGAGTAATTTATTTTGAAAGGAAAGAATGGGGGTTGAAGCAACAGGAAGGAAGTTATGACAGTTACAAGCCAGAGGAATTAAAGAACTTAAAGAACAACCAACATAGACTAAACACATTCAGACTTTACTCTGGAAGGAAGGAAGGTAGAGCTGGATCAGTAAGATCTCTCTATTGCTTCGGCCTTTGAAAGGGAAAAGCACATAAGATCTGAGCTAGAAAAACCAAAACATCAAAACAAATGAGCACAGGCTCCTATATTATGGTATAGTGGGAAGCAATCTAATAGGAAATAAACAACTCTCTGATACTTTGATGAAGCTGGATTCTGGGGAGCAAAGATAAAAGAAGGTCCTGCGACAGACATAGCACCTGGAGCTCAGTACACCTGGGCCTCCAGAAAAGCTAACTAAAGTCAAGTCTGATGGACTTTGCAAGTCAGCACCCACCCAAAATAATAACTCACAAGTTCTTACCAATATATTTATTTTTACTAGACAGTTGATCAACAAGCATTTTTATTTACTTAGCATGTGCCAAACTCTGTGCTAAGTTCTAGGGTTACAAACAAAAGCAAAAGACAATCTCTTCTCTCAAGGAGCTCACAATCTCATGGGGGAGACAACATATAATAACTATAAATAACCAGAAAATGACAATTTGGAGATAATCAAAATAGGAAAGGTACCGGCCTTAAGGAATTGGGAAAGACTCTTGTAAAATTTTAGCTAGGACTTGAAGGAAATCAGGGAGGCCAGGAAACAGAAATGAGGAAGAGAATTTCAGGCTTTGGGGACACCCAGTAAAAATATGTAGGTTTGAGAAATGGATTGCCTTGTGTGAGGGAGAAAAAAGAAAACCAGTGCCACTAGACTGCAGAGTGGAGTGGGGGTGTGGTGTTATTAATAACTTTGCAGCAAGGTGCAGTGAGACCAGAAAGGTAGGGGTCAATTTATGAAGGGTTTTGGACACCAAACAAAGGATGTTATATTTGATATTGGAGGTGGTAGAAAGTCAATGAAGTTTATTGAATGGGGGGTGGGGTAACATTGTCAGAACTCCTGTTTAGAAAGATCAATTTGACAGATGAGTGGAAGATGTACTAGTGAGGAAAGACTTCAGGTAAGGAGATTAACCTGCAGGCTATTGTTAGAGTCCAAGAATGAGGTGATAAGAACCTCTATCAGGTTATTAGCAATGTCAGCAGACAGAAGGGAGCATATATGTGAGAGATGTTACGTAAGTAGAATCTACAAGAGTGGGCAATTTAATTAGGTATGTGAAAGTGAAAACTTGAGGAGGACACCTAGGTTGTGAGCTTTGATGACTGGAAGGATGGTGGTACCCTAACAGTAATAGGGACATTAGGAAAAGGAGAGGATTTGGGGGGGGGGATAATGAGTTTAGCTTTAGACATAATCAGTTTAAGATGTCTTTGAGATATTCAGTTTGAGAAGTCCAATAAGCAGTTAGAGATGAGAGACTGGAGGTTAGGAGAGAGGTCAGTGCTGGATAAATAGATCTGATAATCATTTGCATAGAGATTGTAATTGGATTCATGGGAGTTGATAAGATCACCAAGCAAAATAGCATGCCCTTGGCTAATGGGCATGACCTAGATGAAACTCCATCACTAGAGCCTGAGGAGAGGTCAGATAGGTAGGAAGAGAATCAGGTTAAAGTAGTCACAGAAACTTAGGGAGAAGAAAGTATCAAGGAGAAGACTGATCAAAAGTGTCAAAGATTATAGAAGTGTCAAGAAGGATGAGAATTGAATTAAAGGCCATTAGATTTAGCAATTAAGAGATCATTAGTAACTTTGGAAAGAGCAGTTTCAGTTGAATGAGGAGGCAAAAAATTAGATTTTAGACAGTTAAGAAAAGAATAGGAAGAAAGGAAGTAGAGGCAACTATTGAAGATAGTCTTCTTGAGCTTATACACAAAAGGAAGAAGAAATATGAGATAATAGTTAACAGGGATTATGGAGTTTTTTGAGAGACATGGACATATCTGAGGGCAGTGGGAAAGCAGTCAGTAGACTGGGAGAGATTAAAGATAAGTGAGAGAGTGAGGATCATAAAGAAGGAAATCTGCTGGAGAAGATGGGATGGAATTATCACATTTACATATACATACATGTATATACATTATACATCTGTTCTTGCCCTGTCAGAAGAAGGCTAACTCTTCATATGAGATGGGGTGAAAGAGAAGATAGCAGAAGGCATCTGAGTGATGTGAGATGGGGGAATGGTCTCATTTTTTTTCAGTTAAATATGAGTCAAGATTCTTAGCTAAGAGGATGGGAAGAAGATTGAAAAATGATGAAAAGGACTGAAAAAGCAGTGGGGGTGAATGGTAGTCAATCAAGGAGGTATAAAAGGATTGTTTTACTATAGTGACTGGTTTTCAATTATTTAACACAAATTTGTAGTGGATCCAGTCAATGTGGTCTCTGGATTTTCTCCAGCTTCATTCAGCAATGTGAATAGGTATGAAGACAGCAGATAATGGGAGTAATCCAAGGCTGCAGCTTGAGAGAGCAATATCTTCAATAGGAGAAGAGGACAGTGTCAAGTAGAGTTGAACTGCTTTTCTAATGGGAAAGGGAGAAGAGATAAGCCAGAACAAAAGGGATGGCCTGGGAAATAACTGAAGGGTAGAAAGACTAGCGGTTACTCTAAGTACAAAAAACAGGGTTTGGGGTTGTAAGGCCAAAGGAGAAGTGAAATGACAACAGACTACAAGATAAAGGAATTCCAGAGTTTATTGATATTAGAGTGGTACATTTGTAGATGATGGCAAGGTCAAAGATATGACCATGTCTGTGTGTAGCTGAGGTGGGGTTATGGGAAATGAGTATGTTGAGGAATTGGGAGATTTGGGTGCTTGAGGGAGTATCAATATGGATGTTGAAGTCTCCTAGTATTCAGGCAGGAACTGAGGAGAAGAAAAAGACTGTGAATCAGGCTCCAAACCCACTGAAGAAAGGAGAGGAGTGCCCTGGAGTTTAATAGACAATAATAATCACAATTTTGATTGGGTGGTAGATATGGGTTGAGTGAACCTCAAAGGAGGAGAAGTAACAAATGATAGTAATAGAAAAAGAGGTTGAAAGTGGCTATAGTGAGCAAGAGCTATTTCAACTCTCTCACCTAAACCAGTGAGCCAAAGGGAATGAGTGAAAGGACAAGCAGTGCCCGGAAAGATAACCAAGGAGACTGTCCTCAAGAGGGAGCCAGATTGTAATGAGATACAGAAGATGATAGGACTTGGAAAGGAAAAGATATAAGAGGAAAGCATCTATTACCTATGGAGCAGGCATTCCAGAGAGCACGGTGGATGTATATGTTAATCTAGTATATGATAAACCAAAAACTGCTGCATAGCTTTAGGATGAAACATGGAGGGGGTGGGGTTTGAGGAGACAGGAATAAGGGAGTAGCAGTGGGAGGCAGAGAAAAGGGTTTGAATAATGACAACCTGGAGTTCATAATTACTGGGATTTGGATATGACCAGATAGGAATTTGTTAATTATTGAGGATGAATTCCAATAGGTTATCAACATCCCCAGAGGCTTGGTCCCAAGGTGGAATCCTCTCAGAACATTATTCCACTTAGGCAAAGTGTCAGTGTGTGGAGACACTGACGTAGCACTTCTCCCTCTTTTCTGCAGGAAAGCCAGAGAAGGACAGGGAGGGAGAGGAAGAAGAAGGAGCAAGATGGAATTGTGTCACTCTATCCCAACTAGCCAAGAACAGTCCAAGCAAGGAAACTGATGTTTCCTAGCATCTCTCTTTCTCCCTTTCAGGCAGGAAAAGGGAAGTACTTCCAAGTAAGATATTTAGACAAATAGAACTGCAAATAAAGTAACAATTTTAAAAAATCTCATATATACTTGGAGTTCATTCCCTCACAGTTTAAAATCTACCAATGGGGAGGGCACATAAGCATAGCATACATGTGAAAAGGAAATATGAATAGAGGGAACACAGGGAACATGTGTGGCCATGGAACAAGTAGGAAGAGACATATACCAGGACCATTGTGATTGGGGCATCAGTGCATACACATAGGAGCAAAGGTAGTCAGGGTACATATGTGACCATGTCAGTTCATGCCATTGATTTAGATTTTTTGATGCTTTCTGGTGACAACAGAAAGCTATCTAGTTTGGGACTGGAAAATTTCTTTTAATTCCTATTAAATCTGTAACTGTGAATCTGCATGCCTAAAATCTATTTGGGAGACTACCAAAACAACAACAAAGGGGCTATATGGAAACTATAGTGACAAATATCCTTTCACTCCTAAGATGCACTTTGATTGGCATGCAAATGAAACTAGGAGCAAGACCCTTCATCCACATTTTTGCATTTATTATACATCTCTGTAGGTAACAAAAACTGCTAGTCTTAAAGATTAAAGAAAACCAGAAGCTGTACCAGATCTCAAACTATATTATAAAGGGATAATTGTCAAAACAATCTGGTTCTGGCTAAGAACTAGAGTGATGGATCAGTGGAATAGGTTAGGTACACATAACATTACAGTAAATGACCATGGCAATCTAGTATATGATAAACCCAAAGATCTAGGTTTTTACTTTTTTTTTGGAGGGAGAGTTTTGCAGGGCAATTGGGGCTAAGTGACTTACCCAAGGTCACACAGCTAGTAAGTGTTAAGTGTCTGAGGCTGGATTTGAACTCAGGTCCTCCTGACTACAGGGCCGGTGCTCTATTTACTGCACCACCTAGCCTCCCCAAGATCTAAGTTCTTAGAACAAAAACTCATTATTTGACAAAAATTCCTCGGATAGCTGGAAAACCGTATGGTAGAAACAGTATGGTAGACCAACATCTCACACCATACCAAATAAAGTAAAAATGGGCATATGATTTACACATAAATATGGCGATACAATAAGCAAATTAGGAGAGCATGGCATAGTTTATTTGTCAAATCTATGGATAAAGGAAGAATTTAGGATGAAAGAAAATATAGAGAGCATTACAAAATATAAATTAGATTACTTTGATTACATAAAATTAAAAAGTTTTTGCACAAACAAAGCCAATGCAACCAAAATTAAAAGGAAAGCAGAAAACTGGGGGAATTTTTTTTTTTACAACAAGTATCTCTAATAAATGTTTCATTTCTCAAATATATAGAGAACTGAGTCAAATGTATAAAAATGCAAGTCATTGCCCAGTTGGTAAATGGTCAAAGGATATGAACTGACAGTTTTCATTCAAAGAAATCAAAGCTATCTATGGTCATGAAAAATGCTCCAAATCACTATTGATTAGAGAAATGCAAATTAAAATAACTCTTGAGATACAACCTCATACATATCAGATTGGCTAATATGACAAAAAAAAAGGAAAATGATAAATGTTGGAGGGGATGTGGGAAAACTGGGACACTAGTGCACTATTTATTGGTCCAACTATTCTGTGTATAAATATAGATGTATAAATCTATGTATAAATAAAACTGTGCATACCCCTTGATCCAGCCATACCACTGCTAGGTCTATATCCCAAAGACATCAAAAAAAGGGAAAAGGACCTATTTGTACAAAAACATTTATAGCAGTTCTTTTTGTGGTGGCTAAGAATTGGAAATTGAGACAATATCCATCAATTGGGGAATGTATAAACAAGCTTTGGTATATTATTGTGATGGAATATTATTGTCTTATAAGAAATGACAAGTAGGATGATTTCAGAAAAACCTGGAAAGACTTATATGAACTGATGCAAAGTGAAGTAAGCAGAACTAGGAGAACATTATACACAGTAACAGCAATACTATTCAATGAAGTATTGTGAATGACTTAGCTATTCTCAGAAGTACAATGATCCAAGACAATTTTTATCATTTGGGTTTTTTTTTAAGTTTTGAGTTCCAAATTCTATCCTCCCCTCCCTGAGATGGTAAGCAATCAGATACAGGTTATATATGTGCATTCATGTAAAACATTTCCGTACTAGTAATCTTGTACAATAAGACTCGAATAAAAGAAAAAGAATGAAAGAGTGAAAATTAGCCTGCTTCTGTATGTATTAAAAAATATATCAGTTGTTTCTCTGGAGGTGGATAGCGTACTTCATCTTTAGTCATTTTGGATTGCAAAGAAGCAAATTTTGACTTAGGCTCAGGAAAAACTTGCTGATGTTCAGGGCTCTCTACAAGGGGAATGAGCTGTGCATCAGGTATCACGGATATGTAAGCAGAGGGAGAGTAACTGCATCTGTTGGGGTTGGGAGTAGGGGAAATAGAAGTATTTGGTGGCTAACAGTTACACTATTTGGCTGCTGAGGCCTCTTCCAACTTTAAAAGTTTGTGATTGTGTGATTCATTTTTTAGGTCTATGAGATCTGTTTTTCCAAAAATCTTGTAACTTTTGAACAAATGGAAGATATAGGAACGCATGCAAAGATAAAAACTTTTGGTTGCTCTTTCTCCTTCCAGTGTCCCCATTCTAATCCATCCCCCTTACAGCTTCAAAATTAATTTTCTTAAAACACAAGCTTTATTCTCTCCACTCACTATGGATTCTTATTGCTCATGGAGTCAAATGGAAACATCTCTTTGTTGTTCAAAGGCCTTCACTTCACCATATGGTTCTAACCTTTATTTCTAGACTTATTTTTTATATAATGCTCTTAAATTGGTCTAATTGCTGTGTTTTGTGTAAAACATTCTATTTTGCTCCCCCTCCCCCCCCCCCCGCCTTTTGCACAAGCTGCTCCACATGCTGGAAATATATTCCTTCCTTACCTCTGCCTGTTGAAACTCCCACCAAGGTACAACTTCAGCATCACTTCCTACCGTGTTTCCCTGATAATAAGACCTATCCTGAAAATAAGCCCTCCCCTTACTGTGTAAGATTCCTCTAAAATAAGCTTTCCCCCGAAAATAAGCCCTATTGAGATTGCTACTGTAGTGAAGGTGATCCCCTGTGCTACACGCTACATTATGGTACCCTCTGTATGCACCGTTCCCCCCCCCCCCAGGTGAAACGCACGTCGCGCTCTGAGCTGCATCCAATCAGAGCTGCAGCAGTGAGCGCGTCATCCTGTTCTTCCCCAGTGATTTGCTTATTGAATAAAGGTACATTTTTTTGTTCACATTTACCTGTTTATTAAAATTGCTGTCAATGTTCATTAAAATAAGCCCTCCCCTGAAAATAAGCCCTCTGGTGTTTTTCTGTCCAAAAAAAATAATAAGACAGTGTCTTATTATCGGGGAAACACGGTACATGGTTATTAATAACCTCCACATACTATTATTTTGCATTTATTTTGTATAAATTTGCATTGTCTTATACTTGTTATTTCTCATAGTAGAATGTTTACTTTTGAAGACAGGAAGCATTATCATTTTTGCTGTGTATTTCCAGTGTGTTGCTTATATTAGATGCTTAATAAATGCTTGTTGAGTTGAATCAAATAACTGATTTGTAGCAGAATCAAACATAGTACAAAAAACTCCTGTATTTGTGTCTCCCATTATAGGGGGGGTTGGTCTTTGTCCAAGTGATTTCTTCCTCCCACCTAGTTGATGTGGTAATAAAGCAGATAATAGGGATAATGAAGTATTGCTCATTAGTGAGTTAATATGTTGACACCATTTTCTTTTCCTGGGCAAACCCCTTTATATAAATTTCAAGAGATTAAAATGAAACATTGAAATATTTCTGTTATCTGAATTAGTGGATTGTTTGAAAATGTGAAAATGAGTACTCTTTAAGCTAAAGCAAAGGTAGACCAACTACTTGAATTATATTGGCAAGAGGAGATGTTAGTTTTCATTCTGAATGTCTTCTGAGATCTCTTCCCAAAGGAAAACCCCCACTACAGTCCCTTTTCCACTGTCTCAGGAATCTAATAAGCATTTATTAAGTATGTATGAATATTTATTATCACAGTGATGCTGATTCAAAGGTGAATATCTGTATACTAATTTAAAATATTCCAGGACCTTTAGCACTCATTTGTTTTGTTTTAAAGACTAAGCAGTTAGGACTAGAAAGATTTTTCCTTACTATGACTCACAGTATTTATCTAAAACCACCCTGGTGCATTCCCTTATTGATTCACACCAGGACTATTGCAGTAGCCTGCTGGCTGGTCTCCCCATGACAAGACTTTCCCCATTACAATCCACCTTCCAATTAAATAAACTCCAGTGACTCCCCCTCACCTCCAGGTTCAAATACATAATCCTCTGTCTGGTGTTCAAAGTCCTGTATAATCTGCCTCCCCCTACCCTTCCAGTCTTCTTATACCATATATCCTTCCCCACCCCCAGACTCCACTCCACCCCCTCACCCACACTCTGTCTGCAGTCCAGTGACACTGGCCTCCTTGCTGCCTCTCAAACAAGAAACTTCATCTCCAGCCTCTGGGCATTTTCATTGGTTGTCCCCCATTCCTAGAATTCTCTCCCTCTTCATCTCCACCTCCTGAGTCCCCTAGTTTCTTTCAAATCCTCACCAGAATCCTACCTTCTACAGGAAACCATTCCCAGTGTGCCAGTGATCTCCCTCTGCTGATTGCTTCCAATTTATCTTATCATGTAGTTGTTTGCATGTTGACAGAAGTTGTCTTTTGTCTTTCTTTGTATTCTAGGCACTTAGCATAGTGCCTGCCACATAAGCAGGCATTTAATAAATGTTACTGTCTGACTGGAGAAATACTGGAAGCCTTCCCAAAAAGATCAGAGGTGAAGTAAAGATGCC
This sequence comes from Petaurus breviceps papuanus, assembly GCF_028583685.1. Classification (NCBI taxonomy): domain Eukaryota; kingdom Metazoa; phylum Chordata; class Mammalia; order Diprotodontia; family Petauridae; genus Petaurus; species Petaurus breviceps. Next base: position 14,828,573 of record NW_027185876.1, read on the forward strand.
ACCTGTCTCCATTATTTTTTCATATTAGAAATAGTTACTATAGTTATTATAGCAGTAAGATGGGGGGGAAGTGGCTAAAGGAATAAGGCAAAATTGTCTTTGTAGCCAATATGATTGTTTGCTTAAAAAAACAAAGCCAAACCCTGGAAAACCAACAAAGAAACTAAAAACAATTAATAACTTTATCAAAGTAATCCGTAAATAAGTACACAAAAGTCATCAGTATTTCTGTATATTAGTAACAACAGTCAGGAGGAAAAGACAGAAATAATTACATCTAACACAATTGTAAAACATATCAAATATCAAGGAATTAATCTGTCAAGACAAAAATATAAAATAGAACACTAGATTATTTAGATATGTAACACTATTGGAGGATGTATGTGTGCTTGGTAGGTATCCCACGAACAATTCAGGTATCACAGTAGCTATAGCAATCCATATCAATTTATGGCCCACAAGAAGACAGGTTGTCAGTTTACAGTTTATTGACCAGGGGAGTGTAATATATAATCTTCCCACTAGATGGCACCATATTCAGCAAACCAGACAATTGAGAAAATCATGAAAAAAAGAAACTTTTCATATACAGGACAAAGAAGATATAACGCCACATAACATATATACACCACAGTTTACTGTGTCGTTCTCTAATTTATTGGTACCCGTCGTGAGTCCAATTTTCTGTTACAACAAAAGTGAGGTGAGAAATATTTTTGAACATATGAGTCCTCCTCTCTCTGTCTTTGATCTCTTTACCATATACTCCAGTAGTGGTATTGCTGAATCAAATCAAAGGGTGTACATGGTTTGGTGACCTTTGGGTAAAGTTCCAAATTACTTTCCAGAATGGTTGGACCAATTCATATTCTTTCCACTGCCTCTTGAAGAATTCTTATTTTCTTTTTGACATTTTTTTTTCAATTCGATGGGTGTGAAGTGGGACCCCAGAGTTGGTTTAATTTACCTTCCTCAAATTGTTAGTGATTTAGAAATTTTTTTACATAATTTGGATTTCTTCCCTGCCTGTTTATATCCCTTGAACACTTATCCATTGGGAAATGGTACTTGTTTTTATATGTTTGTATCAATTCTCTACAAATCTCACAAATCTAATATTTATCAGAAATATGATGTGAACTTTTTTTCCAAGTGTAGCATATATAAACTCTGGAGCTACTTTCCCAATCCATATTCTGACTAGCAGATTAGGTCCACAAAGCAAGGCTAGTTTGAGGATTCTTAGAAACTCTGAGGAGTTGAGTTTTTTCTAATACTATTACTCTTGTTGATACTAGAACATCTTTCCAGCACAATTAATAGCTAATATTTCTACTATATCAACTAACCAGTGATTAGTAACCTAATATCAGTTTATCTATTGATCTTTCTCCAATATCAATCAACGTTAATTAGCAGAAGGATGTTTGTAGGAAAGATACAGCAAGACTCGAAATACAATCTCTGAAACAGAGTACTGCCTCCTACCACCTTGGTTCTTGGGGAGAATATTTACTCCTCAAATTTACTGTAATTGCTACAGATACTCCTCATCAAGTTTCTGTCAATTTACAACATAGCTGACGGGTGAGCTTTTTGTTTGCTTTCAGGACAGAGTTTTGTTGGCTGGCTTGATTCACTGCTGGACTGGGTCAAATAGGCCACTCCTCCAGACTAGCTCCTCCCTGGTTCAGGTGCTACAGCTGCCAGAAGACTCTGCTATGGATTCTTATTCTAAGTAATTCTTTTGACCTTTTAAAGTTCATATAGTCATAGCTAATACTCATTCACCTGAGATCAGGAAAGGATAAACAAAACGAAGAAAAAAGAAACAAAAAGTACTATATGTTCGTTGCTATATGATCACAGGTAGGGGGAAAGGAGCTCCTACTCAGAGCTTTACAGCACTCTTTTACCTTTACTCAAAAGCTGAGAGAGACTTAGAGACAGAAAGACAGAGAGAGAGACAGAGAAACAGGACACCCAGAGAGAGTTTTTAAGTTTAAAGTTTTAAGTCTTTGTTTAAGTCTTTCCTGTGCACAAACAGGAGGAGGAGGAAGGAAGAATAAGCACTTATATAACACTATGTGCCCCAAACCTTGCTAAACACTTAATAAATACTATTTCATTTGAGCCTCACAATAAACCTTGACAAGCAGGTGATGTTATTATCCTCATTTAGCAGTAGAGGAACCTGAGGCAAATCAAGGCTAAGTGACTTGCCCAGGGTCACACAGGTAGTAAGTGTTTGAGGCTGAATTTGAACTCAGGTCTTCCTGACTCTAGGCCCAATACTCTATGCATTATGGTGCTACCTAAGTGCTGTAGCTCTCAGTATGAGAGGAGGTACATGATCAGATGGTCAGGTAGGAGACCCTGCTTCGCTACTCCTCTTCCCTCCAAAGTGTGGAGATTAAGTGGGAAAAGGGCACAGCTGGAGATGGAAGTTAAACCTGCATAGCAGGAGAGAGTCCCATTTGCCTTCAACTTTTCCTCTTCCCTCAAGGAACAGACACAGCAAGAGATGGAAAGCCAGAGGTCAAAGGGAAGGTTGCCCCGTCCTCGAACCAGAGATTCTCCATATCCTAGGGGGGAGATTGGGCTGGCAGCAGGAAGTGGAAGTTGCTTTGTGCTGGCACAGATGAAAGTTGTTGCTTTGAGGAAAATGGAAGATGTCTGGCCTGCCCCCTTGCTACCTTCCTTCATGGGACACACTGTGCCCAGCAAGAGATGGAAGGCAAAAGGTGCAAAGTGAGAGGAACTTTGGCTCCTCTTCTCAGCAGAGGAGGCAGGTTATGAGGCAAGTTTTAGGACCTCCAGTTCCAACAGTTCTTCATGTCAATTTTTTCTGTCAGCATTCCAGCTTCCTGAGTGAAACTACAATAAGAACAACCATTGCCACAATAACAATTGTTATCAATGGTCATCTACTTCTGTGTTTGTACATTTAGAGGTCACTCCTTACAGTCTCAGAAAAGAGAACTGCAGATATTCTGTTCACTGGTTGCCATGCCTACTCTACAACTATTTAGCATGGCTTGCTCTCTCTCTCTCTCTTCTCTGAAAACTCTTGCTGTAGGCAGAAAAAAATTCCAACCTCCACTCCAAGGAAGCTTACAATATGGTATTTCAACAGGCAAAAGATGACTTACAACAAAGAGTAACCTATCTAGCAAAGCCAAATATAATCTCACAGAAGGGAAGATGAACTTCTAATGAAACTAAAAGTTACAAACATTCCTAATCATGCCAGAGGAAAAGGCAAGAACTAAGCAGATATTTTGAAATGGAAGTACAAGAACCAAGAGAAACATAGAAAGGTACCACATTTGTTCAATTGGGATTATGTGGGGATAAATAACTTACATACTAATGGGGGGTCAGAAGCAAAAGCCTCCTCAGAACCTTGATATCTTCAAGGGTCATTAAGGAATATTGAAACAGAAGACTTGGACATAGTTTTATTCTGTTTTGATGGTCTCAGGAGAAGACAGAAATGTCAGGGATAGGAGACTATAGTGGGGAATAAAGGAGGAATAAAGGAAAAGAAATCAGTATCATAAAATGAAGAGTATTTTTAAATGGAGGAAGGGGTGAGGGAAAGAGGTATCCCACAAGCTTTATTTTCATCTGAAATAGAAGACTGAACACAATTACACACCTACACATATACATACAAAGATCATGGTAGAGATATCCATTAAACTCAAAAGAGAAATAGGAGGAGACAAATGGGGAGGGGAAGAGAGATTTAAAAGGGAGAATAACAAAACAAACTTCAAAGCTGGAAAGAGGAATGTGAAGGAAGAATTAAAAAGAAAAGAAAAAAGAGTAAAATAGGTTCAAGGGTGGGACAAAGGGAAGAAAAAAGAGCAATGAAGTAGAAACAATCCATTTAATTTACATAGAACAAGTGTCAGACAAACTCTTTTACTACTTCTTATTTGTGAGGATGGAGGGGGAATAGGAGCAAAGAGAAAAAATTCAAGTGGATAAGATGAAGAGAAACATATAACTAATAATCATAACTATGAATATGAATGGGATGAACTCACCCATGAAACAGAAGAGGACATTACAATGTATTAGAAAATAGAATCCAATAATATGTTTCCAAGAAACACACCTGAAATATAAAAATTTTCATAAAGCCAAAATGAGGGGCTAAAATAAAATGTATTATGCTTCAGCTGAAATTTTTAAAAGCAAGGTAGCAATCATAATTTCAGATTAGGCTACAGAAAATAAAGACATTATAAAAAAGATAAGCAGGGGAAATATATCATGCTTAAAAGCACTCTAGATAATAAATCAATATGAGTACTTAATATATAGGCACTGAAGAGATCAACATCTAAATACTTAAAGGAAAAATTGCCAAGAGAAATCGATAGTAAACTAAAATAGTAGGTGGCCTCAAGGTCCCTCATTCAGATTTAAACAAACCTAAACAAAAGAGAGACAAGAAATAAGTTAAGGACCTAAATAGAACTTCATAAAAAAATAGTGATAATAGATCTCTGATGATTACTTAATGGGAACAGATAGGAATTTATATACTTTTCAACTATATTGGTACCTTTACAAAAACTGACCATGAATTGGAATATAAAGACCTCAATGACATCAAAAAATACAAAAAAGCAATCATTGACCAATTACAATATAATACTTGGTGCATACTAAGTACATAATAAATACTGACTGATGTGGTTGTCCTTAGATGAATATTGGCAGGAGTGGAGATGCTTGATGAAACACTTTGAGAAGTAATATAAACCAAAAAGTGAGGGAATGACTCTTGAGGACACTAGTTTTATTTCCTAGAGAACATACTTTCCTATTCAAACAAGGGCAAAAGCAGCTGTTCCCCATGCCTGGTACTTCCTTCTTGCTTCTACTTCTTAAAATTCCAAGTTTCCTTCAAAACCCAGCCAAAGTGTCATCTCCTATATGAGGCCTTTCCTAATGCATCTATGCTAGGGTCACCTTCCTCCCACCCCCCACCATCACATACATGCATACACAAGCCCCTTCTATTTTACTTTGCCTATATTTCATATTTACTTATATATTTACATGTATTTTCCCATAATAGAATATAATTTTCCTGAAGGTGGGGAATGTGTTGGGTTTTGTCTTTATATCACTGAGTCCTATAATATTACCTGGTTCATAGTAGGTACGTAATAAATATTTATTTATTGTATTGTACTATAATAAATTCTACATATGGTAACCAGGAAGTAATCAATGCTCTCTCAAAAAGTTCTCTCTATGAATGGAGGCAATGAAGGCACGATTTTGGATCAAGAGCCACTCTTGCCTTTTGAAATTTTCTGAATTTCAGAATCAACTAAACAACAAGCACATATTAAATGCTTACTTACTATGTGCTGGGCACAAAGAGAAGGAAAAACAGTTCCTGCCTTCAAAGAGCTTACATTCTAGTGGTAGAGATAATGTCAAAATAATTAGGTAGCACAAGATACATAAACAGTTCATCTGTTATCTGATAGATCAACTAGAGGAGGTTTATCATCTAGATATAGTCAATCCATAACTCCACCAATAGTATATTATTAACATGTCCAGGGGTGGCCAGGTAGCACAGCGAGTAAGAGCACCGGCTCCAGTGTCGGGAAGACCTGGGGATCGAATCCAGGCTCTGACACTTAGCACCACACCCAGAAATAACTGGCCGTGTAACCTTGAGCAAGTTACTTAACCCCGATTGCTCTAAAAAAAAAAAACAAAAAAAAACATGTCTGGCTTCCTATAGGCCCTAACATTGAATATTTCTACCTTTTCTAATTCTTCCAGTTTTCAGGGAGTAAGGTGAAGCTTCAGGAATGTTTAGATTTGCATTTTTCATATCATTAGTAATTTGGAACAATATTTTACTAGTTGTTAGTAATTTGAAATTCTTTTTGAAAGCTGTTTACTCACATCCTTTCACTACTTATCTATTAGAGAATGGCTTTCGATCTTATATATTTGTGTTAATTCCCCATGTGTCTCATATTAGAGTGTTATAAGAGATATTTGACATGAAAATTTGTTTCTAATTGACACTTTCCCTTCTTATCCTAATTGCATTGATTTTGTTTATACAAAAGTTTTTCAGTTCATGTAATCAAATTGTTCATCTGATCTTCTGATTACCTCTGTCCCTTGTAGAGCATCTCCCCCCCCACACACACACGCACTTCACCATAATTGTGCAAGATAGCTCCTTCTATTCTTCTCCTTTTTAAATGATGTAACATACCTAGTGATTAACTGTAGTTATTCCCCAAGGCTCTGTTCTAGACCCCCTACTCTTTTTTCTATATATTCTTTCTTTAGGCAACCTTATCAGGTCCCATGAGTTTAATTGTCACCTCTATGCCAATGACTCACAGATCAATATATTTAGTTCTAGTTTCTCCCTTGAGTGAATCCCTATCACCAGCTGCCTTTTAGACATTTCAAAATGGATATTGTGGAGACTCAAACTCAGTACTCCAAAACTGAATTCATCATAGTTTCTCCCAACTTCACTTCTCTTCCAAACTTCATTATTTCTTTCAAAGATACCACCTCTCTTCCAGTCTCCCAGGTTTATAACCTTGGCATAATTCTAGGCTCCTTACTCTTTCCCACCCCACATATGTAATCAGTTGACAAATATTACTGTTTCTTCCTTCACAATATCTCTTAGATCCAGTTCCTTCTTTTTTTTTTTTTTAACACACCTACCCCCTTAGTTTGGGCCCTTCTCACTTCTCACTTAAAATACTACAAAGGTTGGGGAGGCTAGGTGGTGCAGTGAATAGAGTACCAGCCCTGGAGTCAGGAGGACCTGAGTTCAAATCCCACCTCAGACACTTAACACTAACTAGCCATGTGACCTGGAGCAAGTCACTTAATCCCAATTACCCTGCCTTCCCCCCTTCAATAAGAAAAAAAAATACTGGAAAGGCTTCCTAATTGGTCTCCCTCCCTCAAGTTTCTCCCCAATTCATG
>NW_027185876.1:14835593-14870156 GCF_028583685.1 Petaurus breviceps papuanus
GATGTCTTCCACTTTATAATGTAAATTCCTTACAAGTAGGGATGATTCATTCATTGTATTTGTAGCCCCAGTGCCCAGCACCATATTGGGTACATAAGAGGCATAGGTGTTTAAGACAAAGTGGTCAATATAAATTTGATCGATTATATGATTTTTTTTTAAATAAGCAATCAGGGCTAAGTAACTTGCTCAAGGTTACACGGCCAGGTGTTTCTGGGGGGTGCTAAGTGTCTGAGCCCAGATTCAATCCCCAGGTCATCCCGACACTGGAGCCAGTGCTCTTACTCACTGTGCTACCTGGCTGCCCCGATTATATGATTTTTTAAATTTAGGTCAGATATCCTTGAAACTTATTCTGGCAAAGGGGGCAGGGTTTAAGTGAAAAGTGTTGCTGAACAATCATGTCTTACCTTATACCCCTGGAGTTCAGAAAGAAATTCTCTCCAACTCTAGGAAAAGGATTACTTGAGATGAGGTTCTTTGAGGAAAACAGTGCAATCTCATGCTTCATAAGGGCTCTCAGTTCAGAATTCATTTCTCTGCTTCTGTTTCAAGGTGGGAAACAAGATCATTCACTTCGATATGTTGGAGAAAATGGACCAAGCTTCTTTTTGTTTACTCTTTTTTGGAGAGTACAATTCTTGGAAAGCTGTACAGAGTGGATACTTATTTAAAAAGTGAATTGGTGCTTTATTCACATTACTCTTGCTTCTCAATAATCTGCCCTCCCATTTAACCCCTTTTCCCCCTTCACTCTACTCCTACTCCTGTCCCTGACTTTCTTCTCCAGAGCCCCTCCACTCCCCTCCCTTTTCCCATGGATGAGTTCCTCTTGGAGCCTCCATTTTGGGGAAAGTCTCAAGTCAACCTGCCTTCATTTTCTTCCCAAACCTATTCCTGACCTTCTCAACTTCAAAACCATGCCCCACTAGCAGAGTACTTTGAGCTCCCTTGGCTGTCTAGTCTTCCCCTATCAGAATACAAATTCCTTGAGGACAGGAACTGTCTTTTTGTTGTATATTTCTATCCTGAGTGACTAGCATATAGTAAACTTTTAAAATTTTCTTTCCTTCCTTCCTTCCTTCCTTCCTTCCTTCCTTCCTTCCTTCCTTCCTTCCTTCCTTCCTCCCTCCCTCCCTCCCTCCCTTCCTTCCTTCCTCCCTCCCTCCCTTCCTTCCTTCCTCCCTTCCTCCCTCCCTTCCTCTTTCCCTCCTCCCTCCCTTCTTTCCTCTTTCCCTCCTCCCTCCCTCCCTCCCTTCTTTTCTTTCTCGAAAAACGGCCAAACAAAAAAATCATCTGACAGCAAATGTACCTCCATGTCTGTAGGCCCCCACCTCTCTACAGAGAGGACAGAAATGTTTCTTTATCAATCCTCTCTGGCCAAGATTGGTCACATCTACTCTGAAATGTCATTTTATAGGATAGAATACATGCTTTAAAAAAAAACAAACTGTTAAGAACTGATCTGAAAACGCCCTGGGCAGCTGACAGGCTCTGGGGACACCAGCTGGTTATGGCCATGCCAAATCCCCCACAACTGGGGACGAATACGAAGGGGGTGGGGAAAGGAAACAAACATGTATTAAGCGCCTACTACATGCCAGTCCCTGCGCTAAGCGCTTTACACATATCTTATCTGATTTAATTTAATTGAATAAGGGGCAAGGAGACATTTAGTCGCGGGCCCTTCGGTGAGGCATGTGTCGTTACACCGGGGCCCAGGCGACTATTGGGAGCCCAGTGCTGGGGCCCTTCTCTCCACTCTCTTCTCCCCCAGCTATCAAAGGCCTGTCAAAGCTGCTTCTTAACTGCGCAAGTCCGTTCTACGTTGACCCCGCCCACTTGGTTTGTCCTGCTTTGGAATTGGCTCTTTCTCGACTTCCGGCATCCCCAGAGGACTTCCACTGTCATGGCGGCTTGAGGTGTCTGCCGTTGCGCTGGTCGCTGCGGCCGTCCGTCAGGCAGCGGAATCGCTGGCCCCGTTGACGGGGATGTGACCGCGGGCCCCGCCAGCCTGTTCCGGGCTTCGCCCCAGCTCTCCTGCCCGTCTGCCTCCTTCCCCTCAGCCCGCCATGGCGGGGTCTGGCTGCGTGTGGGGCGCGGAGCCGCCCCGCTTCCTGGAGGCCTTCGGGCGGCTCTGGCAGGTGCAGAGCCGGCTGGGCAGCGGCTCCTCGGCCTCAGTGTACCGGGTGCGCTGCTGCGGGACTCCCGGATCGCCGCCCGGGGCCCTCAAGCAATTCCTACCGCCTGGCACCACCGGGGCCGCGGCCTCGGCCGCCGAGTACGGCTTCCGCAAGGAGAGGGCGGCGCTGGAGCAGTTACAGGGCCACCGAAACATCGGTAACTGTCACCGGCGCCTCCCCGCGCGCAGGGTCACCTCCCCCTCCCGCAGGGCCGCGCTCCCCCTCCCCTTCCCCCCCCCCCCATCATTCTCCTCCAGCCCTCGGAGCACCTCGGTTCCCTGCTCCCCCGCCTCCGGGGTCTCCCCGACACCCTGGATGCCCCGCTTTCAACCGTCCTTTTCCCAAGGAGGCCACTGAGAGCTCCCAGGGTGGACCATTGCCTGGGGGGGGGGGGGGGCAGAGTGGGACAGGGAGGCGTCCTCTTAGAGTCCTTTGTCACCGTGGGTCAGTGGTGTGAGATGTGTTTTCACCTCGTCGGTGTCTGGACCTGAAAGGGACGTTGTTTTGCTACACAGTGACCTCATATAGTATCTCTCCCCACAGACTTTTTCAGTTCAATAAATATTAAGTACCTACTATGTGCCAGGCACTGTGTATAAGCGCAGGAAAAGAAAAGGAACTATTCCAAGTGCCCATAACATGATTAAGTTAGGTGCTGGTACCGAGGCATACCCATCTGTGACTTATAACTGCTGTTAAATGACACTATGTTCAATTATAGGGAAGAACCTACCCAAGTACTGTTTTCTGAATCTGAGTTGTTTGACTTGCCCATAAACAGATGCCTAAAAGCATTTAACACAAGTGGAAAAACCACTGTATGAGTACATAATAGGAACTTAATAAATATTCTTGTTGTTTGTTGTTCAGTCCTTTCAGTCCTGTCTGACCCTTCATGACCACATTTGGGGTTTTCTTGCCAAAGGTACTGGAGTGGTTTGCCATTTCCTTCTCCAGTTTATTTAATAAATGTTTATTAAATGAATAAATTAATCTGGAGTTGCAAAATTTCTGGAAAGAAATAGCTATTATAATTGTGTGACTTTGGGTAAGTCACTTAATAACTATCATAATATATATGTGACTTTAGGCAAGTCATTAATAGATGTTATTTGTATTAGTTATTATTACAATAACAACTGTCACTTATATAGCACCTTAAGGTTTGCAAACTGCTTTACAAAATTATCTCATTTTATCTTTACAACAATCCTGGGAGGCAGAATGCTATTATTATCTTCCAGTTGAGTGACTCTTTCAGGATCACACCACTAGTTAGTGTTTGAGATTGGTGTTTGAACTCAGGTCTTGCCACATTCTATTCACTGACCTAGCCTTCTGTTTCCTGTTCTGGAAAATGAGGACTTAGACTAGATGATCCATAAGAAGCTTTATAGCTTTTAAGTCTTTGGTCCTAACATGCTTACCATTTTCCTGGATGATCTATTCTGAAATAGAGTTCTTTCCAAGAAAAGTAAACTATCCTGTATTGTGAGGATATAGTAATGAAATAAGTCTGAAGATATAAGATCATTTTTTAAAGTGTTTTTCAATACTGTAAGATTACAAAATGTTCTTTTCTGTTTCTTGTATGAGATGTAATTGTTATTTAAGATTGACCGTGAAAACTGCCTTCCTTTATTGTCCTAAGGTTCATGATGTACATAGGATTATCTGTAGCTATTTTAACAAAGGGCAGCCACTTTTCCTTTTTGGTTTGCTGACAATTTTCAAATTCCTTTTTGAAAGAAGAAATTCATACTACTAGTGATATTATTACTGATTGATGGACGTCTCTCTATACTAGTAAATATGAAGAGGACTAAAGAAAAATATTAAGGTGGTAAAATTGAGTTTAAATGTCATTGAGCTTCCCCAATGTATTAGGTGACTAAGAGGATAGAAACTAGACCTGTGATTTCATTCACCTAAAGAGCTCATTGAAGAAACTTTCTCTACCAATGCTATTCTCTGCTGTACTGAGAGGTTGTGACATATCCTGGGTTGAATAGCCAATATGTGTCAGAGGTTGGTCTTAAATCCAGATCTTCTTGGCCCTGAGACTGGCATTCTATGCACTCTACCTCTCCTATTATGACTAATAATTCCTATTTAAATCACAAATAATAAACTGACATATTTGGTATCACAGGTACTCTTACTGTGCCCCCCCCCAATTGATTTATTTTATCTTGTGGCATTCATTTTGTCTACTGACGAGTTTTATTTTGTATTCTAAACTCATCTTCTCTCACTATCTAGTCCTTGTTGAAATTTGAAACTGTTTGTAATAGTTAATGTGTTTTGTAATCAACTTTTAAAGATTATCATATGCAGTTAAATTGTGCGTGTGTTTTGACCTGGTTGACAAGAGGCTTGTTATTAGAATGTGTTTATCTTTCAGTATTATCCTTGTCAAGAACGGCTATGATCTATAAAGACACACTGTAACTTCTCATATTGATTTTGGGATCTATAATTTATTTCTTGTTTTAGTGACCCTGTATGGAGTATTTACCATCCAATTTTCTCCAAATATGCCATCACGCTGTCTACTTCTTGAACTACTGGATGTCAGTGTTTCGGAACTACTTTTATATTCTAGTCACCAAGGGTGTTCCATGTGGATGATCCAGCACTGTGCCAGAGATGTTTTAGAGGCCCTGGCTTTTCTTCACCATGAGGGTTATGTCCATGCAGACCTAAAGCCACGTAACATACTATGGAGTGCAGAGAATGAGTGCTTTAAACTTATTGACTTTGGTCTTAGCTTCAAAGAAGGCAATCAGGTATGAGGCTGTTCTTTTTTCATAGTTGAAAGCAGCATGATTTAGTAATCTAAGCCAATCTATGGATTTATATTTCATAGCAGGAGTGGTTTAACTGGAGGTTTGAGACAATTTTATCTGACATAATGGAATGTCAGAGAAGAAGGGAACAAAAATTTCTTTTATACCTAGCGTTTCCTGAGGGCACTGAGATAGGAATCTTGTATTTCTTCTGCTGCCACTGCCTTTAAAAAAAGGCTGCAAATGCAAAAGTATCACAGTATTTGTTGGTAGAAGAAAAAAATTAAAGGCAGCTGTGTTAATATTTGGCAGGTGTCTTTAGGGGTATCTGCTTGATTGTGGTGATCCTAATGTTTGTTAAGAGTCTGGACCACCCTTCCAACCAGAATTCATCTCATAGCTCTAGTAGGCTCCCTTTATCATAGTTTATTGGGTCTCTGTTGAGTGCTCTAATTTGTTAGTACCTCATGGGTTTGAAAATTCTGTCCAAATGTACTTTTGTGCTTTTATTGCCCTGGAAATCTAAGTATGTATAATATACTTGATTGTAGGAACAGTTTAACTACTATGCCAGAAATTAGAATAGTCGTTTCATAATGCCATCAACACTACTGACTTGGCAGTGATCTATTGGAAGCATTTTCTCTTCTCAGTTGGTTTGTATTGTTCTATTCTTACTCATCTTTAGGATGTAAAGTATATCCAGACAGACGGGTATCGGGCTCCAGAAGCAGAATTGCAGAATTGTTTGGCCCAGGCTGGGCTACAGAGTGAAACAGAATGTACCTCAGCTGTTGATTTGTGGAGCCTCGGAATCATCTTACTAGAAATGTTCTCAGGAATGAAACTGAAACACACAGTCAGATCTCAGGAATGGAAGGTGAGCTGGTCCACTACTTTGATTTTGAGCTTGTTAATAGAGATTTCCATCATATTGACTTATGTAAAAATGCCATTTACATAAAAATAATTACAGGGACACTCTGTGATCTCTCTTCTTCTACCCTCTGCTGTTAACTATCTTTGCAACTGTGAACAAGTCATTTTCTATGAGCCTGAGTTTTCTCATCTCTTAGGGGAATAATGCTTGTAAATCCTGCTTACCTTATAGAACTATTATAATATATGTCAAAAGCTTGAAAAATGTAAAGCACTTAAAATGTTTTTCTTTGTTATAAGGGATTATCTAGTAGAAGGGAGGGTAGTTAAGGGGAAAAGATGGGGCTATGAAAACAAAAGGCAATCATAAAAAAAGTTTTAATGTAAAATTCTATACAAATGTGAGGTATTTTTATAATTTCAGTACTTTAGGGGAGTTAGTCCTGATATTATATGAATAATGCCAAGAAATCAGAATAACTTTTGATATCTGTTAGCAAGTATTTATTGAGTCCCTAATCCAGCACTTTGTACCACAACAGAACATGGACCAGGCCCAACTCCTGCTCATTATATTGCTGACATTGCAGGACATGGAAGGAACACTTACCTAGTGTGTGCTGTTAACATTTACTTTGGGTGTAGTGAATATACTAAAGGGCTGACAAAGGAGGATGAAGCACAGCTAGGATTTGAACCCATGCTCTCTGACTAAAATCCTATGTTCTTTTCACTCCAGGATTCTGTGTCCTGTTGTGTGTGAGGGATACAGTAACAAAACAAGCTTAGTGAAGAGGGAGCACGTAGCTGTTATTCTCTACCATGTTTGTTCATGCATTTCAGAAAATGAGGAAATGCAGCAGGAGAGAGATACAATTGTAAATGAAAAGTATCTTACAAATAGTTGAGCAATAAAAACTACTAGAAACAGAGGGTTTTCAAGTATCACAAAATATTTATGTTAGATATCAAAAAAGATACAAATTTTAGATACCAACTGGCCCTGCTTACTCGATCAGAACATGTACAAAGGTACATCTGTGTTCTGTACTTTTTTGAACCCTCTGGTGTAGGTAGAGATTGACATCATTCCATAGATTTTTTTCTGCACTAAAATATTCTTTCTACAAGGCCCAGATTCTTACCATATGCTACAGACACTTCTACAGTATGTTGCTCGTTCAGTGTAACAAATAACAGGTATGGATTTTCAAACTAATAATTAAAAAGGAGAACATTGCCTGAGGGTCTTCAATTAAGTAGGCAGGAAAGGTCACAGATCCCAGTCATTCCCTTCTCCTGGCTCCCTGTGCAAATTCAACATTCATCAACTCTGTCTGGTGTTGTCCAGTGACTGAAGAGAAGGATGTGGCCTATGTGAAGAGAGTTTGAAATCTGTCAGGCGCTGCACAAAGCATCTGCGCAATCCAGTTTGTGCTTGATGCCCACATACCTCATCTGAGCTATGCTGTTACACGGCTAGTAGCTCAGGGGTAGAGTACCAGACCTGGAGTAAGGAACACTCATCTTCCTGAGTTCAAACGTGGCTTCAGATACTTACTGTGTGAACGTGGGCAAGTCACTTAATCCTGTCTCCCTCAGTTTCCTCATCTGTAAAAGGAGTTGGAGAAGCAATAGTAAACCACTACAATATTTCTGCCAAGAAATGGAGTCATGAAGAGTCAGACATGACTGAAATAACTGAACAACAATAATATTATGCAGTGGCTTTTGTGCTAGAGTTCATTTACACATCACTTATCCCTAATTATATTTATGTTGTAAGATCATTGAGGCTAAACACTATGTCCTATATTTTTTTTCTCCCCATAACACTTAATACACTGTTATAAAAAAAATATTCGGTGCTAGTAGGATTGAATCAAGTTACCAAATGATGTCCTTTCTTTCTCTCTCTCTCTTCTCCCTCAGGCAAACAGTTCAGCTATCATTGATCACATATTTGCCAGTAAAGCTGTGGTGACCTCTGCAATCCCAGCCTATCACCTCAGAGACCTTATCAAAAGGTACTTTAAACACTTGTTAAATTTGCCATAATTAGTAAATGAGGTTGTTCAAATATGTAAGAGTTTTTGCTCTCTAAAGAAGTACTTGTGTATCCTATAGAAGTTACTTTGTATTAAGAGTCAGAATTCTGAGATGTCTTAATTGCTACATTGTAGTACAGTGCAGTGCTGGACAGGGGGCTTGAATTTGAATCCTGGTTCAGACATTTGGTAAATAAGTGTGTGCTCCTATGTGAGTTGCTAAATTCCCTGTACATGATGATTTCTTAACATGGAGTGTAGAAGCAGATGAAGTTATATAGAAGTGCTCTGGGAATTTTGAAGTGACATCTTGATCTTTTGTTATTAATGTTGTATTCAAAAGAGTTAGGAACTTCTTTTTGTTGAGAAACAGATGTTGTGCCCTTTCTAAAACTGACCTGGTTTATTAACTACTGGTAAAAAAAAAAAAAATCCCAATTTCCTTGGCTTCTTGAAGCTTTTGGCAGATGTTTACACTTTAGGGAGAAGGAGAACATTTTTAAGGTCACTTAAATGTTGAATTGGTTACTTAATCTCTTTGTGCCTTGTTCTTGCTATCCATGAAGTGAAATAAATATATTCATTACTTGCTATCCCCCTCCCAACATTTTTGCAATGATAAAATAGAATACTATTTGTGAAAATGCTTATGAAGGAAGAAGCAAAATAATTCAAGTTGTTGAATTTCACTCCCCCTCCCCAATTTTCACTGAGCTTATTGACTAAAAGTGGAGGATCAGTGCAAAGGGAAAGGGACTCCTACATGATCTCCAAATGAAGTACAGTATTGATCATGAAGTTTAAAACAGAATGCCTTATACTTTTTTACAACATCAAAAATTCATAAAATTATTTGTTTTTAAGAGCCTTTGGGGGCAGGAATGTTTCTGATTTCTTTCAAATAAACCCAAGTACATCGCGTATAGCTTTTAAGTAAATAGTAATGTGGCATATTAAGATGACATTTCTGGTTTCTGGCTATATGAAGCAGAAATGAGCATGCTATAGAGAGAAGGATGCTGTGAAAGAAGGGGTGTCTTGATTGAATTATGGTTTCACCAATATTATTTTACACATAGGTTTATAAACTCAAATTAATTTTAAATTAACTGGGATTGTTTTAAATTGTTTACTATTCCTTTTAAAACAATTGTACAGTATGAAGTACTCAGGAGTCTACCTGCCAAGACAAACCCAGAAACTGTACGAACACAATTACAAAACCCTTTTCACTCAAATAATGTCAGATCTAAACCATTGGAAAAGCATCTAATTGTTCATGGTAGACCGAGCCAATATGAAAATGACAATTCTGTATAAATTAACTTACTCAGTGCCATACCAATCAAACTACCAAAAAAACTTTTATAGAGCTAGAAACAATAATAACAATTCATCTGGAAGAATAAAAGATCAAGAATATCAAAGGAATTAATGAAAAATAATGCAAAGGAAGGCAGCCTAGCCATACCAGATCTCAAGCTATATTATAAAATGGCAATCATCAGAACTATTGTAATGGGAATGTAAATTTTTAAGATCTTCCCTGCCCATAGGCTAAAGTGCACCTGGAGCCAGGGGTGGGAGGCTTGTTTTTCAGTAGATGCTTTTTGATTGGCCAGTGGGTCCAGAAGGTTGTTACATTCTCTGAGCCAGGAGCAGGCTGTATAATCCCTGATGTGAGGCTTTGTTTTGGGGCTCACTTTGAGAAGTGTTCTGTGATTTGATCAGATGAGACTCTGGGAAGCCGTTGTTGAGAGCCCCCTGGCTTTGAAAAACTCAGATGTTGATTTGGTGTGGATGTAATGGTTGTACAGTTTGGAAACCCGTCTACTTGATCTGTTTCTCTGTCTTGATAATTCTGTCTGTATACTCTGAAGTTCGGGGTGCTAACCTTTTTCTCTGGAACTAGGTAAACGTTCTATTGATTAGTAATTTGACTGATTAAAGTAAGCTTGTCAACCCATTTTGAGTTGCTTTCCTTTAACAAAGCATATCTAAGAACCTATGTTGGCAGCCACCCTGGGGACGCTGGGGTGCTTGCTGATACAACTATCTAGTGCTGTCTAAGAAATAGAGTGGTGGGTCAGTGGAATAGATTAGGTACACAGGACACAGTAGTAAATGACCATAGTGATCTAGTGTTTGATAAATTATTTGCCATTGCAGTAGGATAATTTGAAGACCGAAAAAAACTGAATAATTGACATTGTATTTGAAAGGCAGAATAACCTAATAGAAAAAGACTAGAATAAAAAATTAGGAGATTTCAGTCCCATTGTTGGCTTTATTGTTTGGGGAAAGTTATCTTGGGCAAATCATGCATTGATTTGATATACATCTCCTGTTCAGAATTTTTTTTAGTTTTCTGTAGCCTGTTGAATAAAGTTGTTTAGTGTTTAAGGCCCTGCATAATTCAGTTCAATTCAATGAGCATTTATGTTGTGTCTCTTCTTTCAGGTGCCATGTGCAATATGTGCCCTGCTGACATGGGGTGGGGGGCAAGGAGTGTGGAATGAAAGAGAGCATATTAAAAACAAGTCACATGGGGAGAGTTTCAGACAGTCTTAGGTCACATCTGACCACACTCCGGTGCTGCCTGCCACTCTGCCTTCTTAGACTTCTCTCTTAGTGCTCAGGGCTGGTCTTTGCTTGGAGAACACACCCTCTGTGTGAACTCTGCCACTGTTTTGTCTGTGCTTTGTGGCTTCCTAAGACAGCAGTACCCCTGTCCTTTTCCATCCTCTCATAATCAGACTCAGGTGCCGCTCCCAGAAGGCACTTCTCAGCCTTTCACATCAGAGGCTTATTTTGTACCTCTGTGACAAACTTGACACAAGTTATTGTATGTCAGAATTGTTTGTGTTTGTGGCTTTCCCCCCTCTTCCTTCAACTGTTGGCTCCTTGAGGCCCTTGTCTAACCTTTGGATCTCCCCTGATGACCAGCAGGACAGGCGCGCCCAGTTGGTGCTTAGTGAGTGTTTAATGTTGAATTGGTTACTTAATCTCTTTGTGCCTTGGTCTTTTTTGTAGTGATAAAATATGATAATATTTGTAAATGTATCTCTGAAGTAAGAAGCACAGTATTTGTATTTACTGAATTTTACTTTTTTCCCCCAATTTTCACTAAGTTTATTGATCAGAAGTGGATGATCAGTGGATTTCTTGGCGCAAAGGGGCCTCCCAGTGAAAGCTGTGACTCTTTAACATTAGTGTAAATTATATTTATCATTTCAGATGAATATGGAATAGTTTCAGTTAACTTTAAATTTAGTTTCTCTTTTTTCTCTCACTCTAACAGTGAGAGAAAAAGTATGTAAACTTTTGTATGTATGTAAAAGTATGTAAAGCAGAGAGAAAAAGTATGTAAACATATGAAAGTATGTAAACTTTGTAGCTCAACTTTGCAATGATAACAGAAATTTTTCAATATGTTATTTACAATGGTTGTATTTTAGAGACATTGAATTAAAGAAGAAAACTCTTTCCTATTTTAGCATGCTTCATGATGACCCGGGCAGAAGAATTCCAGCTGACATGGCACTGTGCAGTCCCTTCTTTAGCATTCCTTTTGGTAAGTGACAGCTATAAAGTATAAATTCTCTTTTGATCAGTTGAAAATCACTTGTATTATTGGAACTAATGAATGTTCTCAGTCAGTTCACTTTTTTTGTCCTTCTACTACTGTCTACCAAATTGTTTTTCCAGATTGTTCTCATTTTAACAATGTAACCTGTTTTAATAGCCCCTCATATTGAAGATTTGGTAATGCTTCCTACTCCTGTGCTCAGACTGCTGAATGTGTTGGATGATGACTATCTTGAGAATGAGGAAGAATATGAAGGTAAATCAGTAATAACCTTTCTGTAATCTTAACAGAGAATTAGGGAGGGCCACTGGTTTGAGTTTTTAGATATTTTTAAATGTATATTTTAAAATTCAAATTAAGATTTGCTTCAGGACTTTGATTTTGTTTTTGTCTTCAGGTCTTTCAAAACTGTTCTTAAGGTGCATTTTCCTTTCTTACCCTGATGATTTCCTTTTTTCTGTTATTTTTCATTGTACTCTGCATACTAGTTCCCAGGTCTAGATTGTCACATCTTTTCACCCTTTCCGTGTTTAATGCCATCCCTCTCTCTTCTTAAAATTTTGCCCCAAACTCCTTTTTCCATGAAACTTCCCCAGACTAACTTTCACCTAGTTTTAGTAGTTACCTAGTTATTGCCTTGAACCCTTCCTTCCCCCTTCTTCAAACTTGGCCAAGTGTACAATTCAAATAGCTGTTACTGGCTATAATCGGTGTTTATTTTAACTTTGTAGGTTTCTTATCTCTTCCTTTATATGTTCTTTAAGGGCAGGGTCACATGTAACATTTTCTTTGTATTTGTATTGTGCCAACCATAAGACACAGTGGTTTAAATGTCTGAATTAGTGGTTTTCATCCTATTAAGTTTTGCAAGTTTTATGCTTCTATGTCTCTGATATAGTATTAAGATAATTCTTTCCTGAAATAGCTTTCTAATGCTTAAATTTTTATTAATTCAGATAGGCAACATCCTTATATAACAGTATTTGCTGAATTCAAATAGTTTTTTCCATCAGAAGCTGTCATAAAAAATTAATTGGTTATTTAATACTTACACTGAACTTTAGAGTACTAGAGAAAGTACCTTGGTTTCTCATTTCTGAAATATTTGACATTCTAAGTCAAATGTACATGTACTAGATACTTGATAAACTTCAGAATGCAATATAAATGCTATCTAGTATTAAGATGTCTTAATAAGCGAAAACTTGCTAATTATAAGCAAGGGAGTTACTTTCATTTTGCTTTAACAATCAGATGTGGTAGAAGATGTGAGAGAGGAGTGTCAGAAGTATGGGCCGGTGGTGTCTCTGCTTGTTCCAAAGGAGAATCCTGGCAGAGGTCAGGTAAGCAGACAGGGTGGGACAAGAAAGGTATAGTCCACACGGACTGAGTGAGCACCTGCTTGTTCAGCGACTGTACTTGGTGCTAGGGATTCAGAGCCGAAGACGGAGCAGTTCCTTTTTTTAAGAAACTTACACTCTGCGAAGGAATGGAGCCTGTAGTAAAGTGGGAAAAGCACTGGCTTTGAAAACTTCCCTCCTCATGCTTACTACCAAATAAACTTGGCCAAATCACTGTACTTCCTTGGTTGTACACTTACCTTATCTGTAAAATAAGGAGGTTGCATTAAATGGCTTCTGTAGTTCCTTCCAGTTCCACATCTACAATCCTGTGTACACACATACACACAAGATAGTTTAATAATAAATGCAAGGTAGTTTGAGGAAGGAAAGACATAAGCAAACTTGAGTTAGAAAAGGTATCACATGGGGCGGCTAGGTGGTGCAGTGAATAGGGCAGGAAGACCCGAGTTCAAATCCGGCCTCAGACACTTAACACAAAACTAGCCGTGTGACCTTGGGCAAGTCATTTAACCCCAATTGCCCTACCTTCCTCCCCCCCCCCAAAAAAAGAAAAAAGGTATCATAGAAGTGGCACCTGAAACGGAGCTGAAAAGAACCTTAGGATTCTGAAATCTGGATTCTGAAATCCAGAGGTGATGCCTTCCTGCCATGTGGGGGCAGATTATGTAAAGATGGGGAGCTGGGTTATAGAATCAAATGATCACAGAATTTTGGAGTTAGAAGGGACCTCAGTGTCTATGTGGTTCACTCTGTATATGAAAGGAATCCTTCCTATAACATACTCAATAACTGGCTATCCAGTCTCTGCTTAAATAGTATATATTAAACACCTACTGTGTGCCAAGAACTGGAAAGCAATAAGTAATCCAGTTTGACTGGAACATAAAGTTTATGAAGGAGAATAATGTTAGGACTAAAAAGACAGGTTGGAAACAAATTGTAGAGGGACTTAAAATCTAGGTTGGCAAGTTTGTATTTTATCCTGGATTATCCTGTAGGCCAGAGGTATCAAACTTATAACCTATAAAACTCCTGAGTGCTGCATGAACCAGAATAAAATGTTATTTGGGAGTATTTGACAAAATAAATAAAAATACAATAAATCCTAGGTAATGTTAATTTGTGAGGTTTTTAAAGTCTTTATTCAGCCTATAGGGCTCTCTTCTTACTTGAGTTTGACATTACTGCTATAGGCAGTAGGGAGTCACTGAAGATTTTTGAGCAAGGCAGCAACCTGATCAGAGCTATCTCAAGATTATTTTTGTATCCATGCAGGGGTTGAATTGGAGAGAGGGAAATGTGAGGGCATGGAAATGACTTAGGTTATTATAATAATCTAGGTGTGAGGCAACAAAGGCCTGAACTCTGTTGATGGCATTATGAGTAGAGGAAGTAATGGATATATATGAGTGGCTTAGCCACTGATTATATTTGGGCAAATAAAGTCAAGCATGATGTCATGAGTAAAAATCTGAGTGACTACTAGAATAATACCTTCCAAAGAAACAGGTTGGAAAGAAAGACAAGCTTGAAGGGAAAAGGGATTGATGATAATATCTGTTTTTTAACATCATAATTTTGAGATACCTACAGGACAATCCAGGTAGAGACAGGCAGTTGATCATACCAAAAAAAAAAATGAGAAGAAAGAAAAAAAAATAAGGAGAAAGATTAGGGAATAGAAGTATAGATTTAAAATCCAGGATTTTTATTTATTGATGATTTACTATATTAGGTATATACACCAAAACAATATATATTTTTGCACTAAGTTCAAACAGAGGAATTAAGTAAATTTTAGATTTCTGTTTTTGACTGATACATGGTATTTATAATGGAAATTTGTAGTAGCAACACTTGAGAAAGACAAAGTAGAGATTAGAGAGGTCAGGTAGTACAGTATCAAGCACAGTCAACAGACTCAGGAAGCTAAGGTTTTGGCACAGACTGCCAGGAGCAAGTTGTGGCTTTGGAGGCCTCCATTTTCACATATCTTATGTGAATGAAGCTGTTGTCCAATGTGAGCCTTTGTCCTTTCATACAATATGGTCTTGTGGTTCTAAGTGAAATTCAGTGGTTGGTGAACTTAAGAGGAGGGCCTCCTTATGTCTAGAAAATGTTTATTGTTGCCAAAACAGCATGAAAGAGAGATTCTCATTCTGTTTCTTATACAGAGAGATTCCTTACTATAAAATTTCACTGACTATGGATTTTTAAATCCAGATTTATTTTATGTATGGGAAATTCCTAGTATGGAAAGCTTCCTCCACTGATGTATATCAACTCTTTGTCCATAATTTATGGTCTCATAGAGATACCTGCACAAGGAGAGGTTAAAAGATCTGGCTGTGGTCTCACAGCCAGTCTGTATTAGGACAAGCCTGGAACTGAGGTTTTTGTGGCTCCAAATGTTGGCCCTCTGGCCATTATGCTATGCTGCTTTTCATATGATTGAATTAACAGGAAAAAAATTTTGTTATTAATAAAGCATTATTATTGCATGTTATTATTGGATTTAACTCTGTGACTGCCAGGAGCATACTAAATCTCCTTCTTCTTTTCTGCATCAGTATTCATACCCCATCCCCTTCATTCTGGCCCCTTTTTCTTCTCTCTTTATTTCCCGTTTCTCAGAGATCTCATCAGCTTCCACAAATTAAATTATCATCTATATGCAGATGACTCTCAGATCTATACATCCATCCCTAATCTCTCCTGAATTTACTGGGCTTCACCAACTACCTATTTGAGGTTTGATACTGAATGTCCCACAGATATCTTAAACTCAGTATGTCCCTAACTGAACTCATCATCTTTTACCGCCAAACCCTCCTCTCCTTTCTACTTCCATTTTTTGTTTTTGTTGAGCATAAACTATCGTTCATTTTTAACTTGGAGTCCTCCTTAACTATTCATCCCATCACCTATGTCCAGTCAGTTGCAGAGTTGTGTCAGTTCCACTTCTACAGCACCCCTTGCATTTGTCCCTTTGTTTCTGCCACCCTAGTCCAGGTCCTTATTACCTTCTGATTAGGGTGGAGAAACTGCAGCCTTGAAGTCCCAAGTGTGGCCCTTTGACTGAATCCAAACTTCACAAAACAAATCCTCTTCATAAAAGGATTTGTTCTGGAAAACTTGGACTTAGTCAAAAGGGTACATCCAAGGACCTAGAAGGCCACATGTGGCTTTGAGACTGCAAATTCCCCACCCCTGGCACTAAACTATCATGGTGGCCTCATAATTGTATCTTCCCCCTACAATCCTTCCTCCATATAACTGGCCAAAGTGATACTCATAAAGCATGGGTCTGACCTTGTCACACCCTTGCTTGAAAAGGGCAGTGACTTTATATTGTCTCCCTCTGTTAATTCCCCTCACTCTCTGTATGGGAGCCAAACTAGTTTCTTGCTATTCTTCATCATGTTCCCTATCCTTTTTCTCTGCCTTTGGACAGGCTGGTCCCCATGCTTGAAAGGCCCTCCCTCCTCACCCCTGCCTTTTAGAACTCTGAGCTTAGTGCTACCTTTTATATGAATCAGCAAGCCTTTATTAAATGCCTGTTCTGTGCCCAGAACAGTGCTAGGCACTGGGCATACAAATTCAAAGAATGAAGCAATTTCTACTTTCAGGGAGTGTATGTCCTAACATGAAAAACTTGCACATATATGCATATATATTATATAATGTGTATATCAAACAATTGGAGGTTTGCAAAAATGTTTTGCAAATATCTCATTTTATCCTCACAACAACCCTGAGAGGTAGGTGCTACTCTTGTCTCCATTTTACAGATGAGAAAAATGGGGCATAGAAAAGCTACATGACTTGCCCAGGCTCACATAACTAGTAAGTACCTGAGGCTGGGTGTTAACTCAGGTATCCTGACTCTAGGCCCAGAAGTCTATCCCCTGGGCTACCTTGCTGCCCTTGGATGTTGTTTCCCTTCAATGAATGTGAGCTTCTTAAATCCAGGGATCGTTTTGTTTTGTTTTGTCTTTGTATGTGCAGTGTCTAGCACACATAGTAGCTTCTTGGTTGAATGGTTGATTGGAAGCTAGGTGAGATTTTTAAAAAAATGTTTCTATCACAACCTGTTTAAAATATTCAGAAATCTCTTCTTTGATCACATTCTGTCTTACTTGATATTCTTGAAAGTGGTATGTGGTGTAGTGAAAAGAGAACTTGGAGACATCAAGAGGCTTGAATTGTAGTTGAAGTTTTGCCATTTTCTCCAGCTTGGTGACCTTGGATTTATGGATTGAAATGTAGACCTTATCACTTTCCCTTTCTAGATATGTTGAAAGCCAAATATAGAGGATAGATACTAGAACAAAAAAGTTTGTTGAAGACCAGAAATATCTGCCTCTTATATGATTTGGACAAATGGAGTGAGTTTTCAAGGAATAAAGGGCATTTACCAAATGTATATTATATTCTTTTACCTTTAAGACAGAGTGAACCTATGAAACTGTTGTAATAAATTTTCATAAATGCTGCAGGACATCTTAAGTTTTAATTCTGAGGATGTTAAGTCCAAGTATAATTAAGATCAGATTTTAAAATGACAAAACATGAGCTTACAATTGCATACATATAGTACTTTATAGCTTCTAGAGTGCTTTTGTAGCAATTTATATTATTTGCTTCTCAGAACAACCCCTTTGAGACAAGATAGATACTTACAAATATACACATACAAATACATTTATACACATATCCCAAAACAATATTATCCCTATTTTATAGATCAGGACATGAAAACCTGGATAAGTTAAGTGATTTGCCCAAGGTTACAGAAGTAATAAGTGGCAGAGGTGAGCATTAAACTTTGGTTTTCTGACTCATAAACCCATGTATTGGTTTTTGTTTTTTCTCCATTACATCATAATGCTAACTAATAGGTATTTAAGAAATACCTGTTTAAATAAATGGATTCATTTTTGATTTGGGCAGGGATTATTGGGTCTGAAACTGTGATTTCATTGATACAGAAAACTACAGGGAAAAAATTACTTCTACTAATGGTGATTGGACACTGTTCTACAATTTAGAGACTGTTCTTCACTGTTGAAGTTCTTTGTGGACCTTATCAAATGAGATTTAAGCCTCAGAGATGTTTCTTTGGGAGGAAAAAAAAGTGCCCTATTGGGATGAAATCCACTATTGTGTTAAACCTCAGATGTTTTGATGAAACAAATCAAATTACAGGGTTGTTTTTTTTTTCCATTAAAGACCTAATGAATCAGTTTGAGCCAAAATCAAAGAAACAATTATTGACTTGTCAATTTTTTTTAATTTTGAGATTACAGAAAAAAGTGTTATAAATGTTCTGAATCTGGAAGATGCAGTTTGTATAATTTAGAACAAGGAGAATGTGTAACAGTGGGAGCCAACAATTGAAAACCTGATTTAACTGCATAAAAAATTCACTCATTTTATACTGGCAGAATTCTTAATCCGTAAGCATGTCATAAACCCAGTTATCTTGTGTTCAAGAACTGCCTGTGAGAGAGATATTAGAATTGTGACTGAGAAGTTCTTTAAAAATAAAATCTTTCTCTAAACCACAGTCTCATTTTTATTTCATCTCTTGCCAAATTGAGATTTGTGACAGAGAAACTGGGGAATAATTCTTATACTCATTATATTAGTATATTAGTTATACCCAGAATTTGTTATCAAGGTTTATAAAACCTCTACCAAAGTAGGCTTTAGTAGGAGAAAGTACAGGTATAATTGTAAACCAAATATGTTACTAGATATTACCATTTAAAAGGAGGCCAGCATATTTGAAATGGAGAGACCATTCACCTAGAGAATAGTGTCCATTATATAACTTTGATGTTAAATTTCAAAAGATAGCCTACTTACGTGTTTCTCTTTCTTTTCTATACTGAAGCAAAATAGTGATGTTATTGGGTCGGACAGTGACAAAATGAAGATAAAGTTTTACTTTCTACCTCAGATTAGAATGGAAACACTGTGTGTCAGACAATGGCAGAGATAGTAGTAGAGTGTCAGCATATAAATTACATATAATACTACTTTGAATGGATGATCTTCATATATCGGACTAGATATTTCTGTGAAGACAGGTCACTAGGCTAAAATTTGAAGGCAGTTTGGCCAGTTCTCTTTCTAAAAAGTTGAGGTTACTTCTAGGAAAATGTATACTGCTTTTTTGTAGTCATCTAAACTTGTCCTTCATGGCTAACATTGTGTACCTCTATACTGTTCATATGGTAAAAATGGAATCATTTTAATTTTGACTTAGACCTTTTAACTAGAATTGTATTTTAAAGAAAGTGCTCCAGCAGAATTTTGATGCAAGCAAACTTAATGTTATTTTCTCTGTCCTTCTTAGGTCTTTGTTGAATATGCAAATGCCGGCGATTCCAAAGCTGCCCAAAAATTACTGACTGGAAGGATGTTTGATGGGAAGTTTGTTGTGGCCACATTCTATCCACTGAGTGCCTATAAGAGGGGATATCTGTACCAAACCTTGCTTTAATCACTGACCTGCTGTCAGGAGACTTGTTAGCTCCTCTTCTTCCATTTTCTAGGTTATTGTGTTTTCCATCTGAATGCAAAAGAAGCTTACCATCCTAACAGGAGTAATTTGTATATTTAATCCTATTGGCCTACCGCGTTTTCCAAACAGTGATTGCAAACTAAATCATATTTCATACTGGGTAGGACAGGAGACCTTCTGCCTAAACACTGAAGTGTTTTATAGCATCCATGTGGTGTCCCTTGTTTCTGCAGTAGGGCAGGTGCTGACATTCAATATAGAATCCAGAAAAGTAATTCAGTAGTATGTCTTGGAGCAAGAGTTATTGATAACATGTTCCAGTGAATGTTTCACCAAAAATATTAGGATGTCAACACCAGTTAGAGATTATTTTTGTCTTGTCAGGTAATTTTTCTTATAACTGATATCCATAACTGGCATTGGATGTTCTCAGTACTATTAAGAAATGAATGCTTAGGCAGTAATTTGCTAGTTGGTTTTTAACATGAAGTTGTGATTTTTTTAAAAGGAGTACTTTAGCCCTGAATGTTCAAAGAAACTCCGGTGAGGCTACCTAAACATTTTTATTTTAATTGAAACATTTAAATTGAAAAGTTAATGATTAATCTTGCACAATTTTTATGCCTGGTGTGTGTGCGTGCGTGTCTGTGTGTCTGTGTGTCTTGTCTGGTTGCCAAAGTCAGATGTATATCTTCTGTTGGTTAATACAGTTTAGGCTTATTATTTTCCCCTATATGTCTCAGAGCTATAAGATATGAGAAGGAAATTTGGTAACATAGGTGCTCAGCTGTAATTTCTATACATTTCAAAATAGGCCATTTATTCCTGAGTAGTTTATAGCAAGCTTTGGGATTGGGAGAATAATGAGAAGGGGAAAAGTAAATTCTAAACTGTAATTTTTTTAATGTACATTGAAGTCCTCTTAAAAGTGAATCTAAGGAATTGAGGAAATTTATTTACTTTAGGAGTTTTGCTACATATACATTTTCATATCATCCAGTCTGTTGTAGGGCCTGTATAAGCCCAGCAGTAAGACTTCTTGAGCAATGCTTTTCTCTGCTGCAAAAAAAATTGAACTGGGATCAAAAAAGGATGGAATTAGATAAAATGTATAGAAGGAGAAGAAAAGTCAGGCAAAAGAAGTAGGAGGTCAAATTTTTCTTTTTTAATGTTCTCGTTTCTTTTTGGTAGAAACAGTGGTTGAAGGAGCTGAGTGAACTGGCTTTGGATTGCAGATGGTTTAGGAAGCAATAGAGATGTGTTGTTAATGGAGAGGTGTAGAGCAAAGAGACAGAGAAGAGTACCTCTGTACTTGGCTCTAAAGGATTCAAAATATGAGCTGCTAAATCAAATGTGATATGCGGATTTCAATGTTAATGAGTTCATTGGATATATATTCTGTTTATGCAGTTGTGTTCTTCATAGTGGTGCTTGAGACTCTTTTCCCTAATGTTTCCTTTAAAGGATTTCACTATATTAAAATTAGGAAGTGTGAATATCAATAGATAGCACTGAAGCTTTCAAGTTCTAATGAGTGTAAAAATTGTATAATAATATGAATTGTCTATTCCCTTATATGAACCAAGTGTTTTTGTAAAAAGGAAAATGTCTTGTTCTTTCCAAACTGGAAACTGATAGCAGTGACCCTTTTCATGGTCTTGCCTTGTGTATAACATGTGTAGGCCATTAATTGTAATCACATTAATTGGAATTTTCATTTTAGAGTGAGCTTTTTTAGTGTTTTAAATGAGTCTGTGTTTGCCACCTAGATTATTTAGTGTCATTTAGGCATACTGGATTTTCCCCATAAAATAGTCTTTGTTGTAGATGACCTTATTTATTGACGTACTGAAAGGACTTTGTTATAAGGTAGTCTCATCTATAAGATGATCCTATGGCATGTGCCCCAGAGATACCAATATAGTGAGGCTGCACTGGGTTTTTTAAATGAAGAACCATTACTGTTATGTTAACCTCCTTCCTAGAACTTCTTTTTCTAGATTTAAGATTCACCCACAGATCCAGTGATACAGAGAACCTAAGCTTACCTGAAACACGAACTCATCTTCCTTTTATATTGATGGCAACTTCCATAGTGGTTAGTAATACCAGGTCTTCAAAGGCATAGAGGTTGATGGGCACAGAACACAAGTAAATTCTTCCTGATGAAAGTATTCTACATCAATAGATGTAGCATTTTCATCTCTCCAGAAATATCGTCAGAAGTAAACTGCAGGTAGACTATTAAGCTTACTAGTTCAGTGTGCTGCTGGCATCCTGATGCTGAACTCAGCATTTTTTACTTGATTATTTTCCTGCTGATGACATCTTTGTACACATGCCGTACACTGTGTTGTGTAGTTAACACAGAGACTGTAGAATTTTAATACACAACATTTTGAAGTAAATTTTGGGGATCAAGAAGATTATGGTGAGCTTAAGCAAGATAGTGCTTTGAGATGCCTAGGTGATTTTTAAAAATATTAAGTCAAAACGAAACAAAGACCTATAGCCTCTTATCATGTGTTTGAAATTGTAAGACCTTTCATGGATCTTGGCTTAGCATTACTACCAAAGATGATATTGGCTGGTCTTTTCCCCATCCTAACTTTAACATAGTTTAATCTTTTGAAGTCAGACCACATAATGCAATTTATTACAGTTCATCTTTAGGATAAAATGTAGGGTAAGATTTTGATGGTTTGAAATCAGTAAGGATCTTCTGATCATTTTTCAGTGGAGCAGGATAAGGGGGTCTGTTATCATTTAGCCCCTAGCCTCCTGGCCAACTTGTAACTCAGGTAATTATTTTTCTTATTTTATGCTTACACTTCCTTTTCTCAGCTATTGTCCCAGCATGTGTACCAATTGATTTTTTTTTCTAATTTCCTTCACTTAACTATTCCATAGTATTAACATTCAACTATCAAACAGCTGCCATTTGCTCCCACAAAAGTAGTGAATACAAAAAATTCTTTCTAAACAATCTATTTTAGTCCCTTGGAATCCTTCAATGAGAGGTGCTGTGAGTAGTAACTTTCAAAGCTTTTGTGTGTGTAGAGGAAGTCATTTTGACTGATTGAGTTATGATACTTCACATTCTACAACAATAGTACCAACTAAAAGTTAGTGTCAGCTTTGTTTCAAGGGAACTAAAACACGTGAAGTCTCTTGCAATATGGAAACTTTCTAGTTATCACTATTGGATGTCTTCCTTGCCTTGCAATCATCAGGACAGTATCACTCTTTGAGGAGTTTCTTTTCTGCTGTGACTTGACCTGAAAATAAGACTGCCTTTATTTGAGTCATCCTCTTCCCCCAAGTCTCATCAAGGTAAAGATTTGCCTTCTTTTTTGGATTTATGCTGCTAAACAGTCCTGAGATTACCCTTCTATTAAATGAATCTTTTAAATATCCTGAAATCTTTGTTTAATGTGTTCTCTTTTACATTAATTATATTACTTTTACTGATGTTATAACTATTGATCACATTCATTATAAGTAATTCTAGAATACATTGCAGCTATGTGCAAAGAAGGCCAAGAGAAAAAAAATGATACGTTTTGTTTAGCAGAATGTTCAACATAATATTTCATGAAGGATTTAGCAGTGTGGCCACTAAGACCTGCTGAAAAAGAGGATGCTATCCTGCCATTGATTTGGCATTACTTGTTGAATATAATTGATGTTAGAGGTATAATTTAAGTCTTATTTATAAGTTGGGCCCATTCCAAGTTTGTTCATTAGACGTGCCCTGCCATATCAGTTGATATTGCAGCATAACATGTCTTTAAATTAAATTTTAAAAAACAATATTTTGTGGAAATGAATTTATCAGTATAGTTGCACTTGAAGGCTCATCACTAAGTTACCATGTGCTTTACCTGTACCTCTTACCTAGGATGTACAGAACACCTGGGTATGACATTATTTAGATTCAAGTGTACATGCACTTAGATAACTAATTTTAGCTTAATGGATGTGGATACGCAAAGATTTAAGCAAGTGCCTTGTATTTACTGGAAAATATTAATAACCATTTCAGTTGTGAGCCGTTTAAATGGAGAAATAATTTTTTACTTTTCCCTTGGCAGAACTTTCAGAGTGAGTTATAAAGTAACTGTCTTGAGGGTTCAGTATTTACTTAATTTGTTTATTTTTTGTAGAAAACTGGTTAAATTTGGTTTTCTGATGCCATAAATGTTGGAAAAATAGAGTTGTCTGGCAGAATTCCATATCTCCCCCCTCCAATTTGATTTTATTTTTGTGATGATCAAGTCATTGAAGCCAGTCAGTCTGACTGCTATATTCACCAATGCTCTAATTTCCTTTTTAAAGTTGCCACAGTATCAACAGGCATCGATACTGATTGATGATCTTTGACCTGTATGTTATATTCACATCAGGGGTATCACAGATGTCTGGAATCATCTTTTAACATGCAGAATGTGCTCATTTCTTCTTGAGGTGACCAATATAACATTTTTATTTGGAGAATTGTTTGTTTTCAAGCAAGGGGATAGTAATCTTAGCCTTCTCAGCAAATTGAAAAATTATTCAACCTCTATAAAAATGTAACTGTCCACCCCTCTTGTGATACTTTTAGTTTAGATAAATTATCTTAGTCATAGAGGAATATGGCTATTTTAAGCTTTGGGAGCATCATGAATTTAAATGTGGTAATATTTATCTGAGTTTACTTTCTTGACCTAATGCCACAGGATAATATCATGTTTATCATCTTCCCTTCCCTGCAAGTTTTTTTTTTTCTATTATATAATGACTAAAATAGAGCTACACAGTGGCATGTTAAGTGGCAGGTATTGTGATTATGTAAGCAACTTCACAATTTAAACTATTTCCAGTATAATAAGAGCGGTGGGCAATAGTACAGTATCTGTAAACTAAATGGCAACTTGGATCAAGTGGTCTTCAAAATGCAAAACAGTGAATAGAACACCTTTTGGTCTCTTAATACAGAGTTCTCCATTCCTTTTCCTCAGTAGCCCAAACCCTTCACTTTTCTGTGTACTGATCCTGGGCTCGTAGATTTAGAGCTGGAAGGGACCTTAGAAGGCATTGAGTCCAGCTCTCTCATTTTGTAGATAAACAGGTTAATTGAATTGTCCATGGTCAATGGGCATAGGCAGTAAGTGTCAGAGGCAGGATTGGAGCTCAGATCTTCCTGACTCCAGGTCTGGTGCTCTGTTTGCTAATACTCTGCTGCCTCTTATCAGCTTTATGGGAGTTGATGTTTCACACCTGTTTCTTTTGCTTTATTTCAGAATTATACTTTATATCTGTGTCCAATGATTGCCCAAAAGGAATACAATTTCCCACAAAGTAGAGAAATTTTTATCACAATTTGGAGAAAAGAGGTGGACATTTTTTACATTTGTTTTTCTGGTCCTGTTTCTCATTGATGTTAATATAAATTCAGAAGGAAACTCACTCAATTTACATGTTGATGATTGACCTTGACTTTTTTGGTGGCAAGTGCATTTTAATACAAAGTATAGCTAGATTATGAATGCAGAGTTAGAGGGAACCCCAGAGGCCATCTAGGCCAGGCCCCTCATTTTACAAATGAAGAAATTGAGACCCAAGGAGGTTAAGTGATTTGTCCAAGGTCACCTAGATAGTGTCAGAGGTAGCATTTGAACCCAGGTCCTCTGCCCACAGGTCTTTTCACTTTACAGAGCTATCTATTATTATAGAAACAATTAATACTTCTAATCCAATAAATAAATAAAACACTTTTATAATAAACCCCTCACAAAAGACTTAGGGTTACTTGTTGAAATCAACTTTTAATGGTCAGCATGTGAATTATCCATGGTAAATGTTTTTATCTCTAATTGGAATTGCTTTCCCCTTTCTTCCAGTTGGCCTACTACTCTTCACTTTCCAGCATTCAGATAGTGCAAAATATTATTAATATTATTTAATGAATGTTAAAGTACATGGAATCTGTAGAATAAAATCTTATAAAATAGTCCAAAAAAACATGTAAATGGCTTGAATTGTTTTGTTTTCCTGGGTAGAGTTCTTTATATTTAAAAGTAGAGAAATAGTAGCAAGAAAATGGTCTTACCTATACTGGCCTCAGTAATATTATGCATACTTATTTACAAATTTGAGTTCATTTAAAAGGACAAAAACCCAACACTTCTTATTCAGGACCTGAAACAGAACTATTCATTATCTTTCCTCCAACATCCCCCAGAAAATCCTTATTAGACCTAATGAAGCCGGGCTTTAAAAAAAACAAACAAAAAAACCCCAAAGCATAGTCCTTTTTTTGTTTTTGTTTTGTATTTTAAGCTCAGTGATCTCTGACTTTAGTGGGAACTGGTATTTGGTATCGCCCATGTGAGTAAACTCATCATAAACTGGGAAATAGCCATCTCTGTATTTCCATTTGCACATTGGATATAGTAGGTGGCATTAGTATGCACTAGCTGCAAAGTAATAGCACCTTATTATTGGAGTAAATAGTGTTTATTTATAAAGATAGGTAGGGGTTTTTATGTGTGCATCTATGTAGAATATTCACTTTAAGAAATGTGAAACTAGTAGATAATTTCATATCTTTTCTAATAGTATTTAGCCTTTTGTTTATTTTGCTTTCATAAAATCTGAAATCATTCAACATTCCTTTAGATTCTCTGTTTCAAAGCTTAGGTAGCAGGGATTGTACTCCCACAATGGGCTTTCTATCTTTGCTACCTTTTGTTCACTCTCAGAAATCCATTTATTATGATCAAGAAGGTTTAACCTTAGTTACCTCCACTATCAGTAGTAAAATGGTGGTGGATGTTAAGACCTACTATGCTGATTCCAGAAATACACAGCTATTGTGTGTTTTTTAGAGTAAGTTATGATTGAAAAAGAGAAAGAATACTTAAACCAAAGCCAGTTATGGGGAGTATTCTCTTCCTGACATCCACCTTCACCTCAGTACTACAAGGAAACTGCAATGCATAGTGAACAATCCAGTGCATTGTCTCTGTAACATTTCTACAGAAGGTCTCAGTGCTTAGTCTATTTGTCTTGGCTTTCTTGGCTCTATGGATGGGGTCTGGTCTAGGTGAGTTTCTTACTACTTCTGTAAGGTTTTTGCTTTTAAATAATTGAACAAAACAGTAAATATAGACTTGTGTCAACACCAAGAGATAAAACTGCTTTATTCTAATTGTATGCAAAGACACTAATTGTTTTTCAACTTTCCATTCAAGCATTTTTGGGTATTAAGATTTTTTGCTATTGAATAGCAAAGAACTTCCATTTGTCTTCTACTTTTCCTTTGCCCTAAAAGTATAAACACTGCATTTCAGTCTGACTGTGTTGCATATAGTTGGTTTGCTGTAAATTTTCTTGTAAACACAATTGCCTTGTTCAGTTTTGCTGTAAACTGACTCACCATATGATGCACTGTTGATATGTTTTCCGATGTGTGCTTGATAAGAGTGATGAAATAAAGCTTAAAATATGTATTGTTTGTTTATTTAAACTATTTCAATTCTTAGTATAAAGCTTCTTAAACTTAGAGAATGTCTTTTTAAATTATATTTTTATTTATTTTGTTAAATAGTTCGTAATTACATCTAAAAAAATTTTAACATCGATTTTTGAAAATGTTGAGTTCCATATTACCTCCCTCCCACTCCTTGAAAAGGCAAGCAATATTATATCAATTATACATGTAAAGTCATGCAAAATATGCTTTTGGCATAGCTAGGTGGTACAGTGAATAGAGCACTGGTCCTGGAGTCAGGAGGGTCTGAGTTCAAATCCAGCCTCAGATGCGGAATACTTTACTAGCTGTGTGACCTTGGGCAAGCCACTTAACCCCAATTGCCCTGCCTTTCCCCCTCCAAAAAAACAAAAACAAAAAACCATGCTTCCCTACTATCCTTGTTACAAAAGAAAACACACGCAAAAACAAGAAAAATAGAGTTTAAAAAAGTATACTTCAATCTGCACTGAGTTTATCAGTTCAAAGAACTTAATCTTTCTAGTAGATTATCTTTCATTTGAAGGGACTTGGAACAAATTTCAATGTATGATGAACCTTTTAATTGCATAATAATTTCGATATGGTTTATCAGTATAGTAACAAAACAGAGCTGAAATCTGTTTCAGCTATGGCTCTTCCAGTACCTTGATGTATGAGACAAATCATTTAACTTCTCTGCCATTCATCTGTTGAATGGAGGTAGTAATGGCTGTCCTATCAACAAGGTATTATGGAAGACAAAATGTGAAATAACAAATATGAGAACACCTTGAAAAAGTAAAAGGCATTGCTGTACAACATTGTAAAACATGGTTATATAGCTAAGTAAATGAGTAAATTTATCTAGTTGGAAAATGAAATAGTATAGAAAATTAATTGTTCTTGTTGATGGTAGTAAATAGTGATGGGGTTCTCATCTGTCATTGGTGGGGTTCAGAATGGGTTCCCGTCCCTTTCATATCCCTTTATGGAATCAACATGATGAATATAGGCATGATGGATAGAAACATGGCCTCTAATCCAGAAAGACTTTTGATCAAGTCTTTCCTCTAACACTGGTTATGTGACTGGGCAAATTACTTAACTTTTCAAGTGCTCTAGGCAATTCTCTAAAACCATTTACAGCGGAGAAAGTCCCAGTCTGCAGTGATCAAGGATGTGCCACACCAGGAGCTCCCTATTGTTCTGATGTCATCGGTTTAGCCCCTATTCCATTAATAGTGGATGTTATGCCTAATGATCAGTTTTTAGAAAGTGATTACCATAAAAAAAAAGTTTTGGTGTTTGATAATTCATTTTCTATGGAAAGTTGTAGGAGCAGAAGAAAGATTTGAGCCAAAAACGAAGTAGGAAAACATAGATGAATTGGAGGGGTTTGGTCTAGTGAAGGTCAGAAGTTGAGTTCCAAAAAGAATTAAGGAAAATTTAGAGAATAATCTCAAAACCAGATCCAGATTATAAATATGAATTGAAAGAGAAACAGAATCAATTAAAGTATAGCTTCTTTAGAAACAGGAAATGCCAGAATGACCTACCTTTCTGTCATCTTCCTTCCTTCCTTCCTTCCTTCCTTCCTTCCTTCCTTCCTTCCTTTCCTTTCTTCTCTCCTTTCCTCCCTCCCTCCTTCCTTCCTTCCTCCCTTTTGTAGATGAAGTCAATGCTATGAATAATAGTTTACCCAGATTTTTAGCAAAGCTTTGTATAAAGCATCATTGTCTTTTTGTAGAGACAATGGAGAGATATGGATGAAATGATAATATAATTAGATGGATTCAGAACTGGTTGAATGGGCAGATTCAGAGAATGGCACCATGGCAGATCTTCAGTGAAGTTCCCCAAGGATTAGTGCTTGGTACTGTATTATTTAATATTTTTTTCAGTGACTTGGACAGATGTGTGGGTGGCACTTTCATCAAGTTTGCATATGATGGTAAACCAGGAGGGAAGGCTAAAATAATGCACAATAGAATCAGGATCCAAAAAGATTTTGACAAGCTGGAGCAGCCAAGTCTAATAAGATGAAATAAAGTAGACATAAACATAAAGTCTTGCATTTAGCTATGAAAAAAATCAACTTTACTAGTAGAAGATGTGGGAAGCATGTGTGGAGAGCAGTTGTTCTGAAAAAGACCTGAGTGTTTTAGTGGATTACAAGCTCAGTGTGAGTCAGCACTGTGATGAACCAGAAAAGGTGGTGCAATCTTGGGCTGCATTAAGAGGGACATAGCTTCCAGGAATAAGGAAGTTCTGTCCTATCAGACCTCATCTAGAGTATCTGGTTAAATTCTTGATGCCATTTTTAAATAAGGAAATTGATAGGTTGGAAGATGTCCAGAGAAAAACAAACAGCCAGCAGTTGGAAGGCCTTGCATCTTGTTCATATAAGATCATTTGATAAAACTGAAGATATTTTAGCCCAGAGAAGAAAACTTGGTAGGAATAGGGGGTGGGGAAAAAGGAGGAAGAGGACTGATTGATATTTTCCAAGCATATGATAATCTCTACAGAAACATTTGAAACATGCAGACATTGTTTCCAAGCAATAATAGTAAATGCCGATGACCTACTATTGGATGTATCAGGTATAACTGAAAGTGTCTTATTGTGGGATAGAGCTAAAATCCAAGAGTAGACTCAAAATGCTTTTCATGAACAACATGCACATCCATATGGTCTTAGCCAGAAATTCAAACAAACGGCTAAAGTATGTGGATTTGTTTATAGAAAAGGAGGAATTTATGATGTCAATTCCAGATGAAAACATTACCGCCAGAAAAGTGTGGAAGGGTTATCCTTAAGCAGCTTGAACTTACTGACATAAGAACATGATGTATATATCATCCCCATCCTCCTATTTGGTATTGGAGTGGCACTAAGGATTCTTCAGCAATCCTACAGAAGATAGCTTTACATCATTATACTTCTATTTATAATAAAAGGAATTATTATAAATTCCTTATAAAAGGAATTATTTCCTCTACCTGTGTAATAAGCCACCAAGCATTAAATGAAAACAATAGCAGGATAGCAGTTGGACCATTTCTGTCTGAGCCCATTGAATGAGATGGAAATTTTTTCCCCCATAATAATAATGTTCCTGTAGTTCTACTGTAGGTACTACTGTAATTATTATAATAATGTAGTGCCTCCTACAGGATATCTCCCCAACTTATACTCAAAAGCTGAGGTTCCCTGAAGAATGACTACCTCAAGTTCAAGGAACTCTCTGAATCTGCACTGCTGAAATTGTAGCTCATAAGCCCCAATTTGTATATTTGCCTTCAACAATTAGACAGTATTCAATTAGCTCAAAAGAGCATCTTTCCCAAGAGATGAGGAGCAATTCCCTCTCAAGAGATGGGTTTTTCTCTTAGCTGGTTCTCTCTTGACTGCCAGTGTTCACACCTTGAACTATATCCTACATCAACTCACTCCCTAGAGTGCTTTGCTTTTTTTTTTAAAGGTCACCAGAGGCATGACTAAGCCTTTGTATCATGGATTTAGAGCTGGAAAGGACTTAAACACCACTAATCCAACCCCCTCATTTTACAGATAAGGAAACTGAGATTAAAAAGTTTGGTGGTTTTCCCAGGGTCACACAGCTGATAAGTATTTAAATGATTCAAACTCAAATTTTCCTGACTCCAGATTCAGTCCTCTGGTCCTTTATTTGCTATACCACCTAGCTTGTTCTATTTTATATCTCATTCCTTATGTATTTTTAGAGGGTTTGAATAATATATTTATAGGGGAAAAAACATGGAATGCTTCATAACTTTCATTATTCTAAGTTATAAATGCCTAGAATAGCTGAACTGTGGAGACCCTTGCTATGGAAGTTATTCAAAATAGGCCCCAATGCTCAGAGTGACAGCTACCTGGATTTCAGGCACAATTCCTGTTAGAAATGTGCTAGTTTCAAGAGGATATGTTTTCAAATTCAACTCTATTCATAATCATGTAGCATTTTTTTGTTTAGAGGACTTTCCTCACTTCTATTCAGTAGGGTAGCTATAGTATCATTTTCTCCATTTTACTGTTGAGGAAACTCTCCTAGTTAAATAACTTTAATAACTTTAAAGTAAATAACTTTACCAAGATCTCAGAGCTACTAAGTTCCTAAACCAGGTCTCCTGATTCCCAATAAAACATCATAAAACCACCATAGATTCTCGTTTGAGGAATTGACATGACAAAAAGAAAAAACAAAGCATAATAATGTGTCCAGATCGTTTTTTCTAATTTATTTACTATTAGTTTACAGCATTCAGTTCCACAAGTTTTTGAGTTCCAAATTTTCTCTCCCCCCTTTCCCTCCCCCCATGGTAGCATGCAATCTGATATAGGTTCTATATATACCTTCACATTAAACATTAGTCAAGTTGTAAAGAAGGATTATAACTGATGGAATGAATAATGAGAAAGAAGAAACAAAACAAAAAGAGTAAGTAGTTTGCTTCCATCTGCATTCAGACTCCATAGTTCTTTCTCTGGATGTGGATAGCCTTTTCCATCATGAGTCCTTTGGAGTTTTCTTATACCCTTGCATTGCTGAGAGGAGCCCAGTCTATCAAAGTCAGTCATCACAGATATGATGTTTCTGTAATTGTGTACAATGTTCTCCTGGTTCTGCTCCCCTCACTCAGCATCACTTTATATAAATTCAGGTTATTATGAAGTCTATTTGCTCCTCATTTCTTATAGCACAGTAGTATTCCATTACATTCATATACCACAACTTGTTTAGCCATTCCCCAATTGATGGACATCCCCTTGATTTCCAATTCTTTGCCACCACAAAAAGTTGCTATAAATGCTTTTTGTACATATGGGTCCTTTTCCCACTTGTATGATGGATCTCTTTGGGATACAGCCCTAGAAGTGGTATTGCTGGGTCAAAGGATATGCACATTTTTATAGCCCTTTGGACACAGTTCCAAATTGCTCTCCAGAATGGTTGGATCAGTTCACAACTCCA
This sequence comes from Petaurus breviceps papuanus, assembly GCF_028583685.1. Classification (NCBI taxonomy): domain Eukaryota; kingdom Metazoa; phylum Chordata; class Mammalia; order Diprotodontia; family Petauridae; genus Petaurus; species Petaurus breviceps. Next base: position 14,867,475 of record NW_027185876.1, read on the forward strand.
CCAATAATGCATTGGTGTTCCAATTTTCCCAACATCTCCAGCATTTATCATTTTCCTGTTTTGTCACATTAGCCAATCTGACTGGTGAGATGTAGTACATGAGAGTTGTTGTGATTTGCATTTCTCTGATCAGTAGTGATTTAGAGCATTTTGTCATATGCTTCTAGATATCTGAAAATTGTCTGTTTGTATCCTTTGACCACTGGGCCCATATCTTTAAAATTGTTAAGTAACAGACTTTAAGAAGGAAAGGGAAGGGTTCATTGGGGTATCTCTAAAATGAGAAATCTGTAAGCCAGTGGTGGGGAACCTGCACCTAATATCAAAATTGTCTGAGTGCTCACTTGATAAAAAGCAAATTTTTTATTTTTATATCAAATTCCATGACCAGTAATGTGTAACTTAACTTTGGAAGTAAGCCTAGGCAGAGTCCCAGGATGCTGCTGACTTAGGAAGTAGGATAAATTTTAAACTCAATGAAAAGCTTCCTGATCCCCATCAGGAGATAAAATTAATAATAATAATAAATGTATTATATATGTATATATAGCTTTTTGGAAGGGGGAAGTCAGGGCATTCGGGGTTAAGTGACATGTCCAAGGTCACACAGCTAGTAAGCGTTAAGTGTATGATGTCATATTTGAACTCAGGTCCTCCTGTCTCCAGGGCCAGTGCTCTATTCACTGTGCCACCTAGCTGCCCCCAATGATATATTTTCTAAATAACCTCACTTTCCTTTAAAAGTATAACCAGTTGAATGAACTACAACTTTCAACATTGTATAAACTAGATAGAAATTAGGAGGTAATTGGGGCTTCTAAACTGCCCCATTGACTAATACCTAACACTTTCTGACTGGACAGGGGTGGGGTATGATGAGACATGATGTATGGAATGACTTCAGCTTGTTCTCGTCTGGAGAATCATTACTGTGGGTTTAATATAGAGGTTTTCTGCTGTCCACATGTTCTCGTTCTTCATGGCTCATTACTTCACTAGATAATTACAGCCACTCATAGACCCTAATCACACTGGGGAGGAGTAGAAGGGGCATATGAAGGTTCCCCAAAGCTGGAGGAAATGATGCATTTAGCTATGGTCAAAGATGCCTTCATAATAAGGCAGCTAGGTGGTGCCATGGTTAGAACACTGAGCCTAGAGTCTAAAGAAACCTGAGTTTCAATCCATCCTCAGACATTTACTAGCTGTGTGACCTTGAGTAAGTCACTTCGTCACTGTCTGACTCAGTTTCTTCAACTGTAAAATGAATGTAATAATAGCAGTTTGTAAAGGGTTTAGCACAGTGTCTGGCACATAGTAGGTGCTATGTAAAAATTATAGTTTATTATTATCAGCTTCAATATTAAATGAAACTATGCTTTTGTTTCCTAGGGATACATTTTAACTTGTTATAATTCCTTCTTGTCTCACAGGCTGAATATTCTCCTACTTTTTATGGGTTTGTTCTGTGGAGGAGAAAGTAGTCTTATTTTACTTGAAGCCAGAGGACAAAGGGGTTACTGGATGGAAGTCTCAAAGGAGCACATTTTGGCATGATGTTAGGACAACTTCCTGTTGAGCTCCTCAGAAGAGGGATGGGCTGCCTTAGGAGGTATTGAGAGCAGCTTTCCTGACTCTGTAAAGTAGGACATACACCAGAACTGGTCAGTTGAGCCTCATTGTTTTGATCACCTTGTTGGTGTAAACAGAATGAAAATAGCAGGTCTAGTTCAAGTCTAGAAATTTCTAAGCCATTTCAGAGTATTTGCCATCATGCCTTAAGGTTTTTTGTTTTTTTCCCCTCAGAATAAGGAGTGGGAGGAGTGGTACCTCTTGCCTCTGACTTTACTGCTGCAGATTAAATTCCATTCTCAGTCCCCAGCTGAGCTCATTATTCATCCACATGTTTTCAAAAAGGACACCCTAAGGTTTACTTCCAAGCCCTGTAACCACTTTGGTATTTCTTTGGAGTAACTATGAGCTGCTTGGTTTGGCTTGGCCAAAAGGCAGCTTTAAAAAGATTCCGATTTCTTTTGCTGAGGTGAAAAGACCACTCACTCATTTAAAATTTGAATCTAGGACAGGCATTCCATAACTAACATGATTAAGTAATTCTGTAAGTACAAGGACAAGTTAGTTCTGGAACAGTGGGCAATGAGTTCAGTGGAATTACAACAGGCTTTTTGATTGGATTTGATTATATAGTACAAATATTTTTTTATTCTACAAACACTTATCTGATGGTTACAGTATCACTGTACAATGCACTAGAGATAACAGGCACAAAACCAAAATACTCTCTACCCTCAGGAAGTTTATATACTACTGAAGGGAAACTTATCCACAAAGAAGTCAATACAAAACAAATACAAAGTTACTTCAGAGTCAGAAGAGACTCCTGACCACCAGATGGTCTGGAAAGGCTTGTGTAGAAGTAACACTTGGACTAGACTTTGAACAGAGGCAGCAATTCCAAGAGGCTGAATTGAGTGAAGAGTGAATTCCATACTGAATACAGGACAGCCTGTGAAAAGACAAGGAGGCACCTCAGACACTTGGCACTTACTAGTTGTGTGACTCTGGGCAAGTCACTTAACCTTGATTGTGGAAAAAGAAAGAAAGAGAAGGAAGGAAAGAAGGAAGGAAGGAAGGAAGGAAGGAAGGAAGGAAGGAAGGAAGGAA